>NW_020837945.1:97892661-98051573 GCF_003676395.1 Aethalodelphis obliquidens | reverse complement strand
AAAAAAAAAAAAAAAAAAAAAATTGAATTACTAAAACCTCATTGACTCATTCATATTTATTCTAATTTCAGGAATTGTCATTTAAAATTACATCTTATATGAATGCTTATTTTTCCAAAACTTAGCTGATGTCTGCTACGTTATGTTAATGAAGGAGAGCTATTTGGAACTGTAGACATTTTTGGCTAGAAATATGCATATATTGATGCATTATGTTAATGTAGTTCATAATATACAGCCATATACAGTATATAGCCATAGACTTCTCAGTCTACATATAAAAATTAAGGTAATCAGAGTCCAAATGTTTTTTCTTTTTAGCTAAGGTATTTAGCTTGCATAACTTACCATGGCAATACATTTATGTAGAAAGATTTCACTGTAAGTCTATTCTCAAGGAGAGGTAGCCAATGAACATCTAACATACAAAACTAGGGTTTTTTTTTTAATATATGATAATTGACATCTACATATTTAATATATGAACAATATATCTTAACTCTAAAAGAACAATTTACTTTTAAATATTAATAATTAGATGTAAATAACTAAATCAGATTTAAACCTTCATCCAGTGACCTTTTATCATTATTTTGTATTTTTCCCTTGCATTTTTGTAAGGAATTCTTTTTGATAATATGAGAAATTCAGTAGAGAGTTAATGCTTCTTTTATTAAATTCTATGAATTGACTGCAGCATCTCCAAATGCCTTAATTCTGTAGGGATGCAAAATTATTTAAGAGTATTTTAAAAGAATTCTAAAGGAATGTTTATTAAGTATCACATATTGTAATTCAACCACATTCACTAGAAAATGTGGCCTTCGGGTCCTGTCCACTGAGAAACTGAATGCGGCAGCAGAAGAAAATTAAATTTTCATTCTCTAAGAGATACTCTTCAATTATGAAAGAGTTTAGCTTGCTTGCTCATATTAATGCCTGTTACTAAACTAGGCATGGTTAATTACCATGTATCCATTTCTCCAGGAGTTCCATGAATTCTCCTTCTGCATGGCTAATGCATAGAGTGGGAGGCTAAGTAGCTAGATAAGATAAATTTGGTGTCCCTTTTTAAGAGATTGAGTGTTTCCAAATACCGATGTGTTGGTAATAATCAATGGGAACTATCCACCCCTCCATTTTACAGCATTAGGACCCACCAAATGTTCAGTGAAGGAAGTGATTTATGTGACTCAATTTTAGCAAAGGTAAAAGTTTTCTAATAGTTGTGCTCCAGCTTTACTCAAGTGTCTGTCTGAAAGGGTTTGTATAGTTTTTTCACATGGAGACATTACTCTAAGAATGCAACTGTGCATTTCTGAATTTGACCACATTCTTGTCCTACTTCACAGGTACTTTTGCTTTCTATTATACCAGATTTTATACAAGTTGCTTTAAAATACTTTCCCTTAAGAGGCATAGGGTACTTGGGGGGAGGGGGAGGGGGGGAAAGGCAATTACTTTTGTATTAATATTTTTTCCCCTGAACAGTAAATCCTACAGGAATCAGTTGCTGAATTGAAATTGTATTTTTATCCAAAATACAAGAATCTATTCAGAAGAGGGTAAGATTGCTATTTCTATGTGATATCACCAAATCCAGTGGAATACCACAAGATTTATGCACAGTCATACATCTCTAAGATTTAAATGAGATTGCCAAATATTCTTCCAATTTATCCATGGTAGAAAATTTATCCATGGTAGAAAAAATAGTTTGGCTAATATGTAAAAGTATATATTATATATATATATATATATATATATAATATATGTAAAATATCTAAAAAGCACTTTAGAATGATGCCTGCCATAAAGTAAGCATCATATAATTATTATCTAATATTACTGTTTTTGTTTATTTTTAAGTCCTAGTATTTATCTTTTGTTAATCAATCTTTTTATATACTTTTCCCTAAGTAGGATTTTTTTAAACTTGGTTCTAATGAAATTACCCTCTTCATTGTATATTCTTACTTTTCAGTCTTACTGATACAGCTTAGGTATAAAAAGATCTTTCTATTGATAAAATAAAAATGAAATCTCTAATACTTGGAATGCAGATGTACCTGGCCGTAGTATCTTTCCACTCTTACCTTTGTAGTCTTAGGTTTTTCATTTGTGATCAGAGTACTAGAAATCAAAGGGTAAGTGTTCTCTATTTTGTAACCAGAAACCATCCTGCTATTTTGAAGTGACTGTCTACTAATAAAGCACTTCAGTTTCATGTCTGTTAAAGAAAACCAGTGCATAAGCCATCTGATTTTATTTTTTATCATGAGTGCTTTTATTAGGCTTTTCTTCAAAGAATTTGATTAATTCTTACACATTTTTATAAATCTCCTTATGTGTAATATATATTTGTTCTTTTCTAACACTTGCTCCACACGGTCCCTGCTTAGTCTCCGATGCTTCTGCCCTCCGCATACCTCTTTATTCAGATAGAAAATTGCAAATACAAGATTACGTCAAATGCCTTCACAAAAACAGCCATGACTTTTGGTTTTAAAAAAGTAGCATTGTGGCTCTTTATTTTTAAAATCAGTGGGTGAAATGTAAAATCTTCCTGTAGTTTGTTTGTTTTTAAATAAGCCATTGTTGGAATTATAGTGATTAAGGGTGGGAGGACTTCGCAGTCAGAAAGATCTCAGTTCATATCTTTATTCTGCCACCTACTAGCTGTGTGATTAGGGAAGTTGTTTAGCTTTACTGAACTTCAGTTTGTTCTTCTGTGGAACAGAGGTAACAATACCTGTCTCATAGGATTGTGTGAGATTATCACAGGGTTGATTAAATGAGATACTAGACATAAAAGGATTTGCATAGTGCCTGGGACATAGTAAACACTCAGTATATGGGAGATGATAATGATTATTTATATTAATATTAGTCTATATAAAGAGGAAAGAGAGAGTATATGGATAATAGCTATTTTTTAATAGTTTGATAAGGAACAAAGACAAGGAATGGATAAGTGGAAATTGTTTACATCTTGTCTTCAACTTTAAACAAACACTCTCGCGGACACCTAGATTTTATTTTACTTCACCCTACGTATGTGGTCTTATGCCAGATACTACAAATATTAAAATGAAAAAAACACTAGATCTGACAAATTTACAGTTAAAGTAGCAGAGATTAGTATACCTATTTAATCAAATTACTCCACCACTACTAAAATGCAAATATTCAACACCTTAACATCGATAATAATGTGAATGTTACACATAACTGCAATATGGTAAGTACTCTTAACATATCTGCCCTTTACTGCATGCCTCCTACAAGCCAGCATCATCCTAAGATGTTTAGAAAACTTATTTAATCCCCTCAACAATACTTTGAAGTAGGCATTATTATTGCCATTTTCCATATGCCAAAACCAAGGTTCAGAAATTAGAGAACTTGCCCAAATTCAATCTAGCTAAAATATCATTGTCACCTAAACAGCCTAAAAAGTGTGAAACAAACCAAGCTGCTTTTAAGAAGTAAAAAGAACCCTTACTGAAATCTTCCTTCACTTTCTTATTTTAGGTAGATCAGGATATATATACTACTATCTGGATCCACATCCCAACTCCGCCACTTACTAGCTGTATGAACTCGGTCAAGTTATTCCATTTCTCTGCTGCTCAGTTTCTTCAAATATTAACTGAGGATAATAATACCTACCTCAAAGAGCTGTAGTGATATTTAAATTAATCTGTTTTTGTTAAATTAATCTGTTTTATATTGTTGGAACAGTTCCTATTATATAGTAAGCTACATATGTGACCAATAAACAAACAAATAAATAACAAAGCACACAGAGAAAACACTTTAAGAATTCATTCAAGTCACTGAATATATTCTCCAATGTATTTCCCTACTCATCCCCCTTTTCTACTTTCACAGTCAATACCCGCTTTTTGTGGAAAACAAAATAAACAATGGTAGGTGCAAGTTAAAGTGTAAGATAAAAATAGTACTTATTTTTAAATAGTACTTAAATAGTATCTATTTTAAAATAGATAAAATTTAGTACTTAGTCTAATATGTTTGTTATACTTTTACTCATCTGTTGGTTTTCCCCTGATTATTCCTCTTGGTGTCTGAGTCTTGTTTATAGCAATCATTCTCTTTTCATTCTTCTTAAAACCAGACATCAGAAATGATGCTAAAGTAATGTTTAGTGACTATTACAGACTTAGCTTTTTTAAGGACACAGCCCATTGCCTAAAAACTTATGTTTATGATCTGTATTGATTAGGAGGCAACATCTTTTAAAAAAGGAAATATTTAGTTCTAACCAGTTTTTCACTTTTTATAAAAAAGTAATAAAAGCCTTTGCTTTTAAAAACTGCACTTGTTAATACAGCCATGCTCGGTCCATATCTTTCACTGGAAAGATGGGTGATACAATTCATTGGTTTGATACAATCTCATTGGGAGAGATTCCATATTAAGACCAATCTGGCTTCCTACTTAATAATTTAATACTATTCTGTTATGTTATTCTTTTCGATGCTCCATTTTTTTACAATGACAATCAAATACTACTTATAGTCAAAATCCAGTTTTAGTATAATTTACCCTCTATAAAACAGACTTTTAAAAATCAACATATCTAACATTTTATTCCTGTCCCAGGTAGCAGGGTAACTAAATACTTTTTAAAGGCTGTAACTAAATACTTTTAAAATGCTGTAACTAAATACTTTTTCCCCTCTGTGTTCTCCAGGTTCACAGTGGAACAGGAAATTGATTTAAAACATGTTCTGAAGGCTCTTGGAATAACTGAAGTTTTCATCAAAAATGCAAATTTGACAGCCTTGTCTGGTAGGAAATAAACACCAATTAAAAAAAAATGTTATTCCATAAAGTTTTTTTAAAATGATGGTGGTGAAACCTCTATTTATTAAGGAGTTCTGAGGTAAAATATAGTTATCAGTTGCCAGATAAATATAAGAAATATATTTAACTTCTACAAGCAAAACTATAAATACAGTCACAACATTGTTTGTATTATTCTGCTCCATGTCTATCTTTGATAGCAGATTATATTCTCCAGAAGACCTGTCTTAGGCATCTTTGAATTCCCCATCACATCTGACAGAATGCCTTGTAGAGCAGATAATCAATAAATGTATTGATTGAATATCTCAATATGTTCGGTTATAATAAATCATATGGGAAAGAAAGAAGGAAGAGAGGATACATGAGTGCCTGCTGTGAGAACGAGATGCTTTTAAAAAGAACACCTGTGAGATGATGTAAATATTATCTTAAGTCTTCAATAAAGAACAGTGGTTTTGAAGAAGTAGCTTCAAAATATACTTGACATATCGGGTGTTGAGTAATTTATTTAAAATATCCCAAGGGAAAACAACCAGTTAAATTATTTGATTCAGATGCCCTAATTTGGTCAGGATAAAAATCTTACCATATTAGGAACATTAAAGTACTTAGAAATGTACAATCCTTTTGGAAATATTTTTAAAGCAGCTAATCCCAAGACATGTATTGAATTAAGGTACCTGTGAGTGTAAGATTTAGTTAGCTTAGCTAATGATAATTTTCATCATTTCTATAGAACATGGGAAATAAAACAGTATGTTTTCTGATGAGATAAAGACAGACTGATATCAAGATAAAACAAGAGTTCAGAGCCCTAGGAGCTTGGATGTGAGCCATGAAGGTAGAATAAATGGAGATTCAAAGGGTAATGGGTACATTGTACTTGAGGCAGAAATATATATATATTTGTGGTTCAAGCACAGGATAATTTAAAATTCTTATGCTCCTTTCCTTAGGAATTCAACAAATGCTATATTGGCCAAATTCCAACTAAATAATGATATTTTGCTTTCTTACCATGGCTCTGTTTTCAGTTTGATTAGAGATTCCTCAGTGTGTCACCCAAACGTTTAGGCAGTTATCTCACACACATAGAATATTTACTGCTTTTCGGTCCTGAAGGAGTATCACTGCAGTGGCAAATCAATTATTGTGGTCAGTGTAGGTCAACTTTTTTGACATATCTGGAAGGTTTATAAGGTAATATTTAATTGCCTTTACTATGTACAGAGACAATAGGGCATAAATGTACATATGAGTGCAGATTTGAAATCACACTAGGCTCTTTCAGAGTTCATAGTCTATAGCGGAAAGTCTTTGCTCTTTGATCAAGCCTCCATCAGACCTGAATCCTTCTCAGCATCTTGCTCACAGCTGCATTCCCAGTACCTGGTCATCCTCAAACACTACCCAGTTCAGGTCTTCAGGATAACTGATCTAAAACCAGCTTCTCAAGTTTTCAGTGGGAATTCTTTGATTCTTAAATTTCTAGTTTTGCCACAGTCTTAGAAGTCCCGGCATGCCAGCTACCTCAACCGATACGGTCTTCATTCTCTTTCTCTCTCTCTTTCACTCACACACACACATATACACAAATACATACATTACTTTATGAATCATTCATTCAAGAACTTTCTAGTGACACAGCTGTAAAACTTTCCTCTCTGCTTCCTCTAAATTCAATAGCCTTTATTCCCTGCATTATTTTGGGGCACCGTATGCTCTGCCTTACATGATTGGTGTCCTGTTCACATGTATACTTCTTTGCCTCCCCAAATTACATGAAAACCTTGATGATTAAAGTGTTTATGACACTCAGTAACCCCACAAGTACCCAGGAAAATTATTAGCATGTATTTGGTTATTACTTTCTACTTTAGTGAGAATTTTCATGGTGTTTAGGATATACAGATTAATTCTATTCAATGCCATGTCTATTCCTTTCATTTAACAACTCTTTGTGAGGCAGATAGTGTGAGCAAAGTACTAGGTCATAAAAATGAAGAAATAATTAAGATATCCTACCTGTTCTGAAGAAGCACATAGACTCGTGGGGAGAAAGACATAAACAGCTGGATTTAATAAAAGGAAGAGTGATAGAAATGTATTATTGCAGTAGTGGTTCTTAACCAGGACAATTGCCCTTCAGGGAACATTTGACAATAGCTGGAGACCTTTTTGGTTGTCACAATTAGGGAGAGCTACTGCCATCTACTGGGTGGAGGCCAGGGATGCTTCTACATCCCTGTGATCTACACTGCACAAGACAGCTTCCATGACAAAGAATTATCCAGCCCAAAATTTCTATAGCAATGAGTTGAGAAACTCTGTACTAGAGAAAGCATTACGGAAGCAGAAAGGAAAAAAATCAAAGGGGAGAATGGGAGGGAGCATATTGGGTCAAAAGATGGAGGAAGAGACTATATGTATTTTTCTTCTTTCTATTTTCATATTGAGGTAAAATTGGTAGCTAACATTACATAAGTTTCAGGTGTACAACACAATTTGCTATTTGTATGCACTACAAAGTGATCACCACTGTTAAGTCTAGTTACCGTCTGTCACTGTACAATTGACCTACTTCACCAATTTTGCCCACCCCCTTCCTCTGGTAAACTTCTCCTCTGGTAACCACCAATCTATTCTCTGTATCTCCATTTTAATGGGTCTTTTTCTGGGGTTTTGTCTTGTTCTTTCATTTGGAATACACTCCTCTGCTCCCTCATTCTGCTGGACTCTCTGTGTTTGTTTCTATGAATTAAGCGAAACAGGTGCCTCTCCCAGTCTTGATGAAATGACCACGTGTAGGAGATGAACCTTATTGTTCAACCTTTCCCCAGCTCTTGGTTGACTCCTGAACCCTTGTGATTGTCTAAGTAGCCTGGTTAATACTTGATAAATCCCAGGTGTGGACAGTGTGTGAAGACCCAGCAGTGTTCCAATAAGACGGATCTCAGTCAGCACCTGGTTTTAGGCTGATTAGAAGCCAGCTCTTCAGGCAGCAGCTTTTAAAGTATGCAAATCCATGCAGCCCTGTGGGTCCACAATTACAAACCCTGCTGACTTCCAGGCCAGACCTGAACATGTTCCTGCGTGACAGTTTGCAAAAATCAGGGTTTCACATGAATGAATAAACTCTGGGGAGGTACCAGTAAGTTGTGGCGAGGCCAAGGGAGGGCTGAAGGATGGTATCTCCCTGCCTACGTTCCCTGCGAGCTCCTCTGTAGCCCCTAGATGTGTAACAAACCTGTAGCCTGTCCCTCGGGTTGCAGCTCCAAGACAAGGAAATGGACCTTTTTCACAGACAGACTGGGGATGGTTTTAGTCTGCTGTCTGTGCAGTGCCCCGGGGGGTGAGAGCCTGCACAGAACTGTTTCTCTGATTGTCACAGTCCTTTGGGGCCGAGAAATGCAAGCCCCTCTGACCACCAGGGCCAGACAATCAAGGGGCGCCCCCTGTGTGGACTGTGCTCACCCCCAGCTTTAGCGATGCAGGTGAAGAGCATTGGGGGTAGGGCACACCCTTGCCTCTAGCGAGGGAGAGCAAGAGCGCTGGGAATGGGGCACACCCAAGGCTATAGCAAGGCTATGCTTGTGTGTGCCCACCTGCACTAGCAAGGTATAGGGAGAGTGCAAAAACGGCGCTCACCCATGCCTCTGTCCCCAAAGAAAGTCCCAACTTGTCCCTGCCCCTCCAGCAGATGCTTTAAGATTAGCAAATGAACCTCCTTCACATATGGTCCAGGCACTTCTCTAACTGCTGCCTTTGTACTGGGTCCTGGGATGAGTGAGACAGTGTGCAAGTCCTTTCAAAGGAGTATCTCAGGTCTCTACCCTGGGTGGCCTGGACATAAACCTCTTAGGTTTCCAAAGCCAGATGTTTTGGGGACCTCGTGTTCCCAGTGCAGGTCCCTAGGGTTGGGGTGCCCAACGTGGGGCACAAATACCTTGCTCCTCAGGGTGTAGCTCTGGACCTATGAGATCCCTCCCTGTTGGAGGTCTCTGCACAGGGGCATGGAGTTTTTGGTGGGACTGACCCTCTGCATCTCCTGCCATGAGGCCCTTCTATCCTTTGTTGTGCCTCCAGTTGGTCAGCTAATTATTAGTTCTTTTTCAACACTCGTTCCATATGTAGCTTTAGGTTTGGTGTGTCTGTGGGAGGAGTGAGCTCAGGATCTTTGTACACCACCACCTTAGATCACCCCCCTCATAAGCATGTATTTAAGCTTCTAAATGTGTGGAACATTTTTGAACAACATCTTAGAAAATGATAGAAGTG
Source organism: Aethalodelphis obliquidens (assembly GCF_003676395.1). Taxonomy (NCBI): domain Eukaryota; kingdom Metazoa; phylum Chordata; class Mammalia; order Artiodactyla; family Delphinidae; genus Aethalodelphis; species Aethalodelphis obliquidens. The sequence goes on along the minus strand of NW_020837945.1, from coordinate 98,042,459 downwards.
GTTGCCTCGAGAATACTGGACAGAGGCTCTTAGATGAGAGAAGGGGTTTCGTTTCATAGACCACTGTGTACTGCTTGGAAATTTACCTTGTGTATGTATTCCTTCTTTAATTAAAAGCCTTATGTAAAAACTGGGGAAATCTTTTAAAAATAACATTATTAGTAGAATTTGAAAACTCGAAAGTACCCAGAAACCAATTCAGTACTATTGGGACACTACTACATTCTAAAATCATGTAATGAGATTTTTATCTTTCTTTAAAAATAGTTAATGTGATTCAGCAGTGGACCAAAAATACCCTACATGACATTCTCTTGCTTCTGAAAAACGGAATGACTTGAGAGTCTTTTGCTAAGACCTCTTGAATCCATGCTTTCATTTTCTGTTCCATGGCATCTACTTTCATTTCAGACTCTCATTACTGCTGCTCTAGACTATTTCAATAGCCTCCTAAATGATTTCCAATCTCTCTACCATCTAATCTGTCTTATCTACCACTGCCAAGATTAATCACCTTAAAACTCACCCTCTGATCATTCCAGCTCCTGTTCAGAGCCTCCCTTCGGTCTGCTGTGCACCGTCCACTGCTCGGCAGGGCGTTCAGACCTCAGCTCCGTCCAGCCTCATCTCTGGCTGATTCCTTACACACAGCGTGTGCTCCAGCCAAACTGAACATTCGCTCTGCACCTCACATCCCCCCAGCCCTCATCTTTATGAAATTTCTCCCACCTGAAATACCTTTTGAACTGAGCCTCATGTCAAACATCTCCAACTTTATTAAGCCACCATGATTACACCAACGAGAAGTAATCACTCCTTTTTAAATACTACAATATTCTACTATTTTTCTTATGCCACATACCACATTTAATTTCATATTATCATTATTTATGTATTGGATATCTCCCACCAGAATTTAAACTTCCACATAATTGATCCTTATGTGTGTTTAAGAAGCACCCAGCACGTGCTTTCTGCTTCGTACTCCCTGAATGAACAAATGAGATGCTCTGTATTTATTGTGTTTATTTTTTCACCTCACTTTGATGTCCATTGCTTTTGACGCTAAATTCCATGAACGTAAAACATAGTAAAGACTCATGCGATAAACATGGAATCTAGAGAGTGCTGAGAATCATTTTCTTCTCAGGCTCTATTTAAAATGCTCATCTAGTTGCAGCGAAGATCCTGTTATAGAGTAGGGCTATTTTTGTAAGGGAAATGAAGGACCATCAGCATTTGGATTAATAGATAATCCTCTTGGAAGGTGTAAGGGGAAAGAGAGAGTACTAAATCCTTCAGCACGAAGTATGAGCTTTAATAAAGGAGCCAATGAAATAAAGGAATTAAGAAGACACAGCAAAAGCCATATTCAGGTCAGACTCGAGCGCTTAGATTTATGCTGGACTGACTCTTACATCCTGCCCTTGTTTGTTCTCTTTCTCCTTCTACCTGTAAGTCAGAGAGCTGTCTTTCTCTTCCAGCACCGTAATTCCAGTTCTACCCCACTTTCTTGCTTGGACTGTTGCAACAGCTGACACAGTTGATCTTCTTGCCCCCAGCTGATTGCTCATCCAATTCACGCTTTACAGCTGCTGCCACCGATATCTTCTAAAATCAAAGCCGTCATGTCCTGTTACTTGTGGCCAAAGCCCGGGCTCTCTAGCATCATGGTCCAAGCTCTTAAAATCAAGCACATTCCCTGCCACTCCCCTCCTCCTTCTAGCCCCAGCTTCAGTTGGACCTTCAGGTCCTCACCGCTGCTTCTCTCACTTTGCAGATATAATTCTCTGTTTGGAATGCCCTTGTCCCCTTCTCTGACTTTCACTCTTCCACTTATTCTTCAAGAACCAGTCCAAATGTCAGCATCCCTGAGAAGCTTCCCCTGACGTCCTGCCCTTCCTAGATGGTTTACTTTCCCTTATCTGGATTCGGATGGTGCAAAGTGCTCTCACAAGTTCTACTTTTTCCTTGGATTGTTTGTTCTTATACCTGTCACTGAGCTCGGAGCCCCTCAGAAGCCTGGACTGTGTCATAGACATCTTTCTGTCCTCAGAGCCCAGCATGGTGTGGGGAGCAGGATAGATGCTGGGTGGGTGCGTGCCCTGAGAAGATGGTGCTGGGCTCTGCCTTGCTCCAAGTTGCGGGCTTCTCTCAAGCCTCTGGCCCTCCTCAGTCCCCATGCTCCAGCCACACAGGCTTTTTCTGGGTCCTTGAACACACCTGGCTTGTATCTGCCTCTGCACCAGCCTTTCCCGCCAGTCTGCCTGGGACTGGCTCCTCTGTATTCTTTAGGTCTCAGCTCAGATTAACCTTCTCAGACAAGCCTTTCCTAACATCCAATGTCAAGTAGCTCCTCTTCCCTTCCCTAGTCACCAGCCAACCCATCACTTTATATTATTTCTTATACTTACCATACGCTGAAACTGTGGTCATTTATTGATTTGCTTTTTTTTTTTTTTTTTTTTGCGGGACGCGGGGCCCTCACTGTTGTGGCCTCTCCCGTTGCGGAGCACAGGCTCCGGACGCGCAGGCTCAGCGGCCATGGCTCACGGGCCCAGCCGCTCCGCGGCATGTGGTATCCTCCTGGACCGGGGCACGAACCCGTGTCCCCTGCATCGGCAGGCGGACTCTCAACCACTGCGCCACCAGGGAAGCCCTGATTTGCTTTTTTATTGTCCTTGTTATTTAATGTCTTCGCTCCCCCATCCGGAAGGAACTATTTAGCTCACCATAGTATACCCAGGGCATCAACAATGTCAGGCACATAGGAGGTCCTCAGTACATGAATAAATGAATGAGTGAATAAATGAATGCATATTTGCTGGTCTATAACAAAATGTATGCAGAGAAGCAAATAAGCAAACACTATTCCTACCTTGAAGGAGCTCAAATTCTAAAAACCTTTCGAAAGTTCATGGGTGGGGCCAAAGCTAAAAGTATTTTAGCAACTAAAGTACAGAGACAGAGACATTTTTGGTATCCTAGGGTTCTGTTATGGAACTCCGTTCATTCTGTTATTTTAAGCATGTCCTTGGTGATGCAGAAATCCATTAAAACTGGCTGATTAGGAACAGTGCCACAAAGGAAGTAGTGGCATACTCTTGCATGATGGCCATCTGGCCAGCGTTATGTCAATCACAGGTACTTAGAGCCTTTGGTGCCCTGCACGATACCTCATACGAGCAGGGTACTTGATAAATATTTGCTCAGTGACTGAATGAATGCCTTAGTATTCGGCCTTGCTTTTTTCAGAAGAGCTTGAATTACTGCCCAGCTCTTCTCTGGGGAACCTAGGGTTTGCTGGCACTGTTTCCATCTTATCCATTGTGAAAAGCCTTGCTCCACGCTGCCTGGAGAAAAGTAGGACCAGTTATTTGGCGGCAATGTCTGCTGTGGCCAGAAGAAGAAGACTGCTTGGGACCAGTGTGTGGGTTTTTTTTTTTTTGGTAGTTCTGTTTGCCATTGATTGATTTATTTCCATTTTTAGAGAATAGTTAACTTTTCTCTAACAAATAAGACAAACTCATCAGTGTAAATCTCTTTAACTCCCCTCATATTATGATTCCTTGAATACCTGAGTGCGTACTTGGTGGCTGGAAGTGTGCAAGGAACTGGGGACAGGGAGAGGAGATAAATAGGACAGGAGGGTCCAGGCCCTCAGGGAATAAGTGCAAGGCAGGAAAGATGGCCTTGATTGACATATAATTACACAAGAATGAGCAATACTGGAGGCCAAACATAGAAGCTATGAACTTGCCTGTATTCCTGTATGATCTGATCTCCTTCTAAGATGTGGCAGCAGACACATTCTTGCTTAAACTACTTTCAGCTTATATTTTATTTTAATGTGACAGCTTGAAGTTTGTGCCTAGAGAAAAAAGTTTCATTTTCTTTTGTTCCCTCAGTGTTCATGATGTGATTTCTTACTTGTTACGTTTTCTCCTACTTGTACATCCAAAGGGGTGGTGTTTTGCTGAAGGTTAAGCGTTGTGAAGTCTTGTTTACAACTGGAGACATTTGCTGTCCTTGGTGTAGCAGTTAGTCACCCCCAGGAGTTGGAACATTGGATTCAATCTTTATTTTGCTGTCTTTGAAATATATATGATGACAGTGGTCTGTTAGATCCCATTCCCCTTGCTCTTCTACTCAATTAGATTTTTAAGTTTTCTAGTGTGTGTGTGGTTTTTGTATTCTTTCTCTCTCTGGGGCTGTTTTCCATCAATTTTCCTAGACCATCTACTTAGTTAGTGTCACATATTTTATTTATTACAAGAATAAACTATAGCCATAATTGTGAACAGAATTGTGGTCGTGGTGCCCACAGAGTGACAACACCCAAAGTCTTACAATATGAAATAACTAACACCTTTCATTCAACAGTTACTAAATGTTGGGTTAACTACTGGAAAATTACACGTTACCAGCAAACTCCCTCTACTTAGGTTAGTTCATTCATTAAGCTCCCTAAATGCCAGAAGCCAGGGGCACTAGGGGAAGGACACAATCCTTGCCTGAAGGAAGTGGACAGTCCAGGAAGAGAGAGATAGCAATGTGAATATGATACATTATGAAGGCTTAAATAGAATTAGATCGTGGGTTCAGTGGGAAAGAGTGGTCGGTTCTACTTTAGTCGCAGGGTGGGAATCGGGAGAGAGCAGAAAAGTCCTGGTAGGGTTTGAAGCTGAGCCTTAAAAGTAGATTAGGTGTCTCACTGTACAAGGGTTCAGTGAGTTTCTGGGGAAGCAAAGACACAGAAGTGATAAATTGTGGTATGATCAGGCCATTGCCATTCAAATAATCTGGAGCACAGTGTGTAGAGTGAAGAATGCTATTTGGAAGAGGCAGAGGCAACCTCACGGAGGCCCTCATATTACATACTGAGCAGGTGTGTTATATACTGAGGGGGAGATGGGAGGTAGAGCTAGCAGGAGAGGTGATAAAGGGTTTTAAGTAGGGGAGTAGCATAAATTGGTTTGTATTTGATGATCATCCCAGAGGAAGCTTTAATGTGAACGGGAGGCAGTTAGAGTAGTTTTAACTGCTGTGTCATGATACACTGACATCCTCAGAAACTCATTTAAAAAAGTTGTTTGTATGTGTTGCTGGGTTTAATTTTCTGATTTCGAAGAACTTTTACCTCCATATTAATAGGTGAGTTTGGTCTATGATTTTCTTTTCTTAGACAGTCCTTTTTAAATTTTAATAGCAAGTAAGATGACCCAGAGGTGACTTAGATTGCTTTTACTCTCTTTCTAGAGTCTGGAATAGTTTTATCTCAGAAAATTCTGTTGCTAGAAGGTTTGGTTAAAGTTCCCTAGAAAACCATCTAGGCGTGGAGTCTTTAATTTTGAGGATAGGGGAAGATTCTGTCAACTGATTCAACTACTTTAATGGTTACTGGACTATTCATTCTATTTTTTTCCTTGATTCAACTTTATAATTTAAATATTTTTATAAAGTTGTAGTTGATGGCAAATCTTCTATTTCAAAGTTATCTGCATAAAGAAGCATAAGAAACTTGTGGGGAGAGTCAGAAATATTCTTTATCTTATTTGTAGAGGTGGGGTCATAGATATATACATCTATCAAAATTTACCAAATTGTGTATTATAAATAGATACAATGCATAGTAAATAAAGTATACCCTTTAAAGTTAACATTATCTGCAGAAAATTATATAGTATTTTTTGTGATTTTTAAAAATTCTCTTCTGTTATCTTTAGGTATGTTCTACTTTTTTGTCTTAATATTGTTTACGTGGGTAATTTCTCTTTCTTCTTTGTGAATCTCATTATAGGTTTGTCCATTTCATTATCTTTTAAATAACTAGCTCTCTGGGAAGAACCCTCGGCATTCTTGCTTTCTTGATCTTTCTGCCATAATGTCGTGCAGCATCCCTCCCCTCAAAACCGTTCTGTGGAGGTAAATGAGAGCACATGAGAGGTTTGGGGTCTAGAGGAGGGTATACTTGGGGCAGACGCCAGGGTTGAAGGGAGGAGATTCCTTCTTTGAAGGTGCTTAGTACAGTCAGCAAATCAGGCTCAGGGGATATTGGAGGCAGTTTCCTTTGTGCAAATTAATGTGTCTGAAATATCATTCGGTGTTATTGAAAACTCCCCTCAAATTTCTTTTTCTTTTTTTTTTAATAAATTTATTTATTTTTGGCTGCACTGGGTCTTTGTTGCTGCACGCGGGCTTCTCATTGCGGTGGCTTCTCTTGTTGCGGAGCATGGGCTCTAGCTGTGCGGGCTTCAGTAGTTGTGGCACGCGGGCTCAGGAGTTGTGGTTCACGGGCTTAGTTGCTCTGCGGCATGTAGGATCTTCCTGGACCAGGGATTGAATCCGTGTCTCCTGCGTTGGCAGGCGGATTCTTAACCACTGCACCAGCAGCGAAGTTCCTCCCCTCAAATTTCTGAACAGGGCTTACCTGGCAATGTGGACACTCCTTATCCTTTAGGAACTGGGTGCTGTCACTTTCGCATTTAGGGCCATTGATGCATGACTCTACCTTAACTGGCAGGCTGATGAAAATGGGCAGCAGAATCTGAAAATAATATAGCATCTGTTAACTACTAAATAGTTACGTTTTACTGTCTTGGAATTTAGTGTTTGTTTTGCCTACTAAATTAGTTTGACTAGTTACTTAATGCAATTGATATTTTTTCTTTTCATTTGCTAAAAAAGCCTAGTCATCTGGATTTGAGAAAGCTAATTATACTTAATTGTTTGATGTAAAACTTTATTGCTTTTAATTTTTCTTCTGGTTATCAAATGCATTCTAGAAGAAAATATCATAATCTGTGAGATGGACAATTTCATAATGCAGTGCTTCTATCTTAATGCTGAATATGAGCTGAGGAAGGAGTATCCCTATTAAAATATATTCAGAGATGCCACCAGTTTGTCTTGGGGCTTATTCAAAATAAGCAGGTGCTTTGCAACAGGTGTACCAAAAATGTTGTTGAACGTCGTTTTCTATCGGCATCCTCTAATCATGTGTCTTTGAAAGTATTACTAAGTAGTTTAGTGGGAAGTCAATTGTGCTTTTACTAAATAGGGCTGGGCATGAGCAACAAAGTTATCTATCTTAAATTTGAAGTAGACCTCCTGGGATTAGAAAAAAAAAACGGTACAAACTTGAGTAATCCTTTATCTTGCTTCTTGTGCTATTTTCCTTTTTATATATATTGAAGTATCTTCTGTTTGTTTTGTTTTAATCTTGGGGAAAAGTAGGAAACCCAAGACTGAAGGCTATTGTACTGTATGCTTTGCTAGGGCTGCCGTAACAAGGCACCACAGACTGAGTGGCTTAAATAACAGACATTTATTTTGTCACAGTTCTGGAGGCTGGAAGTCCAAGATTAAGCTGTCTTCAGGGTGGATTTCTTATGAGACCTCTCTTCTTGGCTTATAGATTGCCATTTTCTCCCTATGTCTTCCCATGTTGTATTAGTCAGGGTTTTACAGATAAACAGAACCAACAGGATGAATGGATGTACATATATATATATGGAGAGAGATGGATATATGCATTTGCGTGTCTATATATATGTAGAGAGAGAGAGAGAGATTAAGAGATTTATTTTAAGGAATTGGCTTGCACAATTGTGTAGACTTCGGAAATATAAAATCTGCAGGGTAGGTCAGCAGGCCAGAGACACAGGAAGGAGTCTGAAGGCTGGCAAAATTCCTTCTCGCTCAGAGGAAGCTAGTCTTTGTTCTAGTAAAATCTTCATCTGATTGGACGAGGCCCACCCACATGATGAGAGTAATCTGCTTTACTCAAAGTCCACCAACTTTAATGTTAATCTCATCCAGAAAACATCTTTGCAGAAACATCCAGAATAATGTTTGACCAATTATCTGGGCACTGTGGCCAAGCCAAGCTGACACATAAAATTAACCATCATGCCTGGTCTTCCCTCTGTACCTGTCTGTGCCTAAGTTTCCTCTTCTTGTAAAGAAACCAGTCATACTGGATTAGGGCCCACCCGAATGACTCATTTAAATTTAAGACTATCTCCAAATGCAGTCGCATTCTGAAACCTTGTGAGCGCTTCCACATATGAATTTTAGAGAACAAATTCAGCCTGTAACAGCCATTAATTTAAAAGTAAGCATAACTAGAAAGACAATTCAAAGGGAAAGACAGTCCTCCTAATATTAAAAATGTGTTATTTCCTCTGACTTTAGGATAAAGCATGTTTTTGAATCCTCAGATAAACCAATTAATTGGAATGGGAAATAGCTTTTTAATATATTCCTGTTTCTACAACCTAGAAGTCAATTTTGTTTTCCTTTGCCAAGGATATTTCTATTATCACAGTAATTAGAGATTAGAGTTTTAAAAACTTTTTATTCTGGTTATACGTGGATTTCTGTTTTCATTTTATGTTTTGAAATTTCAAGTTAGGGAGAAACATGTAAGAAGTTTTATCCTGAGTTATGAACTAATTTGAGGTTGCTATTAAAAACAGAGCGACGTTTCTGCTTTTCCTGGCAATATAAGAAATAAACGATGGGAAAATTACCAATAAAAATGAAGGAGAAAATCAACAAGAGAATATAAAATAAGGACAAAACAGAAAATACATCTTCAATGGTTCTTTCAAATCATGAATGTAATCTTACAACATTATCTCTTATGTTTTATATCAGTATCTTATATCACTTATATTTCTCAAATCTGTTTAACTAAAGAAAAAGTGCTTCCCTTTCTCTGATACCGAAAAAATGCTTCTGTTATCTCTTTTTTTGCAGATAACAAAGAGATTTTCCTTTCTAAAGCAATTCACAAGTCCTTCATAGAGGTTAATGAAGAAGGTTCAGAAGCTGCTGCTGCTTCAGGTGCCAAATTATTGTTTTCCAAAATCTTCTCACTTTTTTGAGAGTTGTATTTTTAAAGCCATCTTGGGTGGGGAATGGGGATCATTTAGAACTAAGCCAAAAAACTGACCCTGCTCTAACTTAGAAGTCAAGCTAATGATGAACCTGCTAGAATTTTCCAAATAGGATATGAAGCATGCACTCATTTCAGTGCCCCATACAGAGTAACTCCCGTCTCTAATGAGAGGCAGGAGAAGATTGTCAGCTCTGCAGAATAGATTTTCCTGCTGTGCTGCCTGTTTAAATATTTTAAATATATCCCTGCTGCCCAGTTAATCATTTTTCTTTCTACTTAATTATTTTTGGAAGTTAGTTCTTAATTTTGTCAGTGAAGAGCTTTGAGTTTTTAAAAAGCACATGTACAAACAAGAGTGCATGATAGCATGCAATACATAATTTTAAGTTAATAATAAAATAATTATAAATAAAATTCTTTTTAAATTTACCTAAATTACGTGTCCAAAGCAAAATGGTAAATGTCTTTGGTTATTTTGAATGTTCTGACTTCCTTAGTTAAGCAAGAAGGATTTTTCTTTTTTTTTTCATTTGTTTCTTTGGATTTGTTTCAGTATCATGTTCAACAGCCGTCATGAAATTTTGGCAGGATTTTTCCCTTCTCCGGTAAAATGCAACATATCATATTTGCGCAAATTCTTTTTAACTTCTGCATACATTTGTCCATTAAAAGGATCTCATCAGTTAAAATGGTGTTTTCGGGAGGAAATAGAAACAGTAGTCTCAGGCACCGAGAAAGCTTAAAATCTTACATAATTTAATCTTGGCCTTCTCCTGACAACAAATCACCCTGCAGAAAGTATAAAATGATTATCCCACAATAAGGATCTCGAGGGAATTCAATTTCCCAGCTGTAGGAAACACCACTGCATCTCTCCCTGCTGTATTTTCTCTTTAATCACTGCTGTTCTGGCCACTTGCTAGAAGCCTGGTGACTTGCTATGTAAAAATCCCCAATTCATGTAAAAGAAATAATGATTTGAGAATATAAAGAAACTGATTTTTGCTTGTTTGCGGTGTTTTTTTTTCCCCTTTCCTTGACTCAAAGGTCATTTTAGTAAAGCTGTAAGTATTTATCTGAGAATAAAAATTTGTAACATGCAAAATAAATGGTTCTATAGGGAGGGAACTGTGTGTGTGTGTGTATTTGATTTTTTTTAAGATCAAGTAGAAATGTTAACACATTTACAATTTTTCTCTAAGTCTTTAAAATCTTGTTTCGTGTAAATCATTACCTTTGCATTAAACATAGATAGTTTGGAGAAATTACTCATTAGTCCCCGCACATCCACAGACATGTAATTACTTTCTCTCTGCGTTACAGGAATGATTGCAATTAGCAGGATGGCTGTGCTGTATCCGCAAGTTATTGTCGACCATCCATTTTTCTTTCTTATTAGGAACAGGAGAACAGGTAAGTCTGTTATGAGAACAGAACTTTAATAAGCCAAAAAGAAATCATTTTTTTAATTGAAAACATTTTCCACATTATTTATCAGATGTGTTCAAATGATTTTTTAAATGAAAATAATTTACTTACATTTTTATCTTTAGAATTTATGAGTATCCAAGGACACAATACTTATCATTGAATCTTTTACTGCTTGTATATTCAGAAAACTTATAGTTTATTCATAAATCTGAGGTTATTGGAGACCAGTGTTCTTGCTTTCATTTATAATGTACAATTAGAACATTGCTAATTGTAAGCAAGAAGGAAAATAAATATCTTTTGTTCAACTCCTCTTTTGTTCATTCCCAACCCAATGCAGGTACAATCCTATTCATGGGACGAGTCATGCATCCTGAAACCATGAACACCAGTGGGCATGATTTTGAGGAACTTTAAATCATTTTATTTAAATAATAAGGAAAATAGTAACTAAGCACATTATGTTTGCAACTGGTATATATTTGAGACTTGTGTTTTACAATATATCTTAAGATAATACTTAAAATAGCTCCCGATAAAAGCAATGTATGTAAATTATAAGCCAACTTCTCAAGGAATGTTATCCGTATTATTGAGGTAATGATCCTCTCATGTCATTGTGTTTGTTGTGCTAGAATTTAAAATAAAAGTACATAGTGAACGTGTGAACAGCTCTGTTTTTCATTTTAGAAGTTGTAGTATAAAGATACCTCTAGGTGAAATTTGGAAACAATGATGTTTCTGGACATCTTAAGTCTTTTATAATCATGCAGAAACAAAGCACCAAAGTAAATTAGCATCATACACTTATACATAACAAGCAACAACAAGTGAGGTGAAGACAGGTACTCTGCAAAAATTCTAACTGCTGTTTCTCTGAAGACAGTGTATAGTGTAATATAAAAACCTGCACACTGAACATCTTCTGTGTGGCTCCATCAAAAAACTTGTTAGAAAAAAATAGGGCTATGCCAACCCATAGATTATAGCTATAGCTTACTGACTTTGTCTTTAAAGATCATTGGCTTTATAAGGGTGATGTAGACTATGAGCCTGATATATCACCATGTTTTGCTGTGGCAAGTAAAATCTGAACTGTAACGTAGTTCCCAAAAGTCCCCCAATAAGTCAAATGAGCAAATTAATGATAAAAATATGCCCTCTGGTATGTCACCGGAGAGTTAACTAGAAAAACTCTGTTAGTACAGATACTAGAAACTAGCAGATCATAGGCTGAGAGCTGCCCACAGGGATGTTTTTGTTTGTTCTGTGCAAGAGGTTTTCATGTTTTGAACTTGAATGTCTGTAACTGGAATAACACATTCCTTGTTTCCCCATTGGTTACCTGATGGCTTCAGGATGCATTTGTGTTTGAGACCTCTTGAGAGTTGTAATAAGTCCTTTGCATAATATTTTGGTCTTATTTTCTAGTATAAGAGTAGTCGATTCCAATGGGGACAGTGTCAATTTCTTAAGTTCTCCAGTAAATTATTTTGTTATCCTGTGGCTGAAATAATGGCATTCCTTTGGGGGGAAGAAAAAAAAAGAATGGTCTTGTCGTGTTCCATGAATGGAACCAGGTCCATTTATTGCCAAATTTTTGATTCTATGATTAATAATTTCTTAAAAAGTTTGAAACGTTTCAAAATTTAACAGAAACAGTTTGTATGTGACTCTCTTGTGTGTTAGGCATTTTGCTATGGTTTGGAGCTGTTAAGAAGAATTGATATTATTATTAACTTTAATTCTGTTCAGGAGAGTTGTGGTTTGAAGCAACCAGGCCTGATCCTTGACATACTGAATTCTAAACTTGGAGAAAAAACTTGAAAATTTGCATTTTAAACAAGTTCCTTTGGTGATTTTGTTATACACTAAATCTTGAATATTGCTAAAATAAAGGATACAGGTGGAACACTTATACACTAGTTGTTTAAATATGATTAATTTACAGAAAATTAGGTCAATCAATGAAGTATCCTAAATTAGTGCTTCTCAAATTTATGTGTAATGGAATCACTTGGGGATCTTATTAAAAATGCAAATTCTCATTTAGTAGATCTGCAGTGGGACCAGAGATTTTATATTTCTAACAAGTTCCCAGGTGACGCCATGGCTGCTGACCCACGGATTCAGGTTGGTAGCAAAGCTCCACTTAACATAGGTTTACATGTTTGATATTTTTACTTATGGAAACAGAAAAACTGTATAATTTTCATGCAACTTGGAGAGATTCAGGAGTTGGGGTTGTAGTTTACATTAAGAGTGCTATGAATTTATACAAAAAGAAAAAAATGGTTTCACCCTAAAGTTTTTTTTTCTGTTACACATGGAAAAATGCAGACTTCCTCTGCATATTAGAATACTTGAAATACAGTTTTTAAAAATATAAAGACATTTATAGGCAATGCCCATGAAAGAATTTATGAGTATCCAAGGACACAATACTTATCACTGAATCTTTTACTGCTTGTATATTCAGAAGACATATTCATAAAGCTGGGTTATTGGAGACCAGTGTTCTTGTTTTCATTTATAATGTACACAGGTTGGGCTAACTAATGTTGATTCACTATTGATATTCTGAGTTTGTGATGTTCTTTATTACCATATCACTACTTCTTTTTTTTTTTTTTTTTTTGCGGTATGCGGGCCTCTCACTGTTGTGGCCTCTCCTGTTGCGGAGCACAGGCTCCGGATGCGCAGGCTCAGCGGCCATGGCTCACGGGCCCAGCCGCTCCGTGGCATGTGGGATCTTCCCGAACCGGGGCACGAACCTGTGTCCCCTGCATCGGCAGGCGGACTCTCAACCACTGCGCCACCAGGGAAGCCCATCACTACTTCTTAAGCATTACATATATTGCTATACCTGTGTAGCCATCAGTCAACTAAATGAGTTACCTATAAGGAAGAGTAAACATTATTAGACAAGCGTGTGGCTTTTATAAAGCCCAAAATGCAATTTGTGTTAGCTGACATAAGATTAAACTCTACCGTTCAGAATGTTTACCATAAAATATTTCAATACAATTTAGATGTCCCTTAAATGAAAATGGATTCTGCCCTGTTATTAGCATGTTTGTGGAGTGCTTAAAAATAGAATACTTGATAGTACCAAGTTTTTCCTATTGTTTGATTTTGTTTATAATTTCTTCAATAATTTCCTTTCTATTGAAAAAGTAAATCTTCTTATTTTTTAGTTTCTTTTTCTTAAATTGAGGTATAGTTGATTTACAATATTATATTAGTTTCAGGTATACAACATAGGAATTCAAAATATTTATCGATTATACTCCATTTAAAGTTATTATAAAATATTGGCTATATTCCCACTGCTGTACAATATACCCTTGTGGTTTATTTATTTTGTACATAGTAGTTTGTACCTCTTAGCTCCCTTATGCTATCTTGCCCCTGCCCTCTTTCCTCTCCCCATTGGTAACCACTAGTTTGTTCTCTATATCTGTAAGTTTGTTACATTTTCGTTATATTCATTTGTTTGTTTTATTTTTTAGATTCAGCATACAAGTGATAACATACAGTATTTGTTTCTCTTATTTCACTTAGCAGAATACCCTCTAGGTCCATCCACATTGTTGCAAATGGCAAAATTTCATTCTTTTTTATGGCTGAGTAATATTCCATACATATACATATACTACATCTTTATCCATTCATCTATCGATAGGCATTTAGATTGCTTTCATATCTTGGCTATTATAAATAATGCTGCTATGAATACCGCAGTGCATATATCTTTTCAAATTAGTGTTTTCATTTTCTTCAGATATATACCTAGGAGTAGAATTACTGGATCATATGGTAGTTATATTTTTAATTTTTTGAGGAGAAAAATGAAAAAGTATAGTTCAGTTCCATTTCCTTTAAAATGTATGTTAGCACAGATACACACATGCACACACACGCACACACACACAATGTGCACAGCCAGCTTATGAAAACTTTTCTATTTTTCTTATATTTTGGGGGGGGGGAATCAACAACAGTTATACATCTGCTTTTATTTTAAATAATTTTTCAGCTTCACCGAGGTATAACTGACAAATAAAATTATATATATTTAAAATTTATAATGCAATGATTTGATATATGTATACATTGTGAAATGGTTACCACAATCAAGTTGATTAACACATCTATCACCTCACACAGTTACCTTTGTGTGTGTGTGTGTGTGTGTGTGTGTGGTGCGAATGCTTAAGATGTACTGTCTTAGCAAATTTCAAGCATGCGGTACAGTATTCTTAACTATAGTCACCATTCTGTACGTTAGATCTCCAGAACTTATTCATCTTATAACTGAAAGTTTGTACCCTTTGATCAATATCTCCCTATTTCTCCCACCCACCAGCATCTAGAAACCACTATTCTTCTCTCTGTTTCTATGAGTCTATTTTATTTTTTTTGGTTTCGCATACAACTGATACCATACAGTATTTGTTATCCTCTGTCTGGCTTATTTCACATAGCACAAGGCCTTCTGAGTTTATCTCTGTTATTATAAATAACCCCCTCAGCCCTGGCAACCACCATTCTATTCTATTTCTGTGTATTCTACTATTTTATTTTATTTTATTTTATTTTTAGATTCTGCATTATGGGTGAGTTCATACAGCATTTGTCTTTGTCTGGCTTATTTCACTTAGCATGGTATCCTTCAGAGTCATCCCTGTTGTTGCAAATGGCAGGATTTCCATCTTTTTATGGCTGAATAATATTCCTTTGTGTGTGTGTATACATTTGTGTGTATTTGTATATATACATATGTTACACAGGAATGCATATATTACATTTCTTTATCCATTCATACATCAGTGGACACTTAGGTTGTTTTATGCCTATTATGAATAATGCTGCAATAAACACGGGAGTTACAGATATCTTTTCAAGATACTGATTTCTTTTCCTTTGGATATATATTTTAGATATCAACTCCTTGTCATATATATGGTTTGCAAATATTTGCTCTCATTTTGTAGGTTTCCTTTTCATTGTGTTGATAGTTACCTTTGCTTTACAGAAGCTTTTTAGTTTGATGTAATCCCACCTGTTGCTTTTGCTTTTGTGTCATATCCAAAAAATTGGTGTCATATCCAAAAAATTATTGCCAAGACCAGTATCAGGATATTTTCCCCTATGTTTTCTTCTAAGAGAGCAAACCTAGAGAATATGAAACTTAACTCAGCTGCTTTGTTTCATGTCTGCCAACTAAGTTATTCTTGAGAAGTCTGAAGCCTCTACATGCACATAAAAACAGCTCATGAAAAAAACTGTGCGTTATGAAAACTGGAAGAGATATTTCCACAAAATAATCCGTTTACTTATAGAAGATAGTTTAACATTAATAAGCTAAAAGCTAAAGGTGCATTATATATATATTGGCTTCTGATTTTGATGAGACAAAGATGCATGCATTTGTGAAAAAGGTGTTTAATAAAATAAAACAAAACCAATGCAAATAAAACACGTACTGTCCTTTGTCCAAATTCACCCTTTATTATGTATTGAGTATAGACACACTTTTCCTCTCTTTGAAAATTGCAGAGTTTTTTGGTCTATTTGGGGGAAAATTACATGGTTATTTGTGACATATGGCATGTTCCAGAAAACGTTTTTTCAGCAGTCATCCCAGCTACTAGCTGATACAGCAGTTTTTTCTCTTTTTCAAATAGGAGACAGTGTTTCATCTCTCCCCTTTTCTGAAAATTTTGCGATAATTCACAAATATATAAATCTGACACTTGTTCACGCAATTGCTCTTTATCTGTTATTCAAGGAAAATTGCTGATGGAGAGATCATATTTTTCTATATGATTGAGTCACCTCCCTTCAAGTATTTTCTGCTTAAATATTTATAACCAGGTACCTATGGAAAAACATGGGCTGTGCGCATGAGAGAGAACCAAGTTTAAACAGATCTGCCACTTACTAGATGTCTGTCCTTGGAACAAGGTTGTTTAATTTTCATCTGTATATTCAAATAGTAACACCTACTTCATAGGATTATCTGAGGATTAAATGATATAATGTATATGAGGAATATAATAAGTACTTGACACAAAGCAGTCAGTCATGAAAGGCTAGCAATTAGCATTAACATTACCATATTTCAGCTCTTCTAAGGCACATAATTTTTCACATTTTAACATTAAGAGAATGGAGTGATCAATGGTGTCTTACAGTTGCTGGTGAAGGTAACAACCAAGACTTAGACGGCCTTGCCCGCGCACACAGTAATCTTGTTGCATGACGGCTGTCTGACTGTAATCTCTTGGCTTCTCAGTCCACAAACCATTTGAGAAAGAATCATAATGGCTATTTGAAGAAGCATTGTGAATCCTGGTTATCATCTGAAAACCTTTCACTGATTTTTCTGTCAGATAAAGTGCCAGTTTCAAAACTCGTGGAATACTTATCAATAGCTTAGAAGAAAGTCCTAGAGACAGAAGTTGCACTACGGGCATGACTGTGTCACCAGTGCTCTTAGTGCTGTAGAGGATAATGGTGTGGGCAAACGTGGACATCAATCACTGCACAGAGTGACTTGGAGCCGGACTCTGTATTTTAGAAACATTTTACTTTGCTTATATTTTCTTTTTAATATATACATAGGTATGATCTACAATAAAATGTATTTAAATAAGTCTAAATGGAAGATATACTTAATGTTTCAAATGAGTTTGAAATAAACATTCTGTTTAACATGTCATAGTTTTACTGAAAGTGATTTTTTTCTTTCTAAGCTGTACGTAAAACAAAGGAGTGTCCTACAACTGATGTCTTGAATTGGATGAACTCGCATATTATTCACAGCAAGACTTGTGAAGGAATCACATTTATTAAAGTACATAGCGAGTGGAAATGTTGTCACGTATAAATTCCCAGGGAGATTGCTTTCATTGGCTCTCAGAAGGGTTATTTAGAAGTTCAAATTCAAAAACAGGGGAGGGGAGAGTGTGTGAGAGAGGAAAGGAAAAAGGGAGTAGAACAGCAAATATTCACAAGCTACTTGCAAATGGTAATTATTTTCAGCAAAATGACTCCACAGTATCTGAAGCAGACTGAACTTGGTCATTAAAAAACATCTGAAAGAAGAATTTTTCTGACATCCATCACATAGAAGTGACTGTTAATGACCAGAATGCATGTAAGGAGGGCAGAGTGGGAGGGTGGGGATATTAAATCTAGTTTATCTTTTTTTTAAAAAAATTACATCTCTTAATGTAGCTTAACATCCTCGCCTTATATACTGTACATGCTAATTAGAGGCAATCCATGAGGAGGCTGATAATTATCAGATTAAATGCCAGAGGTTTAATTTTGTCCTGAAAATTTTTTTTCTTCCAATAAAAATCTTTCCTCCAATAAGATTGTTTATAATTAGCTGGTCTTAACAATTCATAAGCTATAGAAGCTATAATCACACAATACTTCCTTAGCAACAGACTTTTAATTTTTAATTTCATTGTCTTTACATGGATTGATTTCTAGGGCGTTTCCTATGTCATAATGATGTCAATGGAAGAAAATTTTAAATGAATGCTAGATCTTGGTATTTCTGAAAGAAAATATTTTTCTAATTGAAATTATTCAGAAATATTTACTTGAACCAAATAAGGTGGAATGCATTTTGTTCATTTGGCTTTTACTTCAAATAGTAGTTTCTGAGTTTTTTAATTAATATCTCTTACATTAATAAAGCTAAAATTCTTTAGCAAGAACTAAAGTATTAGCTTTTACCTGGGCAAGTTTTAAAAGGGAAAATAACATGCCACAAGATGTCACTGTAATCCTCATAAACTGATAAGCGTAGTAACTGCTTTTATTTCAACATTTAAAGAAGTTAGGTGAGAAAAAAACTCTCACAATAGGCACAAAGCAGTTGGTAGCTTTACTGTCTATCTTTTCGAATCTAAACATAACTATAAAAAGTACACCCTGGAATGAGCCTCTGGCATTCAATGACAACTTACATAGAATAGAGTAAGAATCTTTCATTCTTCTTAAATAAAATCATCTTCATTTTTATGGCACAATTCTATCTATCCTATTTTTGTTGTTGTTGTTGTTGTACGCGGGTCTCTCACTGTTGTGGCCTCTCCCGTTGCGGAACACAGGCTCCAGACGCACAGGCTCAGCGGCCATGGCTCACGGGCCCAGCCGCTCCGTGGCATATGGGATCTTCCTGGACCGGGGCACGAACCCGTGTCCCCCGCATAGGCAGGCGGACTCTCAACCACTGCGCCACCAGGGAAGCCCTATCTAGTCTATTTCTGATTCAGATTTCAAGTAGGATAATACTTTGGACTCATTGGAAATAAAAACTCCAGGTTAAAGATGCAATAAAAGCTCTTTATACCAGTTCTATGATGCCTTTGATGTTTATGGAAGACTCCACTGCCAGCCAGAATGGACATAAAATTGTGAGAAAAACACAGCGTGGGGCTTCCCAGGTGGCGCAGTGGTTGAGAGTCCGCCTGCCAATGCAGGGGACACGGGTTCGTGCCCCGGTCCGGGAAGATCCCACATGCCGCGGAGTGGCTGGGCCCGTGAGCCATGGCCACTGAGCCTGCGCGTCCGGAGCCTGTGCTCCGCAACGGGAGAGGCCACAACGGTGAGGGGCCCGCGTACCGCAAAAACAAAAAAAACAACAAACACACACAGCGTGGGCCATTAAAAAAAAAAGGAAAAAAAATCTTTCCTGGTAATATACTCAAAACAAAAATTGTAAGTGAACTACTCATTCTTGTTAACTTCCAGTTGAAAATCTCCTTCTGATTCACATCCTATAGTCAAAGCACACAGATTAAAAGGCAATGTATGAACCTCGGTTTCAACTATAATGAAAAACTCATGGGGAAAAGTGAGTTTAGTTGGTTCTTTCAAGATCACTTTTACCATTACTGGTAGAGAGGACAACCTGTGATTTATTAAAGAAAGTTCTTTTAATGTTTTGAACATGTAAAATAATATTATATTCAGAAATTTTAGGCTGTAGTTACAAGGGACTGATTGTTTTGCATACATGGATTTAGAGGCTTTTTTTAAAAAAAGTTGTCCCTTTTTAAAAAGGAATGTCTCATTGAAAACATTTTAAAAAGCAAATCCTGTTGTACACCTGAAACTACTGGTAATATAATATTATACATAACTATACTTCTATTTAAACTTTTAAAAAGCAAATCCCTGTAACTAGTTATATGAAAGCCTTCGCCACCTGCAACTTTGGTCATCACTTTTGCTTTTACTGAAATTTTTTCCATATTTATTCACTTAATTACTAGTTAATCATGCTACAAAGAGCTACAAAGATGAATCAGACACGAGCCAACAGACTCTTAAAGCTCTTGAAACCCAGTTGAAGGAAGCAACTGTTTAAGCAGATGAGGTTAGGATAGAAGCTCATACTGGGTGCAGCTGGGCATAGATGAAAAGGTGAGTTCACCAGGAAGCGGGGGTAAAGAGGTCCAGTCTATATAAATTTCAAACAGGAGGTAACAAAGCCCTTCAGATGACTGTTTTTTTCACTAGATATGCTGATTTATTTCCCTCTAAACTGAAAGAAAACCTGCCAAAATGCATGATTTCAGTTTTCTTTTCGGTTTGAAAAATTTACTTAACTCATCAAACCAACCATTTCATTGTTAATGTCAATGAAATATAAGAAATTGTTTACTTGGAGATAGAAAACATTTCTAAAGAGATGTTCTCTGAAGTAATGCTCATGTGCCTGCATAATCATATTGAATCCCACACTTATCTGCTTCAGCACATAACTTACTGCAACAAAGAAGTGCTTGTCTATTGATCTCCTGGTCTGTAAAAAAGGAAAAGGTGAAAAAAAATTACAATACTTTAATGGAGAATAGAGATACAGCAAATCCTATGAGTTTATCTTGTCAGCTAGAAGTTCTGTCCCCATTAGTAAAGCATGTTTTGATCCCCAAACCTAGTCTCCGGAGTTAGGAAAACAGCTTCTCCTCTGTGATAGCCACAGCTAAACCTACCTGTGGGAAGTCCCAGCCCAGGCATACATGGCAAACTCCTTGGCCTTGACATTCAGGCTCAGGGAACAGAGATTACTCCAGTGCTGGCACAGAAAGAATTTCTGTGGCCAGAGGTTTTACATCATTACAAGGTGACAGAGTTCCTACGTGGTAGATTTCTAGCCATGGACAGACATATAAGCTGATCCTGGGCAATGACCTGGCTGGAAGTAGACAAGAACAAGTTCACAGTCCTCATGGTCTTCCAACCTTGGGGAGATCTCTCTTCAAAAACATCACCAGGACCTCCAATTCCTGGGTAACCTCTCTAAGGTAGGAATGGAGTACTGTGCCCACCCACTCACATCTGGTGGTGTTTGCATCTTTGACCGGCTTCTTTGCTCTTTGGGGAATAAACTCAAGTACTGGCCGCCTAAACTAGGTCCGAGACATTCCCATACCCACCCTGCAACCCTAACCATCTTCTTTGGTCTGACCTAGTTCCTGCTGTGGCTTCCTCTTAAAGTAAGAATGTCAGCTACTGTCAAACAGAAGATATTTTCCTCAGAGAATTAGATTTTTAAAAATTTTACAACAATTATCAAAACAAAAAGACTCAATAACAGAAAAAAAAAATCCAAACAATATGATTATAAAATAAGCAGAGGAAACGAATA
Source organism: Aethalodelphis obliquidens (assembly GCF_003676395.1). Taxonomy (NCBI): domain Eukaryota; kingdom Metazoa; phylum Chordata; class Mammalia; order Artiodactyla; family Delphinidae; genus Aethalodelphis; species Aethalodelphis obliquidens. The sequence continues at coordinate 98,021,442 of NW_020837945.1, read as the reverse complement.
GATATTTTTTCAGAGAAGACATTCAGATAGCCAACAGGTAAATTAAAAAGTGCTTAACATTACTAATCATCAAAGAAATGCAAATCAAAACCTTTTAGAATGGCTGTCATCAAAAAGACAAGCAGTAACAAGTACTGGCAAGGATGTAGAGAAAGGGGAACACGTGTGCATTGTTGGTAGGAATGTAAACCTGTGCTGCCACTATGGAAAACAGTATAGAGGTTCCTCAAAAAATTAAAATTAGAACTACTGTATGATATAGCAATTCCACTTCTGGGTATACTTTCAAAAGAAATGAAATTACTGTCTCAAAGAGATATCTGCACCCCCATATTCATTGCAGCATTATTTACCATAGCTGAAACATGGAAACAACCTAAGTACCCATGGATAAAGTACCCATGGATGAGTGGATAAAGAAAAGATAATGTATACATACAATGAAAGATTATTCAGCCATAAAAAAAGCAGGCAATCCTGCTGTTTGCTATAACATGGATGGACCTTGACGGCATTATGCTAAGTAAGATACTGCATGATCTCACTTACATGTGGAATCTGAGAAGATTGAACTCACAGAAACAGAGAACAGATTGGTGGCTGCCAGAGGCCAGGGGTAGAGGGGCGTGGACTGAAGGTGCTCAAAAGGCACCTCAAAACCCCAAACCTAACAGTTCATAGAAGGCAAAAGACAGGACTAGTCCTTTGGCAAAAAAATGGCTAACTTTTCACCACTCGTTCCTTTTTTATCCTGGGAACAGCAGATTCCAGCTTGCCTTGCAGTGGTGTGCAGCTAAGTAACTAAATTCTGGCCAAAGGTATGTGAGCAATTATGTACGTCATTTCACCACTTTCTCTCCCTTCATCTGCTGACTGGCTGTGGAATATCTCTCAAGGGGCTCAGGCCCTAAGAGCTGGAAGAACTCCAAGAGGGAAGGAGTCTGGTTCCCTGAGCTGCCACTTGTAGAAGAGATGTCCAGAAGAGCCAAGGGACCAGGAAGACTCATTTGACCTGTGCACGAGCAAAAACCAAAACTTGTAGAGTTAAGCCACTACATTTGAGTTTGTTTGTTTATTATAGCAGTTAGTCTACTGTGACTTTTCTAAGCATACATATAACTGATTTATTCTCATATGCATGCTGTATACCTTTTCACCTTTTTTCCGTTTTTCTCGTCCTTGATGTTTTATCAAAATAATACACTATGTAATATACTCATCCCAGATACAAGGTGGTCTGCAATCATCAAGACACATTTATTTTACATTAATGCTCGATCTTTGTGAGGTCGCTTTCATTAGAAACTGTTGAATAATGCAGGACATTATTCTCAGGAAGGATTTTCAAGTGCTGGCACCTTATGCAGCTCCCTTGCACAGGCCTACTGTGTCAACTAATAGATATTGATAGGATTTATACCACCTCTCTGCTTCTGACTCCAAGAACCACATACTTGAAACAGTTCTTTGCTTCCCGGACCAGTCATCCTCAGGACACTGCATCTTTTGCCTGATTCTCTCTCTCAGGAACTTTAAACTGCACTTAAGAAGAGACCTGATTGATAGATCGCCCTCCCACACGCTCAGGCTGAGGCTGCTACAGGTATTAACAATCCTTACCCCCATCATTTCTTCCCAGGTCTGAGCCACCAGGAAAAGAAGTCAGGCAGGATAATAGGAGATCCTATTAATGAATAGTTATTCATTTTTGAATTTATTCATTACTGACTGAGAACCAGCAGGCTCTGTGAGGTCACAGGGAAGCCAGAGAGCTTGGTTCAGCCCCTATCCTCAGAGAGCTTACACTCTTAGAGAAAGAGGTGGGGGGAAAGACAGACATGTACTAAGGCAGTTACAATCCTGTGTGAGGTGTGTGAGAGAGGGAAGCTCAGGGTGGGTATCTGTCAAAATTAATTAAGCCGTGCAAACTTTAGATTTCTGCATTTTATTGTATGCAATATAATATATTTAAAAAATATTGTCTAAACAGGAGCCTATTAAAGCATTTTTTTAAAATAGCATTTGTTATTAGCCTTCCCCCTCTTCTGTTGCAAGGAACACTTCCTTTAGACTCATTTTCATGCTGCATTTATTTAAATATATTTACCTGTTATTCTGATTTCTAGTTTGGGTCTTTATTTTCTCTTAAAAATCAAGATATTTACTGATCCTTTATAAACTAGCCTACTTTGGGGGTATTTATGGCATTCTCATTTCACAGGCATAACACAAATGAAAACAGTGCTAAAATACTTTGAAAATACAACATGCAATGGAAGCTCTAAGTGATAACAGAGAAGATGAGGAAAGACTTGCAGGCAATTTAGCAGTTTTGGGTGCATTTTTCCACCGAGAGAGGAGTTCAAGCTATCAATATAAGAACTCAGCTCTGAGAATAAGTTTCAGAATCAAAACAGAACTGATAAAAGCCCCAAACCCAAAATGGCAAGCAAAAACAAACAAATAAAAGCAATAGCCTAAAACAATCTGCCCAAATACTGCAGTGGCGATGCTAAAAATAGAACAATTTTTAATAAAAGTATAGGAAAATAATAGATCACTGAATGTGATCTTTGATACATGTATTTTAAACTGATTTTCAAAAATAAATAATTCTATTTTTTAAGAGCTAAAATCCTGACACATTCAGCATGTAATACTATGAGTAATATACCAAGTAGTAATGTTCTGGCATTATGACTGTGCATGACTACAAGGCAGACCTTAATGTAATCAGTGTTTCCTCTAATGGTGCTAATGGTGACTATTCAGCTTCGACCCTGACCAAGACTGCTTTTTATTTCCCTGGTTTAAAGAAAGTATGACCATTGCTAGGACTTGGCATCAGCCACGGATGTGGCAACGTAAACATTATGGAAACTTAATTTGTGCACATCTCAGGAACAGAATTTTTATCTTTGTGTACTTCGCACTTCCGACCAGCCCTTAAAGACCTCCTGGGATGCCTAATTTATTCTAAGGTAATGGAGGTACAAAAGTTTTGTGCTAGATGCCCCCCAACCCAGCCCCTAAATAATCAATTATTTGCACTTAAAGAGAACCTGGTTCAATCTGCATTTTGTAGTTAAAGAAACAGAGACCCAGAGAAGTGCAGCTCTTGCGCAACATAACCATCATTATCAATTTCGTCAGCGTGTTGACACTTACTGTGCACTCTCTGTATGCTGGCCATTGTGCTTTATATGTTGTACCATATCATCCTCTTAATCCTGGGTGCTATTTTCATTTCCATTTATTAATGGGAAACTGATGCCTGAAGCAGTTGTATACTGTGCTCAGGGTCACACAGCTAAAATGTCAGTTGTGGGGAGTCCTTCTTCAGAGCCAGCATTCTGAATCACTGCACCAGTGCCTGTTGGTTATGGAATCATAGAACCCAGGCTTCAGGACTACTAAGTATAAGTCGGTAGGGTTATTAAAAAACTTGCCACATTTTAGGCACTCCAAAATGCTGGTGAGCAAATGAATGAGTGAAAATGAAATGCACAAAACATAATGCTTTGTCTTCAAAAATTTATCTGCAGCAAATTTTCACCAACACATTTGAAAGAGTGGCTCCATCCATATAGTTGGACATCAGTTTCAAGATTACCTTTCAAAATTGCTTGTACATTACAATCACTATGTTAACAGAAAATAAAATATAAGGCAGTTCAGAGAGGGAAAACGTGTACTGTCTATAAAGAAGTTGTGACCTGAGAACATGACTGAGATATCTGAATGTATCTTAAAGAAAACAAGAATAAATGTAAACAGCAAAGATATTATCAATGATAAAACTGAAACTATAACATTTTTAAAGAATTAATATAACATCAACTTTTTGAAATTTCTAATAAAAAGCTAGTCTATACAGAATATAATATGTATATAAATATATCTATATTTCCCTAAATGGGAGTTGATTTATATGCCAATATACTGCCATCTGATACTTCTTTATTGAAGCTTTAACATCATCTAGCAGGTACTGAGTGAAAGGGACAGCAAGGCAGACAAGAATCTATTGTAATCTACCAAAATCATGTCTCAGATTTTCTAGGAAAATACCAATTTAAAAGAGATATTCTGCCCACACTCCTTATTATAAAACACCCAAGTGTTTCTGAAATTTCTACATTTTAACACCAGCATGCCCTCTCCCAGACCTTCTCTCAAAGCCAAAAATCAATATATTCAATATCAATTTATTTAACAAATATTTACTGGCCATCTATTATATGCCGGGCCCCTAGGATAGAAGAGTGAGAATTATTCCTAACTTTAGGTTCAGAAAAATAAGTAGCTTTATGTCAACTTGATGGTAAATTGTACATTAAAATTCAGTTGACCTTTAAAAAAGGCTAAAACCATCTCTTTCTGCTGGATGTGTGATTGCCTAGGAAACTTCCATTACAAAGAAGCTAAAATAGGTTTTTGTATTTTCTTTTACATTCTTTTTAGTATTTTGGAGAGTAATTAGTCTTTTAAAATTAAAGATGAAAAAATTTTAAGTTATGAGTTTAAACAGAATTTATCTCTATATAAGGGGAACTTATCCATGAATATTTACATTTTAGTGGCAAAATCAGATAATCCCTGCATGACATTGCAGCCAATGTATTATTGGAATTCCATCATGTAATATTTTTTACTACTGCTCAATAATCTCAATAACTTTTGTGATTTTGTAAAAGTAATATCTATTTATTGTATAAAATATGAACTAAATGTCCATCAAAACAGGAATGGATGAATAAATTATCGCAGATTCATACAATTTAACACTATGTGTCAGTTAAAGAAAACAGAGTTTCAGGGATTACTATGAAAAAAAAATTCTCAAAAACATAGTACTGAACAAAAAAATATATAGTATGATACCATTTCTATAAAATTTTAAGCCATATAAGCCAAGCAGTACCATATAGTACTAAATGGATGTACACAGTAAAAATATAAAAGCCTGTGTCAATTAAAAAGACTAGAAATGAGATCAAGAAGGGTATCCGAGGGAGGAAGATATCAGATGTGTGTGTACTACAGTACAGCAATTACCTTTACGCAGCAAGTATAGGTGACTCTAGGGCTCATCTACCTTTCCTTAAGCATCCTAGTGCTGTCTTTAGTCCAATGTCAGAAAGTGGTTGTTTCCTATAATTTAATTTTTAAGTTGTTTAATCCTCTTATTTCCTTATGGTTTGAAGTGCAAATATTATTTAATTCTGAAAAATAACCAAAAAAAAAAGAAGGAAGGAAGGAAGGAAAAGAAAGAAAGAGAAAGAAAAGAGGAAAAAAAGAGGAAAGAGGAGGGAAGGGAAGGGAAGGGGAGGGGAGGGGAGGGGAGGGAAGGGAAGGGAAGGGAAGAGAAGGGAAGGGAAGGGAAGGGAAAAACCCTCTGAAATTGACATTGTAAAAAGTTGTTAAGACTTGGCATTTTGAGTTTTCAGTTCTGGGATGTTTGTTTTGTTATACTCTACTTTACTGTATGTTTGAACTATATCATAATTTTATAAATTATTGAAGATAGAAATAAAAGAACATTTAAAAAATTCTGACAAGCCAAAAGGAAAAAAGAATTTTTCATTACTATACCACCACATATATTTTGTTACCATTTTAAAAAGTATACACATATTTTCAGAATATTAAATATTTATCCTTACATCTTTCCTGAATGGCATTTCATTGTGTGTCTGTAACATGCTTTGCTTAATCGATCCTACCTTCCTGAAAATGTAGGCTGCTTTAATTTTCATAATTTTAAATAATGCTTTAATGAATGTTCTTGTACATGTATTTTTTATACATAACCATGATAATATCCTTGAATATAGTCTTATAAGTAAAATTTCTGGGTCAAAACTATACACTGTTTTTTTTAGGATTAATCATGTTTTGAAATTGCTCTCCAAAAAGATTATATTAAGTTATGTCAACAGACTATGAGACAGCCCATGTTCTCAGAGTATCATTTATTGCTTTTAAAAAATCTCCAATTGTTACAGGTAATGGAATTTTACTCTTTTTACTTTTGGAAAATGTTTCATGTCTTTTGTCTATATGTTAACTACACATTTATCTGTTTTCTTATAGCTCTGTAAGATTCTGATATTAAATACATTAACCTTTTCTCATATGTTGTAAATATTTCCTTCATGTTGTGTTTTGTCTTTTATTTTGGTTTAGAGTGTTTTTAGTCTTGAATTTTATAGTTAAATCTATCAATATTTCTCCTTATGTTTTCTGCATATATATATATATATATATATAAAATCACTTATGTAATCTTTAGCATTTCTGTTTCATTTTGCATTTGGATATTCAACCCATATGGAGTTTATTTTAGTATATTTGGACATATGGTGCTAGGAATCTATTTTATTATAGATTATTACAAATAATTGATCAGCTGTTTCAAAAGCATTCATTGAATAATCCAGACTTAGCCTGCAAACTTAAACTTTTTTCAATACTTAATTCTCATATGCCCTGTTTGTGAATTGTGTATTTTCTTCCTATATCGAGACAAAATATTCCTCCACAAAAAGATATATTTCTAGTACTTTTTTTTTTTTTTTTTTTTTGGTATGCGGGGCCCTCTCTCTTTTGTGCCCTCTCCCGCTGCGGAGCACAGGCTCCGGATGCGCAGGCTCAGTGGCCATGGCTCACGGGCACAGCCGCTCCGCGGCATGTGGGATCCTCCCGGACCTGGGCACGAACCCGCGTCCCCTGCATCGGCAGGCGGACTCTCAATCACTGTGCCACCAGGGAAGCCCTCTAGCACATTTTTGAAAGAACTTTATGTTTTCCTAGAGTTCACATTGTGTTAAAATTTTTAATGCAATCTATGTAACTTAGACCTTTGCTTTTTCTTACTTTCACTGCTCTTAGAATTCTAGTCTTGCTCATGCCTAGAGAAGAAAAAAAATATTGAAGCATGATCTATTGGTTACTGACATTTAGAACCATTATACTCAAAATCCCAGGAATCTGAACTCATAATCAAAATAATTATAATATACCGAGCACAAAGACAGATAATACTCACTGGCTAAAATGTTACTAACAGGAAATTCTGAAACTGGAATATATTAGCCTTTATTTAAGCTACTGCATATTATATTATTGAAATCTAAGTTTTTACATCTCTGTGATTTGTTCCTCCTCTGGGGCAGTGGATGGAATGAAAATTCATAGGACATGATCTGAATGTTCTTATTCTTATCCTCGTTCTCACCCATGTACAAGGAGTACTTGCATTTCACACATTACCCCTTCCCATATTACGTGCGGTTACACTGCCATGGCCATGGAAAAAAGAATGTTCATAAGGTATTTCTTCATTGGACAAGCCTCCCTGAGCCTTAAGATCTGCATCTGTTTGTTTTCTCATTAATTGAACTGTAAATGTGTACAATTTAACTCATAGAAATGTATGGATGATGAGGCTGAATCTACCCCCAAAGAACACATTTTGGCCCTCGTCTTCCCAGGTCTCTAGAAAACTCAACAGCAATTTTTCATTACGGAAATTTTAAAATACACAAATAGAGAATAATAATAATGAAATACCATGTGTCCATCACTGAGTTTCAGAAGCTATCAACATTCTGTGATTTTTGTCTCAATAGTCTTTGACATGGTGACATCTCACTCATTCTGATAACGCTCTCCTAGTTTGCCTCTTATTCCTCTGGTGGCTGCTTCTCAGTCTTCTCCTTTTTTCTTTAAACTATTAGTTTCCCCTTAAACTCAACCACTCCCATAGCTTCATTCACCAACTCCTAAATTCATATGTCCGCTCAGGCATCTGTTTGGGGGAACATTAAACTCAATGTGACTGAATGTAACACATTACCTTTCATATTCTCCTCAGTCCAACTCATCATTTCATATCGCAAGAAATGATATATCCACCCAATTATTTATTCCAGAAACAGAGATATGATCCTTGATAATCCTTTCTTTCACAATAAATCATCAAATTACTCAATTTAGTCTCCTAAATACTTTTCAAACATGTCTACTTCTTTCCATCTCCATTCTCAACACAATGATCAGCACCGTCTGATGAAATATAATGTAATCCACCCATGCAAGTCACCCATATAAGTTTGTATTTTCCAGTAGCTCCATTAAAAAAGTAAAAAGAAACAGGTGAAGTTAAATTTAATAAGATATATTGTTTAATTCAATATATCCAAAATATTATCATTTTAACATGTAATCAATATAAAATATTACTAATGCAATATTTACATTCTTTTTTTCTTACTAAATCTTTGGAATCTGGTGTGTGCTTTATACTTACAGCACACTGTAATTTGGACAAACCACATTTTCAAGTACTCAGTAGCCACATGTGGCTAATGCCCACCATATTGGACTGAGCAGCTCTAGTCCAAACTCTGACCAACTCTTTTTGCAGTGTCTGTTAATGGGCTTCACATGCCCATTTGGTCCCCTTTCAGTTCATTCTTTATGGGTAGCCAGAGTAATTTTTTTCTCAATGCAAATCTGTTTTTATGAGTAAGCTTAAATCCTTCAGTGACTTCCCATTTTTCCCTTTGGTTAAAGTCTGAAACTTCCAACAGAAACTACCCCATTTGATATCTGACCCCATTTGATATCTCCAATCGGTATATTGTGCAAAGTTTCTTTCCATTTCACAGCCTTTATACAAGCTTGAAATATTTTTGCTCCTATCCATCCTTAATTCTTAAAGTACCACTTAACGGAAATTTTCCTTAATACCCCTTTCCTCTCGCTTCCCCCAGAACAGGTTAGAATTCCAATTACATAGCCTGACGGCACACAGTACTTTTATTTCATCGCAGAAATTACTTGTTATTATTTGTTCAACATAGGCCTCTCATTCTTATTCATCTTTGTTTTCTGGCACCAAGAACAATGCTCGGCACTGAATAAATATATGTTGAATGTATGAATTTGACCCTCTTAGCATGATTCACCTGAGAAAAAGTCAAGGTTGCCAAGATGGGCTTAGACCAATTCACATCCCTGGGCTAAGGGAGGGACTCTTTGTCCTTGAGCACAAAGCTATCCCATTCTTGAACAAAATTAATGTTCTGTTAACAAGAAAAAAGGAGAAAGAGTTGGCTATTGGGTAGGCCACAAATATCGTCTACCAGAATTTCCAATTTACCATTGTGATAGGCTGCTCACCTACTCTGGTTTACATCAGCCCTGAGAAAAGCAAGGCAGAGCCATCTGGAGATAAATTTGTGGATGGAGGAGTTTTGTTTTGTTTTAAACTGTAAAAATAAAGTGGAAGAAACACACTGTGTTTGTCAGGGTTCGCCAGAGAAAGAGAACCAATAGGATATATATAGAGAGATATATATATAAGAGGAGCTTTATTATAGGAATTGGCTCATGTGGTCATGGAGGCCAAGAAGTCCCACAATCTGCTGTCTGCAAGCTGGAGAACCAGAAAAGCTGATGATAAAATTCAGTTTGAATCTGAAGGTCCAAGAACCAGGACTTGCAATGTCCAAGCACAGGAGAAGAGGGGCATCCCAGCTCAAGAAGAGGAAGAGAGAATTTGCCCTTCTTTTTGGTCCATTAGGGCCCTTCAAAGGATTGATGATACCTGTTCACATCGATGGGGGCAGGTTTCTTTACTTAGTTTACCGATTCAGTTGCTAATCTCTTTTGGAAACACCTTCATGAATGTATGCAGAAGTAATGTTTTGCTAGCTATGTGGACATCCTTTAGTCCAGGCAAGTGGAAACCTAAAGTTAACCATCACACACAAATTATTATCCAATATTCACAAACATTTTCCTGCATCACTGCATTTGGTCCTCCCCCAACTTCTGGGCAACCTCATTAATTTGGTGTTATTACCATTTTGCCTAATTTACAAAAGAGAAATCCCAAATCAGGAAGGTTAAGTGATTTGTCCAAGGGAATTTGGAAATTAGACGTTACGACTTGGAGAGGGACACAGGTGATCTTATTCCCAAATCCAGACTCTTTTCCCCACACCAGTGGTTCTCAGTATCAGCTTCACCAAGCAACTTGTTAGAAAATCAAATTCTTGGGCCTCACCCCCAACCTAAAGAATCAGAAACTCTGGGAGTCCAGCCCAGCAACCTGTGTTTAACAAGCCCTCCAGGTGATTCTGATACACACTTAAGTGTGAGAACCACTGTATAATACCCTGCTACCCATATCACTTTCCCCAAAACTGATAACAAAAAATTTTCTGGATATTTTATGATTTGGTGAAAAAAGAAAAACACTGCCTTTTCCTGGAGATCAACCCAGGAGATCTTGGTATGGGCACTCAGGTACATGATAAGAAGCCAAAGTTGTATTTACCCTACTTCCAGATTCAAAGGGCTCTTGAAATTAAGAATCTACCCAATGGACTCCTTTTCCAAGGTTACATTCCTGAATGAAATGAGGAGCGGCCAGTTACTATCTACAGCTCGAGCTATATTTCTATGTGAGCAGACAAGGAGAGCTAGGGAAAGTCTCTATCTCATAGAACTTATTTTCTTTTGTACTTAACAGTGAGTTACAGTGAACTCTCTCCTCTGCCCAAAACTTTCTAGTTCCCACATACTTCTGTGACCCAACCTTTTTACCACACAAAGTGCAATATTTTCTGCTTTTTAAAAAACCAAAAACATTTCAGGGACGAATAATCATCTCTGACAAAGATGCCCTAATTTGAGCTCAAGATAAATTTGTCTTCTTCCAACTTTGCCTCTGTCTTTTGCTGTGTTTTCAGGACTACAATAATTCTAACCCATAATCATGAGCTTATGCCCTGCATACTATCTACGATCCACATTTCTGGCATATTTTGTGAGAATAAAAGGAATCATAGCTGCAGGGTCAATTTCAGGCCCAACGGATATACTGGGAAAGTCTGTCTCCCTCTCCTAGTTTTGGAGCCCAGCTTCCTCTGTTGGTAATGCCTGACCATGAGGATTATCCACAGGCTTTTGCTGCTGCTTGGTTTCCTCAAAGTTCTACTCTGTCTTACTTTACCATTTTGTTCTCCCCCAACAGCGTATCTCATACCTTGGATCCTATTAACATTTACCTCCACACAAGGAGGAAGCACTGTGCTGATTTTGAAGTCATAGCTGATGACCTTGAGCAAGTTACTTAGTCCTTCAGTTCCTCCTCCTTGAAATGGGCATATGCAGTGATTCTCAAAATGTACGGTACCTTAGAATTACCTGAAGGGCTTGAAAAAGAGAAAACAGAGTGCTGGGCCCTCCACAGAGATTCTGATTCAGCAGGTCTAGGGTAGGTCCTGAGAATTTTCATTTCTACAAAGGTCCCAGGTGATGCTGATGCTGCTGGCCTAGAGACCACTCTGAGAATCACTGAAATAACGTCATTAGGATAAGAAATACTATTTATAAAGTGCTCGATTCAAAGCAGCCACCTAGTGAATGTTACTCTCCTATCTTCCACCTCTATTCTACATGTCCTCAAAGCAAAGGAAATGGATGATAAAAATGAATTAATGACACTGGATTTGAATGAAATTGAGCTAAATGCAATTATCTTTGGGCAAGGCTTTTCTGGAAGCAAACCAAAAGAGATATTTCTGTGGAAATAAACCAAAGGAAATATTTGAAGTAAATGGATCTTTAGAAGTTATTAATAAATATTGGCAAGGGCATCAGACAAAGGGCACTCCTGTACGTTGTTAGTAGAAAAATAAAAATTTAGAGGATGATTTGGTAGTACCTACCGAAATGTGAAAGATACATATCTTTTGACCCAGCATTTCACTTCTAGAAATATATCCTTAAGAAAAACACACAAATGCACAGGAATATAGTGCAACATATTTACACAGCAGCTTCTAAACTCAAGTAGGCAAGAAATGTTATTTTTTTCCTCTAAGTCAACTTGATTTATACTTCAAGCCCATCGCACCAGGTGGTAAAAATAAATCTAATTCATTTCGGGATTCACTCCCTGACATTGTTCTGGAGTTGCATCTGAGAGCCAGGAGGCATGCACAGAGCAGAGGGGCTGAGCTATCTGTGGATAGTTGGCCTTACGTCATAATCCAGCCATGCTGTCATCTCCTGACTTGGCCATCATTCTGTTGGTACTTGGTAGATTTTATACACAGATTTCTGCTCATCTTATCACAAGATTTCCTCCTTGTGGTCCCATCCTGTCTGCTGCTTCTACAACCCCATACCGTGCTGAGCTGCCAGGCACTTTGGGAGGCTGGGACCCTCATTCCTTTGATGCCACTTTCAGATGCCTGGGATCATTCTGATGTTTTTGTGCCCTGTAAATTCTGAGGTTGTCTAGGGCTCTAATCAACTACATAACTATTTATTTCAGTCCCACTAGTAGAGTAGATTAATAAAGTTCAATTGCTGGTTTTGAAAGTGTCACGGATTGCCATTTGAAATCTTGTATTACTTTAGTTTTTATCAAATCCTGAAGAACAGAAAATAACCATTTCAATGGTAGAAAATCTTGTTTTCAAGATAAGTCCCAGATGTAAGCCACTCCTTAATCAATGACTCAGTGATTATAACTTAGCAACATGCAAGTCTGGGTTAATTATATATAGGTCTATTTTTGTATGCATTGAAATGAGCCTCTGGTGGTCAAAATAGTTTTATATTTTCAAAATGATAGCAGCTGTTTATCCTTAATTTTGAGAATAATTCCGGGAGCTATGTACTCCACTTTTTGCTCAAAAGACAGGAATGACTTCACTGTTTAGATGCAGAAAGAAATATGTTATATCATTCAACCAATGCTACTTGGAACAGACTTCTTTAAAGCATATTTTGATTGTGTAACTGTTCTAAACTAAACTTGGCTTGCCCAGTCTCTGGCTGTTATATAACCTCTGAGAAAATACAAAAGTAAGAAATAAAGAGAGAATTAAATAAATGACAATAAGGTTGAGGCATTTCAGTGTGCATTTTTTAAGCACCCATAACGTGCCGGATGTTGTAGATCCAAAGATAGATCAAACACAGTTCGATGAGATCTCAGACTAGGTGGAGAGATAATCAAGTAATAGAAGGTTCCATCAAACAATAGATACGAAGTACGGAGCCAGATAGCCTTTATCCCATCTGAAGAAAAGCTTCACAGTGGAGACAATATTTAAGCTGTGATGGAAGAGACACATATTCAAGAAGCAGGGACAGAATTTTACCAGGACAAAAAATATCCTATTTATTAGACTGTTAGCTCTGTGTTGAAAGGAAGAATGTCTGATTTTCCTCCTACATCCTTAATGCCTAGAAGAGCGCCTGGATGCCTAAGAGATAATATATATTTGCTGAATGAGTGAAAGCATGATTTCAAGCAAAAGTGAGCAGCTCCTGGTGGTTCTATCAGGTTAAAGCACAGAAAGACTGGGGTTAACAGATAGAGGCTAGAAAGCTGGGTACGGACCAAATTCCTTAAGTATGATCTTCTAAGGAATTACAATTTTGTCTTGCAGATGACGGGAAACCATTAAAAGCCTTTGAGTAGGGCAGTGACACAAGTGAGTATGTAGTAGGATGTTGGGACTAGGGCTGAGTGCTTGGGACTAGAGCTCATAGGTGAGGACCAATGCTAAGTACTTCATATCATAAAAAGAACAGTCAATTATTCAGGAACAGGATTTACCTTGACCTCCCTCGACCATCACCCCCCTTCCCACACATGCATACAAGCAGCATCGGGAAAATGGAAAGAGCAAGTACAGCATTCTTGGTAAGGTGGAACATTCCCTCACTTGGCCAGGATGCCTGGGCAACCCTATAGACTCTGCTCCCTCCTCTAACCTCCATGATCCTTCACAGGAAGCCCTGGGAATCAAAGTGGTCCTCTTCTGTTCTTTCTGAGGGCCACGGACTTGGGGAATGACTCCCTCCCTCTGACTTTTCTTTACAGGAATATCACAGAACAGTCCCGTTTGCTGGGCAAACTATTACAGCAAGCCTCCTGCTTTCATGCATTTCTAGATTAGTAGGAGAGACCAGTCTCCATGGTTCAGTCCAAGAGTCACTTTCAAGCTTTCCGAACAATTCTTCCACCACGCTCTCCACTGCACTCTGATGCATCAGTGTGGTCCCAAGATCCCGCCACTGATCAAGCATTCAGCCAGGGATGGAAGCAAAACGCGTAGCTCTGTCTCTTGCAGTGACCTTCAAGGCCTTATTCCCAACTCCTACCTCCAAGCCTCATCGCTTGGCTTGAAGGTGGATGAAATGTGCACACAGGAAGAAGGGGGGAAAGTCTCTCCACAAACATTGCCCTTGGGAGTGTATTGTTTGGTGGAAGTTGGGATTGTAGAAGAAATTGTTTCCCCACATCTTAGTTTAGAGGGTCGTTGTTTAGCCCAATTTCTGGCTGCTGTCTTTGGAATGTGGAGCTAATTAGCACTTCTTGTCCTGATCTGTATGTCTTAGAGGCCAATTTCAGGGCAACAGGAAAAGTTTCACTCAACATTCAACAATGGTTCCCAAAAGAAATATAATGTAAGCCACATATGCAATTCTAAATTTTTCTAATAGCCACATTAAAAAGGTAAAATAAAAGGGAATTGCCTGGTGGTCCAGTGGTTAGGACTCTGCACTTCCACTGCAGGGGGCACGGGTTTGACTGGCTGGGGAACTAAGATCCCGCAAGCTCCATGGAGCATCGAAATCAAAATTTAAAAAAAGGTAAAATAAAAGAGTTCGGATTTAATTTCATAACATACTGCACCCCAACCAATCCAAAATATATTTCAACATGTGATAAATATGAAAATATATCAATTAGATAGTTTTCATTTCTTTTTTCATACTGTCTTCAAAATCTAGTGTGTATTATAATTACAGGACATTTCAGTTTGGGCTATACTCATTTCAGTGCCCAGGAGCCATTTTTGACAATGCTGTTAGAGATTATCTTGTGATGAAACCTAACAATGGTCCCTTATTGCTCATAGAATAAATCCAAATTTCTATTACAAATATGTTTGTGCTTTAGACGATTGTCCTGAAGGATGAAGGGGAAGGTGCTTTCTCTTACCACAGGCTTAGAGATTTCACCCTCTTCATATGTCTTTACTTATGAATCAATTATTTAGAAACTCAGCTGTTTTAAAATATCCTTTAGAAAAGGATTTTTTTTTTTTTTTTTTTTGCAGTACACGTGCTTCTCACTGTTGTGGCCTCTCCCGTCGTGGAGCACAGGCTCCGGACGCGCAGGCTCAGCGGCCATGGCTCACGGGCCCAGCCGTCCCACAGCATGTGGGATCTTCCTGGACCGGGGCACGAACCCGTGTCCCCTGCGTCGGCAGGCGGACTCTCAACCACTGTGCCACCAGGGAAGCCCTTATTTTATTTTATTTTTTTAGGATTTTTTTTCTAACTCAGGTTACTGCCTAATTAAATAGAGGCAAGTATCTAGAATAACTTTTCTTTAATCTTTGTATCACAACTTTTAAAAAATTGATGAAATTTATTATCTCTTAAAACACAAATCAAGGCAGCTTCTTCCATAAAGGCAGCTCAATATAGTCCTTTGCAGATGGATGGGTCTACTTCAATGGGCTGGTAACTGAACATAGGTTGGATATGCCCCATCTGCTCTGTTTCAGATTTATTTCTTCAGACTGAGCAAGAAAGAATCAAGAGTAAAATTGAATCATTACTTTTTAGTTTTTTTTCTTTTTTTGGTTTGGCAGTTTGCCTCATTCCACAGAGACTTTACGAGGTCCTTATGTCTTAACTTTTTGAAGGTAAGAACTGTGATCTAATCTGTATTCTGTGGGTTACTTAGCACACTGAGGGCGCCCAATAAATATTAAACAGGAAGACGCTATTGAACCACTCTACACCATACACTTCCTAGTTCATCCATTGTGCCAGCTTCCAGGGCAGAACCATTATGAATAGATGGGTGGTTGGATAAATTAATGAGTGAATTTATTTGATAGTTTGCTGCCAAAATTTTGCTACCTAAAATTAAATCATATTTCTTGGTCTCTCCCATCAATCACAAGGAGAATAGTCTCACTTACATTAATAAAAAGCTGAAGTCTGGACAAATACAGAGTAAGATCCCTGTCTCTGAAAAGTTTAAAGTAGAGGTTAAAGCCTAATAGACTCCATTTCCATCAACCCATAAAACCAGAACCCCCAAATGACCTTCTGGCACCTCAAAATCAAAACACTTTAAGGATATCAAGTTGGGAAAGATAATCTCCTTAAATAATTAGAGACCATTCAATTATTTTTAAAAATCACTTGTTTTAAAAATTCTGAAAGACGTGTTATTGTTCCAGCCTCACTGTCTTATTAAAATAAAGGCTATTGTCTAAAATTAACTTGTCTTTGAAATTTGTATCACAACTTAAAAAAAAAATTAAATAAATCTATTATCTCTTAAACCACCTGTCAAGTTTCACTGTGTACTGAGGCAAGTCAGGGCATCCCACTTGTGGATGAGAGGATTGATACCCTCAGAGCCATGACATTCTGAGCCCCTGGATCATCTCCTTCGTTTCGCTCTATACTATAACTGCTTTCCCAAATTTTGGCTTCTTAAAGAACCTGCTGGTACCTCAAAATCAAAATGACACCTTCCTGAACTTGTCCGGACTTCATAACTCCCAATAGCATTTATTCAATAATTTTATGTGTCAGACGCTATTTCCCAGGGATGCAAAAATTAGTGTTTTACTACTTGCTCTCAATTTACTCATAATCTGGAAAAGAAGAACGATACAAGAAAAAAATGGAGTTAGTATAATGATAGAGACATGCATAGCCTAATGGAAGTACCATGAAAGGGTCTCTAGCCTAAACTAGGGCTCAGAGAAAAGGTTTCCTGAGGAACATGATGCCCAAGAGAATCAAAAAGACCAATTGGGATTCCTCAGTGAGTCATAAAGGCAAATCGCCTCTGCATTTTTCTGGAATGTATACTCGTCGTGAAGCTCATCATTAGTACATTCCATATGGCATAGCTCCCATTCTAGACAGTGAGTCCTGTGAGTCAAGGCCCACATTAGTCATAGATTTCTCTCTTTCACAGGGTCTAGAATAATGATGTCTTTAAGACATCAGTTCTCTGTCAAGCAGTCCCATTCTGCAGTAAACAGGTGATTTGGGATTAAGAGGTGTACAAGCCCAGTGAAAAGGTTTATATTAATTACATCAGAACTACATCTTGCAGGACTTGACATTTTTCTCATATTGAAGCAGATATAGACATTTGAAACCTTTTAAGAAATAACTAACTCCCAATTTTTATTTGCTGACTAAATTAAAGGCCACGAAATAACTCTAAGACTCCATTTTGAACAGTGTGCACATTTGTCAAACCTCACCTAGAACAGGGTAGGCAGCATAGCGAACACTGAATGGTGCTAAAGAAGGCAACTTGTCATACCATATATCAAAATGATGGCATCGAAAATCAATGCAAGACAAAGCAACTTCAACCGAAAGAGACTGGTTGAATTGTAGCTTCCTTATCCCTCTTCTGTCTCCTCCACGGTCCTGGGACTCCAGGAATTCGCAGTAAGATACGAGTACGTGCATTTATATTTGAATATAAATGCACACAAAATCCTGGTAAATATAGTCCTAAATGCTTATAGCAATTGTCTCTGATTAATATGTCAGAATCAAATAGCTTCTTTTATTATTTTCCTGTATTTTCTATTTTTTGGCAGTGGATACGTATTACATTGATAATCAGAGGATCTATTATACTGTTAAAAGTTGAATCCCAGATTTCCTCGTTCTGTGTGTATGTGATGGGTATCTTGATATGGCCTGCAAGTTTCTCTCCATTCCCAGCCCCATGACATGGACCCTGGTCCCTAACCAGTATATTTGTCATGAGTAGGACATCATCCTAAAAATTTTTTTTAGCTAGACAAGAAAGAAGGTATTTGAAATTAGAAATGCTGGAAAAGGCATTTTGGGGTTTATCTGCACACAGATGCTGGCTGACATTGAATTACGCCCATACCCACATTCACTGAGTACCCTGACTTTGTTTATGTGGAATGTTCAAGTCACACGTTATATATGCAGATTCCTCCAGCAAGTAATGGGTTCTCTCTTCTTTGACCTTCAAGCTATGCAGTACAACCATGTGATAATATTCAATTTTCTCTATTTTGTGGATGTGACTCTAGACTGTAAACTGAGAGAAACCTTGTTTTTCCTTTTTGTGACTCCACAGAGATGAGAACTCAGCTGATTAAATAGAATACCCTATTCACTTCTTCAGTATCATGGTGAGAAAGTTGAGTGCCTTGGGGAGTCTGAAAATGTGATGTTTAAAAAGATACTTTTCTGGTCCTTAAAACTAGTCTCACCAAGCACATGTATATAATAGATATCTGGAAATCTTCCTCACGATGAATGGACTATTTACTAATCTATACTTCACTGTAAACAAAATGATGATTAAAGTGTATGCTGTTATTGTTGAAACCATGCCATAGAAATATAATAGATTGTCTAAATCAAACCTAGGAACATTAAAAAAACACAAATAAAATTGCCCCTTCCTGAGCAGTTAATTTCTGCATTTTTGTTAAATCTTGGCTTGCTTATAAGAGATTGTTACCTTCAGAAGAAGGGAGATGAACAGGTGACGTATCTGACAGGTCACTGTAGTGTAGGAAACGGAAGCACTGAGTGTAAGGTGGTGTTTCCTAATGAATTTAGAATTTGAAGCCCTGACATTTTTTAAGATGAGAACTAACTGGTTCAGGGTTCTGAAAAGGATAAACTCATCAGGAGCAAGTCCTTTGCTGTCCAACTGAGTGGCATTTACATTACATTCTTCAAACAGCAGGGCCCCAGAGAACATTGAGAACTACAGACATTAGAATCAGATTTGGGGCTGCAGGTAGGAATGAAACAAGCCACATATGCTGACAGCAATTCTCAGTCCTCCATAGGACCTGGCGTTCAAGAGTTTTGCAGGAACTTAAGCCGGAGAGAAAGATAGAGAGCTGGCAACCGCACACCACTCCAAGATTTTAGCTTTAAAGCAATTTCATGTCTTTTCTTGGCCTGATTCTAACTTAGAAAGGAGACGGTCTGGTAGGCAGTTCTTCCCAAATCTGTACATGCACACCGGTCACCTAGGGGTCTTGTCTCTGAGGATGCTGATGCTTCTGGTCTTGGGACTGGGTAGCAAGCGCCTGGAATACCATAGAGCCCTGCACGGTACACTGAATCTGTTGGGTTCCAAAGGATTAGAAGAGCTCTGCCTTTTTTCAAAGCTGGCTGTTTAAACCAGTGGAAGGTGGCACTGTGTACAGTGCGTGCAGCCCTTGATGTGATGGGAAGCTCCAGGCCTGGGCTCTGCACATGCTCAGGCCACATCTGATGCATGTGATGCTAAAGGGGAGGCCAGCTCCATTTGTTTCATGGCTGGAGGCCGAGGGATCCCAGAATCACAGCTCAGACAGTGGAGGTCATCTTCACACCTGCCGGCACAGCCTCATAACACCTGCTGGCACAGCATCGTGACATAAAAGACCGTGTCCTCTTTTAGAGGAAGCAAGGTGGAGTACAGAAGGGAACCCTAAGCCCCTGCCTTTGTGGCTTCCCAGACTTCAACTTTCCAGAAGACATTGTGTCCCTTCTCTCGGTCCCCACCTCTTTGGGGAAGGTTGAGCCAGACCATTGCCTCAGTTCATTTTTTCAATATCTGGATGGCTTCCTAAATTCCTCTCTGGGACCAGAAGGGTGGCAGCATCTGACCTGTACTGCAAGCTTTGACTATCACCATCACCCCGGCTGTTTTTTGTCCAAGACACCTTTGTGCAAATCAGGTGACCCTTCATGTGGGAATGAAGATGTGGGCAAACCAAGGGACCACTTGGCGGGTGGAGTGGGGCTGGACTGAAGGTCCGGCTGGCCCCTGGTGGGCACTGGTGCAAGGCACAACCTGCACCACTGCAGCAGTAACTTTCCTCCAGCAGCTCCCCAGCCCCGGCACCATTGTGCTGAGAACCACCCAGACCCCTGGGTGCATGTCCAGCTGCCAAAGTGTAGATGATGATTTGGGGAAAAAAGTGCTTGGAGCTCTTCCAAAGTGACCTCATCCCTGAATCATCCCTGGTAGCATCTGGCCTTTCTTGGCTCACATGGGGCTCCACCTTTGGGTGAGGCAGCTTCTCCCAGAACCCTGCCTCCTACCTGAAAGTCTTGCAGGGGGCCTTGAGGAGAACTGGCAAGTAGGCCAACGCTGCTGGTGGTTCAGAAGCACTCGATGTGGGGTGATGCCCTAAGAGTCCCCACACCAGACTGAGACACCTCTTCTGCATTCCTAGTGGGGAATCCACCCTGGGCTCTGCAGGGCCAGAGCAGCCTGACTCATTCTGCGGCTTGCACCAGAAAAATCGTCAAAAATAGGCCTGAATCCTTGCCAGGCCTGCCTCGCCATGAATTCTGTGCACTATGACCTTAAATATACTAGATAAACCAGAAGCCTAAAATTGCTCAACTCTCAGAATAATAGAATTTAGTCTTCATCTCCTTCCTTAAGTTGAATTCTTAACTGTTAAATTTCAGGCTTTCTTTGTGGATGTAAAAATGTTCAAGGCCACAGTTCTATACATTTTGAAGTGAGGTGCTCATAAAATTAATTAATTTGCCATTAATTACCATCTGATTTATACTCTGGTGGTTGTTTAGAGAGTACTTTTGGTTATTTATTCATGATTTTGTTGTTGCTTCCTAGTTTTATTGGATTGACTGAAGAATATAGCCTCAATTGCTCTCTGTGAGACGAAATATGATTCACAATTGTATATGCTCTAAAATATGAGAAAAGAATGCATATTCTCTGTCAGTAAAATACAAATGTTTTAAATATGTGTGTGTGTGTTTGTAAATATTTGAAAAGGAGTCTGCTGACCTTATTTTTAATGCATTGCAGCTTTACTTGATTAAATTACCTTTGTATTTGTGAAGGATTTTGCTTTATGTATTTTTGATGCTGTGTGCCTGGTGAATAAAGATATAAACTTTGCTTTGGACTTTAGCTTTTACCATGATAAAATAATTCCTTTGTCTCATTTAATGCACTTGTTGTGTATCTTGCTTCATCTGATGTATCGATACTGTCAGCCCTTCTTACATTTTTATTTGCATTTGTCTTTGTGATTCTGAACATCCGTTTCTTTTCAACTTTTGTCTTCATTTTATTTCAGGTGTGTTTCTGACAGACAACATATATCTGTGCATATTTTAAAATTCAGTTTGATATTCATTGTTTCACGATAGGGAAATTTGGTTCATTTGAATTTATTATGAAGATTAATAGCTTTGTCTTAGTCTCATCATATTTAATATTTACTATTTATTAATTTTTCTATTTTTATCTCTCCCTATGTTCTGGCTCATCATATTAAGCCTTTTGCTAGTCCTCCTAAGTTTTTCTTCTATCCTTTCACTCTCACTTTTAAATTAATGTTATTTGATGATTCCCCATGCCTCTAAATATTACCTTACTATTGTAAGAATCATATTATAATCTATGTGTCTTACTAACACATAAAAATTAATATTTTACTTGCCTATCATCTCCTGTCCCCCGTCCCAACTCCCTTGAAGAGAAGACATTTCCACCTGTACCTGCTGCTCCATTCTAAACGAAATCCCCACCCTTGCCAACAGGCAATGCTTGGGTTTTGCAGCAACAGTTTCATAGTTCTAATGTTTCGTATTCTGGTTAAATATTCTGAGACATTTTCTTCAGTTTAGGAATAAGTACTCAAAAGTTGAATATATCCCACTCATATCATCTTATCCATTTATTTTATCTCTATATTTTAAAATCCATCTCATGGTTCAGCATTAGGGAATTCACCACTATGATTCATTAAGTAAACCAATTAAAGGTGGAACAACATATTGCCTATTTATGCTTTTGGTTTTAGTAATATCCTTTCACATTCATAATCCAGATCATGAGATAAGCAAGATTTTATCCATCAAGGCTACCCTTCATGACTGCCAAAACTGAAAAAACATTGCTGCCATTTTAGTCAACAGTTAAACTTTACTATAAAATATTCTGACACTAAAGGAACCTGCAACTCACATGGTGATGCTCAAATCGCATTTGCCAATTCACCAAACTAGCAGATTCTGCAACATGGAATTCTATGAGCTGGGTGTGGATATGTCCAGGCCCTCCATGGGAACTGACCTTAAATACCTCACAAATACCATACCTTCCAGGAATTCACATTTTCTTTATTGAATGTAGAATTGTGAAATCTGTAGGAAATAGCTGAATCATTATTTCTTAACTATCTCCTGTCTATTAAAGTAGGAACTATGAAATAGCTCAAGGGAAGCCTAAGAAATTTCTTCCATTATATTCAATAGCCTGCACCCAAATCACATATGAAAGGATGTAGACAAATAGAAATTAAAACTGAATTTTGCAGAAGAGGTTGAAGAACTTCCCCAGGAAAAATTAAATGTATAAACTGAAAATTGATGTAAGTCATCAGTTCAGTCCTAAATAGACTGAAGGATCACAACAGTTTTGTGGACATTTTTCTTTTCTTCTCTTCCTGCTTTCCCAGACTTCTAAAAAGAGGTCTGCTAAGAGTAATAAAAAGATAGATAAATTTTATCTATCTGAAGGTGTATATAAATAAATTCTCTTCACTAATGGTAAGGGTGTAAATTGGTATAGAATTTAAGGAAGACTGAAATGTATATACAGATCTCTCTCAACTAACGATAGGATTACACCCCTATAAACCCATCATAAGTTGAAAATACTGTAAGTCGAAAATGCATTTAATACACCTAAACTACCGAACATCAGAGCCTAGCCTACCTTAAACGCGTTCAAAACACTGCATTAGCCTACAGTTGGGCAAAATCATCTAACACGAAGCCTACTTTATAATAAAGTGTTGAGTATCTCATGTAAGTTATTGAATACTGTACTGAAAATGAAAAACAGAATGGTTGTGTGGATACAGAATGGTTGCAAGTATATTGGTTGTTTACCCTCATGATCACGTGGCTGACCAGGAACCGTGGCTCCTGCTGCTGCCCGGCACCACAAGAGACTCTCATACTACATATTGCTAACCCAGGAAAAGATCAAAATTCTAAACTTCAAAGTATAGTTTCTACTCAATGCATATAGCTTTTGTATCCTCGTAAAATCAAAAAATCGTAAATTGAACTACTATAACTCGGGGACCATCTGTGTTGTTTTTCTAAAGTGCACACACTTTTAAAAACTTAATTTCATTAAAATTTATCTTAAGGAACTGTTTAGGCGGTTGGGCAAAAATGTATGTAAAAGTAGGTTCATTCATTGTTCTCAATAGAAAAATAACTGAACAAATTTTACAAACATCTATTAAGAAGGGCCTGGTTAAACAATATATTGTATATTCATACATTCAGTAATTTAGAATGGTCGTTTAGATCTCTACATATTGACATTAAGTAATGCCCACAACATACTAAGTGAAAAAGCATAAACATATAGAGAAATATGCCTATGTCTAATTAGAGAAAGTCTACATATCTATTTATGAATACATGTGAAAACATTTGGAAGACCATGGTCTAAAACCTTATTGGCGGTATTTTTTTGCAGGAGTGGGGAATACGTTGACCATATAAGCTATGCTGTGGGGAGTTTTTTATGAATGGCTGCCAGTGTTCTTCCTCCTCCTCCCTCTTCTTTTCTTCTTCATTATTTCCTCCTTCTCATTTTCCCCCCTTTACTGAGGTTGGCCTATTCACTCATTTGAAATAAATAAGATATTCATATTCCAATGAAAAAGAGAAGCGATTAAAGTAGGATAAACATGAAAAAGATGGGGAAGACAACTTACAGTGTATAAAAGTGTGGATACTGGCACCTTATTTTTTTAAAACAAAAAAGGGAAAGAAAAGAAAAACGTCACTGACTTTTCTGAATGCTGAAGTTTTAAGTTCATTCCCACTTGAAGTGGCAAAAAGACAAGGATGTCTGCTATCACTACTATTATGCAACACTTTCTGGTAAAATTATATATTGCCCTTGTAATTAAAAATCCAATAAGTTTTCTAAGCCAACATATTATAATCTAGACTAGATTTTACATTAGTGGGGTCAAAATTTTAAGTACATGTCATTGCTAAAATTCTCAAAAATAAAATGATATAAATGACAATTTATGAACTAGCGCTCTAATATATGAACTCTTTCCAGTAGGCCGGAGGGGGAGGGGGGGAACACGAGGGAAATTTCCAGAAACAGAAAGCAGCATTAAACTCATTGTAAATACTTTTTGACACTTTAATTGTAATCTCTTCATATTTTTAGCTACACATAAGACTGATTCAGTCACACACTAATAAGTAAGATGTACAAGATACATCACAGTAAAACTTCTTGTACTTTCTCCACTCTTTGCATTTATTCTTATTTATTCGTGTTACACATATCTTCCTTTCTACTAAACTAACATTCAGGATATAATCAAGTTTTTTTTTAATTGAGGTGTAGTTGTTATACAATGTTGTGTTAGTTTCTACTGTACAGCAAAGTGGAGTTTCCTGTGCTATACAGCAGGTTCTTATTAGTTATCTAATATATACATATTAGTGTATACATGTCAATCCCAATCTCCCAATTCATCACACCACTACCCCTCCACCCACCGCTTCCCCCAGTTGGTGTCCATATATTTGTTCTCTACATCTGTGTCTCTTATTTCTGCCCTGCAAAGCGGTTAAACTGTACCATTTTTCTAGATTTCACATATATGCGTTAATATACGATATTTGTTTTTCTCTTTCTGACTTACTTCACTCTGTATGACAGTCTCTAGATCCATCCACGTCTCTACAAATGACCCAATTTCATTCCTTTTTATGGCTGAGTAATATTCCATTGTATATATGTACCACATCTTCTTTATCCATTCATCTGTTGATGGGCATTTAAGTTGCTTCCATGACCTGGCTATAGTAAATAGTGCTGCAATGAACATTGGGGTGCATGTGTCTTTTTGAATTATAGTTTTCTCTGGGTATATGCCCAGTAGTGGGATTGCTGGGTCACATGGTAGTTCTATTTTTAGTTTTTTAAGGAACCTCTGTACTGTTCTCCATAGTGGCTGTATCAATTTACATTCCCACCAACAGTGGAAAAGGGTTCCCTTTTCTCCACACCCTCTTCAGCATTTATTGTTTTTAGATTTTCTGATGATGCTCATTCTAACCGGTGTGAGGTGATTCCTCATTGTAGTTTTGATCTGCATTTCTCTAATAATTCGTGATGTTGAGCAGCTTTTCATGTGCCTCTTGGCCATCTGTATGTCTTCTTTGGAGAAATGTCTATTTAGGTCTTCTGCCCATTTTTTGATTGGGTTGTTTGCCTTTTTGATATTGAGCTGCATGAGCTATTTATATATTTTGGAGATTAATCGTTTGTCCATTGATTCATTTGCAAATATTTTCTCCCATTCTGAGGTTGACTTTTCATCTTGTTTATAGTTTCCTTTGCTGTGCAGAAGCTTTTAAGTTTCATTAGGTCCCATTTGTTTATTTTTGGTTTTATTTCCATAACTCTAGGAGGTGGGTCAAAAAAGATCTTGCTGTGATTTATGTCAAAGAGTGTTCTTCTTATGTTTTACTCTAAGAGTTTTATAGTGTTTGGTCTTACATTTAGGTCTCTAATACATTTTGAGTTTATTTTTGTGTATGGTGTTAAGGAGTGTTCTAATTTCATTCCTTTACATGTAGCTGTCCAGTTTTCCCAGCACCACTTATCGAAGAGACTGTCTTTTCTCCATTATATATCCTTGCCTCCTTTGTCATAGATTAGCTGACCATAGGTGTGTGGGTTTATCTCTGGGCATTCTATACTGTTCCATTGATCTATATTTCTATTTTTGTGTTAGTACCATATTGTCTTGATTACCGTAGCTTTGTAGTATAGTCTGAAGTCAGGGAGACTGATTCCTCCAGCTCTGTTTTTTTTCTCAAGATTCCTTTGGCTATTCAGGGTCTTTTGTGTTTCCACACAAATATTAAGATTTTTTTTCTAGTTCTGTAAAAATGTCATTGGTAATTTGATAGGGATTTCATTGACTCTGTAGATTGCTTTGGATAGTATAGTCATTTTTCACAATATTGATACCTCCAATCCAGGAACATGGTATATCTCTCCATCTGTTTCTGTCATCTTTGAGTTCTTTCATCAGTGTCTTATGGTTTTCTGAGTACAGGCCTTTTACCTCCGTAGGTAGGTTTATTCCTAGGTATTTTATTCCTTTTGTTGCAATGGTGAATGGGATTGTTTCCTTAATTTCTCTTTCTGATCTTTCATTGTTAGTGTATAGGAATGCAAGAGGTTTCTGTGCATTAATTTTGTATCCTGCTACTTTATCAAATTCATTGATTAGCTCTAGTAGTTTTCTGGTGGCATCTTTGGGATTCTCTAGGTATGTATATTCTCATGTCATCTGCAAACAGTGACTATTTTACTTCTTCTTTTCCAATTCGTATTCCTTTTATTTCTTTTTCTTCCCTGATTGTCGTGGCTAGGACTTCCAAATCTATGTTGAATAATAGTGGTGAGAGTGGACATCCTTGTCTTATTCCTGATCTTAGAGGGAATGCTTTCAGTTTTTCACCATTGAGAATGATGTCTGTTGTGAGTTTGTCATATATAGCCTTTATTATGTCGAGGTAGGTTCCCTCAATGCCCACTTTCTGGAGATTTTTTATCATAAATGGGTGTTGAATTTTGTCAGAAGCTTTTTCTGCGTCTATTGAGATGATCATATGGTTTTTATTCTTCAATTTGTTTATATGGTGTATCACATTGATTTTACCTTTTAGATTATTAATAAGTTAAAATATCAGTGACAAACACAAACTTTTTTTCAGCTTTATTGCATATACACGAACTCTTAAGCTTTAGAACAGGTTAATGATTAAGAGGACACCAAATATTGGTTGGAAAAATGCTTCCTATACCCTGCTGGTTAGAGAAAAAGTGTTGGGCTCTCAATAAAATGATAGGTCCGTAATATTCCACTGGACAGAAACCAAAAATGGAACTTCTTTCAAATATATGCTCTCAGTATACATTTCCAGTAGCATTTTTGAAGTTTGCTCTTTTATAAACGAATATAAGGTCCTTCTTCCCCCTTCCTGCTTCATAGAAGAAAGTCTCCTCTCCCCAGCCAGAGTATCACAATGCCTGCCTGAGTCTTACATCACTCACCTCTTCTGGGGGCTCACAAGACAACTGTTGGTCATTAAGACACTTGAAAGAACTGAGGTGTGGGCACGGCCAGGCCTCAGGTGGTAAGACTCTCACCCTTCATTCTGTTCCTAAAAGCAGATATTTAGTAACTGACAAAGCTGTGTTTTGAGTTGTATTCTGTGGTGACTGCACAGCATGGAATTATTCAAACGTGTTATTTTAGCAATCCAGACAAGCAGATTTGTTACTAGAGAGCAGAAATATTTCTGGTACACATAGGGACTAGATAGTATATCTACCCATATTTAAACTTTAACAAATCTTCTGATAATACTTTCCTAAATTATTCTTGAGTATAGTCATTGTGAAACATATGATGTTCAATTGCACTGATGTTTTTAAAATTTGCAATTTAGGAAATTTTGAAGTAATTAAAAAAACTTTTAATAAAAGCAATTAAAAGTTATTGCTAATTACTCTAGGTCAAAAAGATTTATGTAAACTTTTCAAGTATCTTTTTTCCCTAAGCCCATATTTTGTTATTTTATTTGGAAAGCTCCTGCAATCAATGACTGTCCCCAAGCGTCTCTGCCTTCCTGACATGCATTCCTGCATCCCTTTGCTGTTATTTCAGGAAGGAAGGATACAATAAGTCCTGGGGGAAAAGAGCAACAATTGAAAGTTAAGAGTTGAATTCCTAATGTAAAATAAAGACATTACTGAGATTGGGTTCAAAACAAATATTTTGTCTGTCTCCTTGGTGGTTTCTCACTTGCCAGTCGGAGCTGAAAAGCTCCTTCCCTGTCAATGCAAGCAGGGAATGCTAATACATCATCTGTCTTTGAAGGGGAACAAATACCCTTTACTAACAAAACTGATCCAAAATGTAAAAGAATATATTAGAGCAGACTGTGATGGTTGTCAATAAATATGTTTTCATTACAACTATTCACTCACAACATCATGAACAGCTGCAGTATTCTCTTACGTAAATGAAAACTACCCTTCCCGCTCAATCATGTCTTTACAAAGTTAGGGGGCTCTATTTTAAACTTTATGTTACTTGACATTGAAGATAATTCTAATTACATAAATACTCATATACACAATTATTAATTCAATTTTCATTCTTTTCCTGAACTTCACCCCTTTAGAAATCCATGTGATGCCAATGATGGACATAATGGTTAGGAATTTTGTTGGTGAAGTCTTTCCAGGCCTCAGTTAAAGCAGCACAAGAACTGATAGTGAGGCAGGAGATAGATGGGCCCCAGGCTGGGCAACTGGAGTTTGTCCCCTGTGGACAGATACTCTGAAACAGCAGGAGTGAGAGAAGACCTGAGCCCTCCCAGATAAAAGATAGAGACCACATATTTCTCATTCTCGAGGTCAAGGATACCTTCCCAACTATAAATGCACAGAAAGCCTCCTCGGAGGTCTAAAGAGAGGGGGCATCACCTCATAGTAAGTGATGTTAACCTACCCATAGGCCTCTTCACTAGAATCCACCTTGGCTAAGAGATGCACGTGCACACGTGGGAGGACCCTGAGACAAACCAAATATGGACTCAGAACCAGGCAAAGAAAGATGATTGGCCAAAGCAAACCCGGAAGAAATGCCCCATAAGTGATTCAAACTACCAGGAGGGCGCCACTCTCTCTCTGAGTTCACCTGTATCTACCCACACATACCCTTTTTCCTCCTAATAAACACTTTACTTGTTTCACTACTTTCCGTCTCTATGTGGAAATTCATTTCTACACAGCTGACGGGCCAGGGCCTTGTCACTGACCACTGGTCCCTCTAGTGGCTAGGATTCAGTGCTCTCACTGCTACAGCCTGACTTCAGTCTCTGGCCAGAAACCGAAATCCTCCAAGCTGCTGCAGGTTGAGGTCACCCGAGATCAATATGATGATAATACCTAGTTCATAGGCATTGTGAGAATAAAATAATACAGCTAACATGTGCTAAAAAAATAAAAATGAACAACAGGCCCCAAATGGAGTCACTTGCCCCAGGACAGCAAACCAAGACCTAACAACTAAACTAACTGCAGTTTCACCCTCTCCCAGGAATGTGACCTTTCCCCAGTCAACCTGGGATTACCTGATCAGCACTAGTGAGGTAATTTGTTTGACAGACTCTTGTCTCTCCCCTAAAGGAAGGTAACCTTGCCTGAACAAATCCACTTCTTGTTGGAAACTTCCTTTTCCCACCCCCTTCAGCCTATAAAAGCCTTCCATTTCGTACAAATGGAGCTCCTTCCTACTTGCTAGAGCTCCTTGGAGCTCCTTTCTACTTTCTAGACAGGATGCTGCCCAATTCATGAATCACTGAATAAAGCCAATTACATCTTCAAATTTACTCAGCTGAATTTTGTTTTTTAACAATGGAGAGTGGCGAAATAAATGCTAGCTAATTTTTCAGTCATAATTTGAAGGTACTGTTTTTGTTTCTTTACTATGAATAATTAAAAAATATTTTATTTGCTGTGAAACTAGCCTTGAGTACTCCAAGATTTCTGCATAAATAACTAGGTACTTACTACCACCTTTTGAGATACAGTTCCCATACTGCAATCTCACAATTGTCTTTATGAAAATGTGTTAAAGTTGAAAAAACAAACTTAAGAAATACTCCCCATTGAAGGTCCAGCTTACATTGAAGAGAAGGCTGCGTGTCCTCTTGAGAGGGTTTGCCCCCAAAGAGCAAATTCCTGACTGTTCCTTCTGCTTGTCTGATGCTTCAATACTGTTGACATTAAAATAGGGCCAGTTCCTTGTCAAGTCAGGCAACCAAAGTCACACTACCACCAAAACTGACTGAAAATTTAAACATTTAGATAATCGGTTTGGTGGATGCTTCACCAAATTCTCTGAACTACCAGTTACTCACCAACGAGTTACAGAACAGCAGTAGTTTAACATGATCTAAGGCTTCCCTGGTGGTGCAGTGGTTAAGAGTCTGCCTGCCAATGCAGGGGACATGGGTTCGAGCCCTGGTCCAGGAAGATCCCACATGCCACAGAGCAACTCAGCCCGTGCACCACAACTACTGAGCCTGCTCTCTAGAGCCGGCAAGCCGCAACTACTGGAGCCCGTGTGCCTAGAGCCCGTGCTCTGCAACAAGAGAAGCCACCACGATGAGAAACCTGCGCACCGCAACGAAGAGTAGACCCGCTCGCCGCAACTAGAGAAAGCCTGCGTGCAGCAACAAAGACCCAACGCAGCCAAAAATAGATAAATAAAATAAATTTATTTTAAAAATAATAAAATAAAATGATCTATACATCATTATTATGTAGAGGATCAAGTAATCATGCATCCAAACAACACCAGGTGTGAAAGATAACCCTTCCCCTTCTTCCAAGACAGTCCCTGAGGGGTTGGACAGCCCCAGAGCATTGTTGGAAAAACACTGAAGTAGATTCTAAATTCCTTTTCAGTGCTAAAGTTTGAGAAGCCCTCAAACTTCGAACGGTAGGTCATACAGATTAAGCTTAAAGAGTAGTATACTACAATTCATTGATAAATGGCTCTTGTTGTTCATTCAATGCAAACAGGTTTTAGAGCTAAATTCATGCTTTTGTGAATGGACTCTTGCACACATTAAAACATTTAGTTCAATGGCTATATTCCTGTCTGAGTAAATCATAGAATCCATTAAGCTCAACATTTTAATTAGTATGTCCCAAACTCCATCACTCATCACCTGGGTAGCCTTGGTCCAATTACTTAACCACTCTAAGCTATAGTTTCCTCAACTATAAAATGGGGGGAAGATCATTATGACTCATAAGGTTGTTAAAATGATTAAATAAATGATGCCTGTGCCCTGCCTGACAAGTAGTAAGTGCTCATTAAATGTTCATTAATAGAAGAACTAGTAGTAGAAGCTACCACATTTGGAGAGCCATCGATTCTGTTTTCCAAGAATTCTGTTAGTGAGAATTCTGTTTTGTTTTGTTTCTGTTGCATTGCTATATACAAGAATGCGACTTCCATCTCTAAAATTACTCAAATAATGAGTCAGGGAAAAATAAACTTAAGTCAAGAGTTTGACAGTCTGAACTGGCTGAATACTTCTAAGGAAGATAAAACTGCATGCACTTTTTTGGTTGTTTTTAAGTAGATTTTGGACAAGAGAAAGAAATGAAGAAGCCTCTCTCAAAAGAAAGCCCAGTTTGGCGGTGAGAAAACTTTGGAGACAGCTGAGTAGAAGGAGAGTCAGCAACTGACTTTCTCTTTGTGTGGAAGAAACACTAAGAGCCCATCCAGAACTGTGGGATAAGAGAGGAGGGTGGAGGGAAGACAAAAGAAGAGGCAAACAAGGGGCTGTCACCATCCACCACTTCTGCTCTGAATACCTTTGAAAAAATAAAGTTGTAGGAACAAGGAGAAAGAGAAAAGTCACCGTTTTATTCCCCCACTTGAGATTCAGTTAGAGGAAAACATGCAGACGGCAACAACCCCAGGATGGGTTCTCTCGGTGACAAAGTTCACTTGGTTCTATGGATCTCTAAAGTTCTAGCCAGCTCCTGCCACTAGAAATAAAACATGGGGCAACAGTAGCCCAAGCCCTGGAGACCCCTAGGAGTCTTCTAAGAGGGTTCAGTATAAAGTTGGAAGAGTCTAGAGAATTCATATTTGCTCAATTATTGGGAAAGAATAAACTGGGTTAGATACCACTTGTTCCTAGATTTTGCATTTGTCTAAGCTTCAAATGAGATTTTCTTTCAAATTTATATCAAGAATCATGAACATAATCTGTTCTGTGCAACTTCTATATTCCAGTCATGGTGCTAAGCACTTTATTACATTTTATCTTACTTAATACTCACAGCTTCACTGGGCAGGTGGAATTATTAGCTCCATTTTCTAGCCCAAGAAACCCAACCTTGGAGAGATTGATTAACTTGCTCAAATTCACACAGCTGGTGACTGGCTGAAATGGGATTTGTACCTATTTGATGACATATTTGATGGTGAACATACCCTTTTATATTTTACAATAACTTTTCATTTAATTTTGTCTTCTTATCTTTGAAATATATGTTCATTGTAACAAAAATACAGATAAGCAAAATAAGTATATCTTTGCATTAAGGGTTTAATTTGCTTAAGAAAAGTTATTTATTTCAAGATCCTACTTAGCAGTTTTGCAACACTTCTCTTCCTATGGAGGGTTAACTTTTTGAGGATTTTCTCTCATTTACCCACTATTCCTAGGATAGTTCTTTGCCCATTATGGGCAATCAGATGTATGTGGACCAAATAAATCCAAGAGAAAGCTGCTTGTTGGGGTTACCACACCAGTTGAGATCACATTTCCTAACTGTAGTTCCCAGAGTTGGGTGGTAATACTTGCCCAGCCATCCCAGTTTTCTGGATACAGAGCAGTGTGAACAGCATCACAAGTGCTATCAGAGAATGTGGTTAAGAGTGAATATCATGGACGTGTTGCTCCATTTTTTTTTCTACTCTCAAAACATCTTTGAGCAGTAACTTATTCACAGATAAAATTTTTTTTCTCTTCAATTTTTTCTTTTCTTTTTGAATACTGTACTTGGTTTTGGGGGAAATATGCTCAGTGAAAGAAAGAACAAAGAGTATATGGTTGACAAAGAATAAAATAATAAAAAGTATCAAACTTAGAAAGTTTAGGTTCGGGAGTTTTACTCTTTGGGTGTATCCTTATTTAAAAAATAATTAGATGATAAGAACAAAAAAAATAATAATTAGAAAGGAGAAGCAAAAGATGAAAGTGTCCAAATAAGATTCCTGATCAGTTGTTTATTTTATTGATATATTTTATCATGTATTTCAGTTACAATATTTATTTATCAGGAATAAGAAAATTTTAATCATAAAATTATATAACATCATTCCAACATTGGATCTTGTTATTTTCTTCACAGGTATGGTGGAGAGTCATTACTTTGCATGTCCAGATAAGATCTTTGTTGTCTTGGGGAGCTGCTCCTCCCACATTCCAAAATATGGTCCTCATATGGGAACCACATGACAGGGGCTGCTGACCACATTATCCCAACCCCCAGGATGGGGCCTGGGTGCTAGAAGGCCAATCGGAGTATTTTCATGAAATTTTTCTAACGGAATCTGGCAGGAAATAGCTTTGTTCCTTGTTAGTTACAAGGCTATAAGAATATAAGCCCCGAACTATCTGCTACCAGTTCCTGCCTCATGGATATCACGGCCTAAGATGATGAAGACAACAATCGGAAATGGGAAGAAGTGTGTGTGTGTGTGTGTGTGTGTGTGTGTGTGTGTGAGAGAGAGAGAGAGAGAAAGAGAGAGAGAGAGACAGAGATCCATTGTCTCTGAAGCTAAATCTACTTTTCAAGGTTTGCCTTTCAGAACAAATACACTGCCCATTTGCAGAGCTAGTTTGAGCTGAATATATGTTGTTTAACTAAAAGTCCTGACTGATAGCCAAAATTCAGGGTGCTAAGCAAACAAAGTCTGCAAGACATCTATTTTCTAGCTTCTATTCCCCTTGACATCTGTCCTGAAAGATTTATATAGGAAATGTTGAAGTCTTTTGGCAAGTGCATAAAAATATTATTCAACAAATGTATTCCATGCCTCTTTCGGGCCAGGCTTGTGCTAAGTAGTAGAAATACTAAAGAAACGGGCAAGAAAGTACCCTGTATCCATGGCAGAGGCATACATCAAAGCCAATTATTATAGAACTGTGTAAGAAGGGCTTTAATAGATGCCTGTGGAAAGTGTCTTGGAAACTCAAAGGAGCAAGCAAGTTCAAATACTTGAATTTTGAGTATATTTTGAAGAATGGTAGAATTTTCCCAGGCAGAGAACAGAGAAAAGGGCACTGTGGACAGCAGAAATAACATGTTGAAGGGCATGGACAGATGAAAAAATACATGCCACATCTCGGGAATAACAAAACCTTTGATGCAACCAAAACATATTGTGGAGTTGGGTAATAGTGAGGGATTTGGCTAAACAACTAGGCAAAACTCAGATTCTAAAAAGTCTTAAATGCCATGCTAAGGAGTGGACTTTTTACTGTAGGCTGTGAGAAGCCACCTGAAGTTCTCAATCAGATGAATGACACCATCTAATTTGGATATACATGTATATAATGAACACACATGTACCCATCACCCAGTGAACAATTATATCAACTTGTGCATGAAGTTGGGCAACTTTTCATACAGTTCAGAGTAATTTTCATATCTTTTTCTATGAATTTTCTGTAGATCTGTTCTTGGCCTTTTTCATCTCAGTTTTTAGAAGCTCTTTATATATTAGAGGTACCTTTGTATTATATATCATTACACATTTCACTGTATATTTTGCAAATATTTTTTCCCAGGCTCTTATTTGTATTTTTTACTTTGTGTCTGATATGGTATTTTTACCATGAAAAGATTTTTAATTTTCATCTGATAAAATTTGTCAATCTTTTTTCTCATTGCTTCTAGATTTTGAGTCATATTTAGGAATGCTTTCTCATCCCCTGATTATAAAGGAATTCACAAGTGCTTTTTCAAATATATGCATGGTGCTTTTTTATACCTTTGATTTAAATATCTGATCTGTTGGGAATTTATCCTGGCTTATGGTGTAAGAAATGGATCCAATTTAATTTTTCTCCATATGGCTACCCAGTAATCAGAACAACATTTATTTAAAAGTCCATCTTTTACCCAGTGATGTGTGATGCCACATATAATGTATATTAATTTCCATATGCAATTGGATATATTTCTGGATTTTCTCTTTTTCCTTTGGTTTGTCTTCCTATTCATGTGCTAATATAGAATTGTTTGAATTACAGAGGCTTTACAGTACTGTAAGTGGCTTTTACTCCTAGCCCTTAAATTAGGGAAAACTGACATCTTCATGATGTTGGCCTTTCTTTCTCTCCTAGAATTGATATGTCTTTCCATTCATTAAGATCTATTTTTTTCCAAAAGAAATTTCCAGTTTTGCTCATATAAGTTTTGGACATTTCTTGTTAACTTTATGTTAAAGTATTTTTTCTCTTTTATTTTCTATCATAAATGGGGTCTTCTCTTTAATTATATATTCAAACTGTTTTTTATTTATACAAATATATGTTTATGTATAGGTTTGTAAACATATATACATACATATGCTATTAATTTTTATATCCTCATTTTATAACTTGTTATTTTATCGAGATTCTCTTGTTGATTATTGTATTTTTCCATGGATTCTTTTGAATTTTCCAGCTGTATAATCACATCCTCTCTTAATAAACATAGTTTTACTTCTTTGTTTCCTATTCATAGTTCAGTAATTGCTTTCTCATGTCTAATTGCACTGGTTAGTATCTGCAACATAATGATAAATGTTATGGATGGTAGGTACCTTTGCTCTTGACTTTAGAGGAAAAACTCTACAATATTAAATATTAAACAGTAAAGTTTTCCCATCTTTGGGGAAACTGATTTAGGGATGGTAATATATTGATTTGTAAGATTTGGATCTATCATCTTAAGCTTTTTGTAAGACATCAGAGTGAGGATCTCCATTGTATATGGCTCTATTTTCTGAGAAAAAGCCCTAGATGGAATATTTATTAGGTCCTTACTTTTTGCCAGATACTGTGCTAAGCGCATTACATGAATTGCTTCATTCTAACCTAACAACAAGATTTAGAGTTATTATCGTTCTAAAATTCCAGGACAGGAAACTAAGACAATGAGGTTAAGTAATTTATCAATATCACCTAACCATTAAGTGGTCAAACTAGTATTTGAGCCTAAGCAGTCTAACGCCAGAGCTTAAATATAACCCCTATGTGATGCTGACTCATAGGATTTGGAGAGAAGCTAGTTATTCATTGCAGTTGAAACACTGGTAATGAATTAAATGCTCAAGATTTTATAAATCAATAGTGAAGAGTGATAAGAAAAATGTTGAGAGCCAAAGAATTAAAGAAGAGACAGAAGAGGAACCCAGGGAAGAGACTGAGAAGGGGCAGGCAGAGAGATGGGAGGAAAATAAAGGAGAGAGTACATATCATGGAATGAGAGAGGAAAGAGTGTCAGGAGTGATGCAGAATTCCAGTAGGGAATATGGTTTATTTTCTGACCCTGATTCTTTATTTTCAAGTTCCAAAATTTCCCATCATGCTAATCAATTCCTGTTCTTTCACTATTTTCCAAAAAAAAAAAAAAAAAAAAGATACCTGGTATGAAATATTGCAGGATATCCACAGCTATCTTAATAAAATGTTCACAAAATAGTCAAACAGAAAAAAAAAAAATCCCTTTTTCATAAGTGAAGAGTAGTACTTGCATTACCTTAGGAAAATTACAAACTTACAAAGGTTCACCTTTTGCTTAAATATATTTCAAGTTATCAGTCAAAATATAAGTATTATAATGTGCAACCCCACAAAAGGAATTTGATTAGTTAGAATTATAATCTCTAGCAGATTCTAAAATTCAATCTTTATATGTGGGGGACAGCATTAAACTCTGCAGATAACATTATCCTAACAGCTCAGGTTTCTTCCTCCTCACTGTACTCTTCAATTGCAACTGACATATAAGGAACAAATAACCAACATAGTAATCAAATGAACAAACAATTTATCAAAAAGTTTTTTTTAATCCTCTGTAACTAGTTTAACATAGCAGTAAATATATTAGCTTTGCTTTGTGATCTTTATTTACATCATGTCCTTCTTTGTAAGATATAAAATGCAAGATCAATGTGGTTATCCATTTGGCCTTGGTTGAAAACATTCCAGTACAACACTGCCATTCATCTTCACAGTCATTTAAATGCAATTTGTTACTCAGTTTTGTGATTTAATATTATGTTTTATGGAGCTGATAGGACTCCAGAATTGCTTTCTGAATTATCCATCTTGTATATGTATATGGGAAAGCTTTTTCAAGCCCCCAAAATGAGTTCTTCAAGAGCAGGAAGGGTGGGGAGAATGAATCAATAGGGTTTTACGTTTCTGCAGAATCATAATTTTAAGTGATCTTATATCCAGTTTCAAGTAACGATTTGTTGACTATGGTAACATCTGCCATCTTGTGGCTGACTTCAGGTACTACAGAATAAACTCAAAAATTGTATTTTTACGGTAATAATAATAAGGAAGAGGGCAGGGTTTTGGTCGTTGTATTACAACTACATTTCATGTAGGAAACATACATGTTTTTATTTAACAAACTTTTTTTGTGCCAATTTGATCTAATTATAATTTACTCCATTTTGTGTAGGCATCTTGAAAGTAAAGGCGAAAAATAAAAACAGAAAGAAAATAAAGAGAAAGAAAATAACATTTTTAAACCTGCCACAATAGAAGATATAAACAGTAATAATTTAATTATATTTCTTAAGTTGTTTCAGTTTTAGGGTGATTCCACTTTATCATTGAACAAATGCTATATTCTTGAAACATAATTAGAATAAAGCTAATATATTTAAAAGAAAACATCACAGATAAAAATGAGTGTATAAATCTCCCCCTTTATTTTTACTAATGTTAAATTATTATATACATATACTTCACCATCTCTGACAGAATTGACTTTAACTGGATAGTCTCCATGCCAAAGGTAATGATTGATTTTCTGTCCTTATCTCACTCAATTCTCAGCAGCATTTGACATAGTTGACAGATCCCTCCCTCCTCCTGGAAGCACTTTCTTCACTTGGACTCCAGGACATCATATTCTTCTGGCGGCACCAGCTACATAATTTGTGAGCCCAGAGCAAGATGAAAATGTGGGCTCCCTTGTTCAAAAAGCAAGGAAAAAACGCCCTAAGGTAGTAAATTATAAAGCTTTTTCCTTTCTTCCACTGTCTCTCCCTCAACTTGTCATGTTTTTTTAAATTTGCTTTCTATGTTGTTCATAAATAAAGAAAAATTTAGAATTTAAATTATTGACATGAATTTTACCATTCAAATTTACATTATGCAATGCCAGATTTAATGAAAATATAAGAGCATTTAACTCGCATGAATTACACAATTCATATTTTGTAGTCCATTCACGCATATATATTTTTAATTTTTTCCAGAACAGTGGAAGTGCTGCACAAGACTAATCTAATTATTTTTATTTCACTTCTTGAAATGCATGCATTCTATCAATACTCTCTATTTTTGGCTTATGGATGAGAAAGGAAAAGTCTCTATGGCCTCCTCTATCTTTCCCGCTCCTTCTACATTTCCTTTTTCAGGGTGAGTGGTTGGCTAATACAGGGAAGTAATGTAAGCAGCTCTTTGCAGGAAACGACCCTCAGCAGGAAGCCCCTTTTCTTGTCACTTTAACAAAACTATATTGTAACTAACTTTTAAACCAAGCACCTCCATGCTCTACTCATCTCTGGCCCTAGCATCTTCCCTGGCCCGGGAAGATGCCACGGAGCAATTAAGCCCGTACGCCACAACTATTGAGCCTGCGCTCTAGAGCCCGCGAGCCACAACTACTGTAGCCCGCGCGCCTAGAGCCCGTGCTCGGCAACAAGAGAAGCCATCGCAATGAGAAGCCTGCGCACCGCAACGAAGAGTAGCCCCTGCTCTCCGCAAGTAGAGAAAGCCCGCACACAGCAACGAAGACCCAACACGGCCAAAAATAAAAACAAATAAATAAATTTATATATATAAAAAAATACCTTCCCTAACTGGTCAGTTCTTTCCGTAGATCAAAGAAGTAGAAATGAAGAATAAGTAATTAACAGATAACAAGATGTCTTCCCTAGCTTCCCCTTCAGTAATCTTCCAAACAAACTGTGTGACCAAGTTCTATGAACAAGATGACATCTAGAGGAAGATCACGAGTGACAAGCCTGCACACAGTGGGGAATGGCGATGACTCTGACCCTCATCTCAATGATTAACTGAGATTGCTTCCTTCCTTTCCTTTAAAACTTTCATGGCCGAGCAGAATCTTCAGAGGCGGTTTTTGGGGAACACTTGAGTCCACCGTCTCCGCAGATTGCCGGCATTCTGATTAAAAGCACCTTTCCTTTCTACCGTTTGTCAGTATGTAACTGATTCTGTACGCAGCAAGCAGCAGGACCCAATTCAATCACAGCAGTAACATAAGTAAGGAAGGATCGGATAGGGTTCTTTGGTTGTTCATGCTTCTTAGATCACCACTGCCTCCTGTCTGTTTTAAAAGCAAATTCTGGTTTGAACAGAAAGCACCGCCTCTCAAGGCTGTCAGCACCAACACCACCACTTGCTCTGTTGTCGGTGTAATATACTTACATGTACTTGATTGGCGCCTCATTGAACACCCAATGCATCATGGGTCCCCTAGAACTCTGTGCTCATGGGGCATCAGGAATATGAATGGGGTGTCAAGGAATGGCTGATACACATAATGTGTGTATCGTCTCTCCTCGCTGGCATGCTCCATTGTCCCATCAGACTTCACCTACAAAACACAAGTTCAAAGATAAAATAAGTAAGAATTGGTGGCAGCTTAGCAACCAAGTCTGGGGCCCTTCTGAGTGCAAAGCACTGTGTGCTGCACTGGTAACATGCCCATGAAACCTGATCTGCTTCCTGGGTTTCTTCCTATATCACTGGCTGCACCTTCTCAAACTTTCTCATTGGCTCTAGATATTATGACTTGGGTCAGTGCTAAGCCTTATTTTATTTATTTCTTCTTTAGCTGATGTCATCCAGCCCCTAGGCTTCAAATGTCATCTATGTGTGAATTACTCCCAAATTTGTTCTTCCAGCCCTGACCTGTCTTCTGAGCTCCAGTTGTACACATCAAACTGCCTGCCTGGCTTTTCCACTTTGATGTCTAAGGGGCATCTTATATCATCTCAATTTCCCACAAACTTCTGCCTACACTTACTATCTTAGCTCACTATTTACTAGTCACTTCATCACTTAAACACAGGAGTCTTCTTTGACTATTCTCCTTCAATTCCCTTAAATCTAAATCCAATACAAATCCTATCAGCTTTACCTTTATAATATACCTCCAATTTAACCAGTTCTCTCTACCTAGGTGGAGAGAAATCTAAGACACTATTATTTATTTCCTGAACTGTTGTAATGGCCTCTTAACCAAACTCTTTGCTTCCATTTGTTTCTCTATGGTTCCTTCTCCAAATGGTAGTTGGAGTGATCTTTCTAAGAGAATCATTTCACAAACTTTCCCTGCTTAAATCTCTTGAGTGGCTTCCCAGCCAATTTTAAATAAAATCCAAACTCCTCAAAGGATCCTCAGATCATGCCTCCCCTCCAGACCTTTCATCCTACCACACTCTACCTGGTGCCCTGCGTTCCAACTTCCCTTTTTCCTTGCTGAAAACACCCCAAGCTCAGTCTCATCTTAGAGTCTCTATATTTGCTGTTCCCTCTGGCTGGAATACCTCTCCCCTCTCCTAATCTTCAAATTGCTCACTTTTTCAGCGTTTTCAGTGCTCTGTTCAAATACTGTCTTCTCAGAGTGGACTTTCCTGGCTATTCTACCTAAAATAGCATCCTTGCCCTGCTCCCCGACCTTATATACTCTATACTATTACCCTGTCATCCTTGCCCCACTCTCCAGCATTGTATACTCTATACCATTACCCTGTCTTTTACTTTTCAGAGCACCTGTCTGTAACTGTACTCCTTACCCATTTGTTTACTTGTCTGTCTCACGCACCAGAATATAAACTCCAAGAGCACAGGCGCTTTGTTCACTAACTGCTGTATTTCTAAGGCTTCGAACAGTGCCTGGCATGCAGAAGGTGCTGAATATTTGTGGAATGAATAAAGGAATGCTTTATCTTTGAATCCCTGGAGGCTAGTATAGCACAATGTTTTCCTCAGTATAACCACTCAATAAATATTGTGGAAGGAAGGAGGTTGGAAGGAAGAATCTCCATTTCTCAGTTTATTCGTTCTATATAAAATGATAATTAGCTTACTTACTTCTATGTGATTGGCATCTAAAATATTATTTCAAAGTTAGATGAATTCTGCCAACATACTTAAATTTAAAAAACTTTAAATATATCTTATTATACTACTAATATGGCTAAAAACTGCTCTTTATTGGAGGGTGAATGGGATTAGGGTTTAAACTGTAAGAATTTTTTTTCATGGTCCAGGATAGGAATTGTTAGTCTTTTTGTTTTTTTACTTTCAGCTCTGATTTACTCTACTAAAACGTATATACCCAAAACATTTGATTTTCTATTTAGTTGTAATAATCTCATGGGCAAAAGTCAAAATGAGATTTGAATTATGCTTTGTTGACGGGTGACTGATTGCCTAATGAATACCTAAAAGACATTTCATTGCTTTTGTTGATAAATATGACATTGTATTTTCATCTGTTATGCATGAAAACTGATGAAATATCATTTCTATAACTTTTGGAAAACAAGCACTTAGAAGACCTCTTTAAGTGCAACAAAAGCAATATTACATCTCAGTAAGAATAGCCCTGTTCTAATAGACATTCAGTAAATACATAGTGAGTGAATTTGTATGGCTTTTTCATTTGAACTCAGAATACACATGTTTAATGAAATAGCTGTCTTTTATGAATAAATTCAGAATCTGGAATGTAGATATAGATAGGTAGCTACTATATCTACCTATCTTAAAGTAGATAGGTAGATATAGCTAAATGAGTGTAGCTATAATAAAATAAAAATTGGTTTCACTTGTTTGCTTATCTTTTAGCAATCTCTTTCTGAACCACCACTCCACATTGAACTATATACCTGAAGGGACAGTCAGCTGCTTTTGGGTTAAGTTCAATAAGCATTTGTTAAATAGCTCACATCTGCAACAAGAACTGTGCAAATACTTGGGAATAGAATCATGAATAAGATACATTTTCTGTTTTTTGAGGTTCACAGCCTAGTGGGAAAACTAACAGATACCTTCTTATTTCAAAAAAGTGTGAAATACAGGGCTACAATAAAGATATTGCCAAAGTAATAAGAAAGCAATGTGGACTAAATTATCTTGAAGGACAAACAGGACAGAGTTAGGCTGAGTTAAGGTATGTGGAGAGTGTCAGAGAAGGGGGAGTCAGAATGAGACACAACACATGTGCTCTGGAAATATTCAAAATGTTCACAACAGGCAACCACTCTGAGGGTCTTAGGTATCACCCTGTAAGCAATGGGAAACCACTGAAGGGTTTGAGGCAAGGGAATGATGTAGGATAGAGTTACCATATAGAGCTGAGCTTCTCAACACTTCAAAGTTTATACAAATTACTTGGGGATCTTCTTAACTGTGAATTCTGATTCAGTATGGCTGGTGGGACCTGTGTTTCCTATAAGCTCGCAGGTGATGTGCTGGCTGCTCACCAGTCTGTGGGCCACACTGTGAGTAGCAACATTTTAGGGAACTTGCCTTTAGGAGTACCCAATAGGGACAAACATGATAGTTTAGGTAAGAGATGATGAGAGTTTAGGCTAAAGCAGTAGCAGTCACTAAAGATATTTTGGGGGCAAATTGAAAGAATATTTTTTAACACATTTAATGAAAAAATTTGAAACATTCAATAATATTTAAAGTCTTTTACAGTCAGTACACATATAACCACCACCTAATTCTACAATTAAAATTTTATTATGCTTGCTTTATCACATACCTATTCATCTATCCATCTCTCAATCCTTTCATCTATCATTTTTATGTATTTCAATGTAAATTGCAGATACCAGTACACCTCCCCCCTGCAATAAAAAAAAAATTAAGATTGATTGAAAATAGGGGTAAAGGAGTGTGGGTTGTTTCCTAAGTTTATGCTTGATGAGGAAGAATGTAGAAATAAATTTATGGGGTGGACTGGGAGATGCTGTGTTGAGTTCAACCCAGTATCACTGAACTAGAGATGACAATTTAAT
The DNA here is from genome assembly GCF_003676395.1 of Aethalodelphis obliquidens. Taxonomy (NCBI): domain Eukaryota; kingdom Metazoa; phylum Chordata; class Mammalia; order Artiodactyla; family Delphinidae; genus Aethalodelphis; species Aethalodelphis obliquidens. The sequence continues at coordinate 97,978,330 of NW_020837945.1, read as the reverse complement.
ATATATGTTATGCATATATACGTGTAACGTCTACAGCTCTAGTTATGGACTGGGAATCATTAGCTGGTAGTTAAAATGAGAGGAGTAGATGAGAACGCTCATAGAATGTAGACATAGAAGAGAAGAGGATCAAGGATGGCATTTTGAGAAAAATGACACTTAAGACATGTACACGGGTAAATGATAAAATAAAGGAGACTACGATGGGATTAGGGAGACAAAAGAAATCAGCAGAGGGGAGAGGGACAGTAAACATGTCCTTGTAAATCTCCTCACTGCTTGGGAATATTGTGGTTTTAAAAATGCTGACATTACACTTTATATTTATGATATCATCTATATCACATTGTATTTATACACTTATATTTAAAATGCTGACATTATACTTTTAGTAGTCAATCTCAACTTCACACTGCTTTATGTACATACCAGTGGAAGTAAGGAGCCATTCAAAGCAGATTATATTAAGTCACTTTCTCAATTCTCACTTACTGAAATGTCAATAAATGTTCCTTGTTTTGCTTGGAAAAGGGAAGGCAACTAACTGGACCCCTGATTCTCGTTTCTCAGGTGAGAGGTCCTTTTCGTGAAGGGTCACTGACTCACAGACATGTTTACAACATAGTGAAAAGTGACTTCCAAGTAATTTTAGGCTCTTAGAGCATTGGAGGTGATGAGAAAAAAAGAGGTATAGTTTTACTTTAGATTTAAGGAGGAATCTAAAATTTCATTTGATAAATTATTTTAAAAATATATTTTAGTTCCAGGTTATGGCTATTTAATGGAGAAAGAAAGAGTTTAAAAGGATGAAAAATATGAGAAAGAATTATGGATGACAGGAAGGAAAAAATGGGATAAACCAAGCAAAAGAAACAGAAGAAAAAATAGAGACAGGAAAAGTAAAAGATCTTCCCAGGAGGAATAAATCTGTGTTTCATTGGAGAACCATGTATTGTCCAAGGAGGCATAACCCAACTTTTCTTATCAAGGATCAGAGAGTCAATATTTTGGCTTTGCTCTGTTATAACTATTAAATTCTGCCATTGTAGCACCGAAGCAGCCATAGACAGTAAATTTTTAAAAAGCATGTGTGTGTGTGTCTATGTTTCGATAAAGCCTTACTTACAAAACTCAGGCAGCCATCTGGATTGGGTGGCTGGCATAGTTTTTACTGACCTCTGCATTAGAGCAAAGGCCAAAAAATGGGGTCAGCAAACTTCTTCTATAAGGGCCACAGAGGCCTCTAGCTTATTCTTCCTTTTTACCAATGTTTGTTTGCTTTTACAACCCTTTAAAAATGTACAAAGCATTCTTTTTTTTTTTTTTGCTGTACACAGGCCTTTCACTGTTGTGGCCTCTGCCGTTGCGGAGCACAGGCTCCGGACGCGCAGGCTCAGCGGCCATGGCTCACGGGCCCAGCCGCTCCGCGGCATGTGGGATCCTCCCGGACCGGGGCACGAACCCATGTCCCCTGCATCGGCAGGCGGACTCTCAACCACTGCGCCACGAGGGAGGCCCACAAAGCATTCTTAACTATAGGACCTACAAAAGGTAACTGTGGGCCAGATTTGACCAGTGGGCGGGTGGTTGCCTGGCACTTGTCTAGAGCACATCTTTCTGTCTTATCTGATTCCAGTTTGACGGGAGGTATTTTACAACTCCGTGCTTTGTAAATAACTGGTACAATGCAGAATAATTTTTGTCTATAGACACGACATGCAAATTCTGTTCCATAGAGGTCCAACTGACTTCTATCACTCACTGTGGAAGAAGCTAGTTTTGTGTCTATTTGCACATTCATTTTAATATTCCAGATTTATAAATATAACTGTTTAGAGTTCTCTTTAAACTGATGTACCATCTTACCAGTTTATCATTAATGAGTTAAAAAAATTTTTAACACACGTTCATTTTTAAATCTGTATGAGAATCATGATTTTACTTTTTTGTAAATTACCCTTTGAACACTGGCATAACCCTTATTTCCCACAACACCTCCCAGGCTTTCACTAGACACCTCAGTGGTAGAGTGAATTTTTCCTGCTACCTTGAATCTGACCTTTTATAACTCCATCCATTCCCTGACACCTTCCTCCCTAGTACCTGGTCACTCTTCCACACACCCCTCCTCAAACCAAATTGTTTGTTTGAAAAACCATCTCCTTCTAAACTTTGACGTAATATGGTCTTTTCTTTTGTATATAGGCATAATCTCACTCATAAATTTCAACTTTGGAAAGGCAAAGATTGTTGAAACAATTTTCAAAAATCTTGGCAATGAAATAAAATTGAATTTAAGGCCCACTTTGACTTGGGAAGTGAATAGTCCCACTCCTGGGTCTATGTAATGACTTAAATGTCCATATACTTATGAACAATTATTCAGAAATGAAAAGGAACAACTGCCACTATATGCAACAATATCAGTAAACCTCAAATGCATTATAATAAGAGAAGGAATCCGGATTCAGAAGTCACACACAGGGCTTCCCTGGTGGCGCAGTGGTTGAGAGTCCACCTGCAGGGGACACGGGTTCGTGCCCCGGTCTGGGAAGATCCCACATGCCGCGGAGCGGCTGAGCCCGTGAGCCATGGCCGCTGAGCCTGCGCGTCCGGAGCCTGTGCTCCGCAACGGGAGAGGCCACAACAGTGAGAGGCCCATGTACCGCAAAAAAAAAAAAAAAAAAAAAAGTCACATACAGTATGGTTACATTTTCATTACATTCTGGAAAATAAGAAACTATAGGGACAGAAAACAGATCAGTAGTTGCCAGCAAATGGAGGTGTGGGGAAGAGATTGACTAGAATGATACAGAAAGGAAACTTGAGTTATCATAGAACTGTTTTCCTCTTGATTGTGGTAGTGGTTACATGACTGTATGTGTTTTTTTAAATTTATACAACAGAACAGCCAAAAAAATGAAGTTATTTTATATAAATTATACCTCAATAAACCTGACTAAAAAATCTACCTATCTATCTACCTACCTATCTATCTATCATCTATCTATCCACCTACCTACGTATCTTCTTCTTCTTCATCATCATATATTTACTTTCCTGAAAAATCTGAAGATTTAATTTTTTAAGTTGGAAAACAATCTCTAAATATACAACTTACCACAAAAGTACTACTTAAACTGATTTAAAAATTTAAATTATAGAAATACTTCACTCTTCCTAGTTTACAGAGAGTTTTTATCATGAATGGCATGGGATTTTGTCAAATGCTTTTTCTGAATCTATTAATTTGACCATGTGGTTTTTCTTTTTCACCCTGTTGATGTGATGGATAACATTAATTGATTTTTCAATGCTGAACTAACTTTGCCTATCTGGGATAAATTTCACTTGGTTGAGGTATATAATTCTTTTTATATTTTTCATTGTTGGAGTCAATTTGCTAACATTTTGAGACATTTTGCATCTTCGTTCATGAGAAATATTGGTCTCTAGTTTTTTTGTTTGTTTGTTTTTTCTCATAATGTCTTTGTCTGGCTTTGGCATTAGGGTTAATGCTGGCTTCATAGAATGGATTAGGAAGTATTCCCTGTGCTTCTATCTCCTGAAAGAGATTGCACAGAATTAGTATAATTTTTTCTTTAATGTTTGGTAGAATTCACCAGTGAACTACCCAGGCCTGGTGCTTTCTGTTTTGAAAGGTTATTAATTATTGATTAAATTTCTTTAATAGATTTAGGTCTATTCAGATAGTCTATTTCTTCTTCTGTGACTTTTGGCATATTGTGTCTTTCAAGGAATTGGCCCATTTTATCTAGGTTATCAAATTTGTGGGCAGAGAGTTGTTCATATCCTTGTATTATCCTTTTAACATCCATGGGATCTGAAGTGATGTCCCTTCTTTAACTTCAGATGTTAGTAATTTGCCTCCTTTCTTTTTTTTCTTAGCCTCAATAAAGGTTTATTGATTTTATTAATCTTTTCAAAGAACCAGCTTTTGGTTTTCTTTCTTTTTTTTAATTAATTTTTATTGGAGTATAGTTGCTTTACAATGTTGTGTTAGTTTCTGCTGTACAGCAAAGTGAATCAATTTTACATATACATATATCCCCTCTTTTTTAGATTTTTCCTATTTAGGTCACCACAGAGCACTGAGTAGAGTTCCCTGTGCTCTACAGTAGGTTCTCATTAGTTATCTATTTTATATATAGTAGTGTAAATATGTCAATCTCAATCTCCCAATTCATCCCATTTCCTCCCGCTCCCCCATATACAGCTTTTGGTTTTAATCACACTAAATTACCAAAGATGCCCAAATCATAATGCTCTCTCACCTCCAGCCCCTTGCCCATGTTGTTCCTTCTCTGGAAACACTCCCATCCTTTTCTTTGCCTACCTGACTCCTGCTCCACTCCCAGTGTCAGCCTAGATGCCAGAAAGTCATCTTTAACACTCTGCCATCCCAGTGCATTGTGCTCCTCCTAAGTGATTCCTAACTGTTCTATGGTTACTATTATTGTAGCACTTTTCATGCAAATTAATAATTTCCTATTATTTCTTTCACCTTTACAAGTTTCTTTTTTTAAGGGAGTCTGACTTGTTTACTATGGTACTTCTGTCACCTAACATGATGCCTAGCACACAGTAGAAGCTAAATGTCTTTTATTATAAACCATGAGAGAATTTTTAATTAATCTGAAAAATAATTTGTTTAAATGACAGCTCTTTATAAAAATTGATTTATCCTATGATTTAAGGAGCAATGACCATTCAGCATTTTGGCCTTATTTACCATATTTATGCTGTCAAATTTTGCCATTGGAAAATATAGTGAACAACGAATCCTATTTGTTGAAGAAAATAAGAATAAATGTTTTAAATATAATTGAATTTTTCTTTGGTATTTATCATAATAATTCGTTTAAATCATTTCTCTCAGAGCTGCCAGGCTAAGTAGTGGTTTCAGTTAACTGAAATGATTTTAAATTCAACGAAATTACTTGATGCCTTTAGACTTATTTCTACCAGACTAGACATCTCACATTAAAACATAAAGCAAAGCATTCAGCACAATAAAGCCAGAAATAGAATCTTATTGTTAGAGATTGTCACTAAGCACTTAGTAATTTTACTTGTAATGACAGGTTAATTGGATTCAAAAAGAAAAGTAACAAAAAATATTATGAGTTTTTAGGAATAAGTTGATTTTTAAAAGTTGATATGATATATGCCAACATCAGTATATTAGCCAAAATTTGGAGATAAAAGCTAGAGTACAATAAAAGTATAGCATATACAGTGGTTTCATTAAATGTTGAACATCTATTAATCTCCTTTCCCCCAAAGAAGCAACTCATTATGACTGGGAAACATCAGTAATTTTAACAGGCATTGGCTAAACAAAGTAGAACTCTTGGTACATATTATATCATATTTTTTTGCAAATGTAAATTTTAAAAAATGAGTTTCATTGGCATTTGGCTAGTTGCCATTTCTACTGTAGAGAGTATAGTCTCTAGAATTTACCAGTTAGCATGTGTTAGGCTATAAAAGACGATACATGCATGAGAAAAATTTTAATATTCCAAGAGTCAGCAGTGCAATAACATCAGATTTGAGGCAACCTCACATACTATTTAGTTTATTCTCTTGCACCTTTTATCAGAACCATCCTGTACTCGTATTTTAGGTCTCTCAGAGTTGAGCTGTTAACTCATCCCATTATTTATCTGAAAGCAAAAAAGCCTTTCTTCATATTTCACATAAACCCCTTGTGTATACATGATGTTATTGTACTATAACACATGAGTTATATTAGCATGACATGCCCTATAGCCCTCTGTGAGTTTCAGGATGATAACTCCGCTAAATAAATAAAATGTTCCTACTCCATTATGTACACTCCAGCAGCCTGTTTCCTTCTTAGAATCAACTCCAGAGCACTGACTGCCAAAGACCCAAAAATTAGTCTACAAGTTAGTATCAGCAAAGCCAAGAGCAAACACGGAAAATAAAGAAAACATAATAGGGCTTTTTTTTTAAACAGAGACATTTTGTTAATTTAATGGAGTATTTTAAGATAATTTTTTCCTATTTGGATTATTTAATAGATTTTTCATGTTAGAAATGATGATGATGACTACCCTGGTGGTGCAGTGGTTAAGAATCCACCTGCCAATGCAGGGGACACGGGTTCAAGCCCCAGGCCAGGAAGATCCCACATGCCACAGAGCAACTAAGCCCGTGTGCCACAACTACTGAGCCCATGAGCCACAACTCTGAACCTGCGTGCCACAACTACTGAAGCCCACATGCCTAGAGCCCGTACTTCGCAACAAGAGAAGCCACTGCAATAAGAAGCCCGTGCACCTCAAGGAAGAGTAGCCCCCACTCGCTGCAACTAGAGAAAGCCCGTGCGCAGCAAAAAAGACCCGATGCAGCCATAAATAAATAAATAAATGAATAAATTTATACTAAAAAAAAGAGAAATAGAGTTACAGATGTAAAAAATAAACTTATTAAAAAAAGAAATGATGCAAGTACATAGTATTTTTGTTGTTTCTAGTTACATTTGGAAAAAAAATTGTTAATTCAATGCCAATTAATTAATTAAAAATTTTTGCATATTTATAAAAGACTCAGAATTGAAACTACCATTTTACAATATGACTCTGTAGTATTAGCTACTTTTAAGTAAATTAAATTTTTGATTAAAAATTTATATTGTATATAAACATACATATGCAAATATATATATGCTTGTATAACTATGAAAGAAGTTTCCTCATGAAGCAAGGATATTTAAAAAGATCTAAAATGACAGAAACCTGACCTATCTCATGCTTTCTCTTAATCATTATTGCCTAATAACAATTTCTCTCAGTTTAAGTTTAGAACTCTCTTAGTCTGCTTTTTAATGGGTGCTGCTGAAGTCCTTGTTCTGCCTATTTCTCTTTGGAGGTAAGATCTTGTTCTCAGCTAATTAGAAAAGTACTCCCTCGAAGAACTCCCAATTCCCTGGTTTCACCTCACCAGTGAGTACCTATTATGTGCCAGACCCTGGCCAGGTCCTCAAAATTTTGTTACACTAAGCACATAACTGTTCACACCACAGTAAAAAGAAAGGGCAAAACCTTAATTTGTCTCCAATTTAACCTTACAGGAAGGAAATGAAGGCTTTTTCCATGATTATTTTCTCCCCAAAGAATAGAATGTGAGACAGGATCCATACATCTGTGTTAGAAATGCCGTGGAATTTTTCTCAGTTTTTCTCTTGTTTTCCGATCAGTTATTCTTCACATTCCTATAGGAAAATATGCACTTCCTACACAGTTTTTGTGTAGATATATTTTCTCTTCTTTTTGTTTTGTATCATTTTTGGAGGACATATTAGGGATCTGGTAACTAGCCTGCTGCCACTGTCTTAAGCTACACACAAATTTTATCTTTTGGTTTGATTTCACAATACTGAGAAAATACTGCATCAGACAGAGGAGTACTTGTAAACAGTAGCCTTTTTTAAATAGCTCACATTCCAAATTTGGGATACTTCTTTTAACTGGTCCTGAAGCTTAAAAGAAAAGTAGAAGGATTTTTTAAAAGTTAGTTGTCTAACATCATGTACCAACTGTTTAACTATCCTTAACTGATATTAGTCAACTTGGAAGTTATCAAAGGACTTTACTCAGTTTGAATCTTGATTGTTTTGAGGACATTTCAAAAGTACTTTTAATTTTGAGATATTACTTTTTAAAAAGCATCAGATACATCAGTGCCTTGTAGTTCCTTGTAAGGATGCTGATCCTTTCTTTGTAAGACAGCTAACCATTGAAGCGTTTGATCAGAAGAATGACTGCATACTAACAGAATCACATTGGGTGCTGTGTTTGAGGAGAGAATGTGGGTAGTATGGTCTGAAGCAGGAGACCAGTGAAGTGTCTGTTGTAATAATACTGTTAAGAAATATGGGATCTCACACCAGTGTTCATAACAGCACTATTTACAATAGCCAAGACATGAAAGTAACCTAAGTGCCAATGAATGGATAAAGAATATGTGGTGTGTGTGTATATATATATATATATACACACAAACACACACACACACACACACACAATGGAATATTACTCAGCCATAAAAAATGGAACATTGCCATTTGCAGCAACCTTCTCAATGGATGGACCTAGAGATTATCATACTAAGTGAAGTAAGAAAAAGACAAATATTACATGGTATCATTTATACATGAAAACTAAAAACATGATACAAATGAAGTTATTTACAAAACAGAAACAGACTCACAGACTTCAGAAACAAACTTATGGTTATCAAGGAGGAAAGTGGGGGAGGGATAAGTTAGGAGTATGCGATTATCAGATACACAACGCTATATATAAAATAGATAAACAACAAGGATTCACTGTATACCACAGGGAATATTACAAGATATATTCAATATCTTGTAATAACCTATAATGGAAAAGAATCTGAATATATATATGTGTAAATATAACTGAATCACTTTGCTGTACACCTGAAACTAACACAATATTATAAATCAACTATAGTTCAATAAATAAATAAATAAATAAGAAATTTGGGGTCTCACAGTAGCCATGGAGGGCGTGAGAGGTGGTCAGATTCTAACTATATTTTGAAGGTAGAGCTTACAGGATTTCATCCGGGATTGGGTGTGGTATTTGAAAGAAAGAGAGTAGTTAAGGATGATTCCATGATTTGGGGTTTGAATAGATGGAGGGTATGAAAGGGGCTGATCTGGATAGGAGATTTAGAAGTTTATTTTGGGAATATTAAGATTGAGATGACTATAAAACATCCAGAGGAATTTCAAGTAGGCAAGTAAATATATAGGTCTGGGGGCTTCCCTGGTGGCGCAGTAGTTGGGAGCCCGCCTGCCGATGCAGGGGGCGCGGGTTCGTGCCCCTGGTCCGGGAGGACCCCGCATGCCGTGGAGCGGCTGGGCCCGTGGGCCGTGGCCGCTGAGCCTGCGTGTCTGGAGCCTGTGCTCCGCGGCGGGAGGGGCCACAGCAGTGAGAGGCCCGCGTACCGGAAAAAAAAAAAAAAAAAAAAAAAATATATATATATATATATATATATAGGTCTGGGATTCAAGAGACAGAGAAGGGTCTCGGATGGAGTTATAAATATTGGAATCATTAGCATATAAATTGTTCTTAAAGCTATGAGGCTGGATAAGTCACTAGTAGAGTGAGTTAAGAGAGAAAGAAATCTAAAGACTGAGCTATGGGCACACCCGTATTAAGAGATTGGTAGGATGAGTAGGAAATAGCAAAAGAGATTACAAAGTAGAAAGAAAACCAATGGAGTGTGGGGTCCCAGAAGCCAAATGAAGAGAGTGCTTCAGGGAAGACAGAGTAACTCGACATTTCAAATGCAGTGGATAGATCAAAGAAATGAAAACTAGTGAATTTAGTGGCTTGAAGGTCATTAGTGGCCTTGCTAAATGTAGTTTCAGTGGAGTAGTGGAGTGAAAACAATACCTGAGTGAGTTCAAGACAAATGGAAAGAGAATTGGATGCAGCAAGCACAGACAATACTTGCAAAGCTTTTCCCCCATGTTGTAATGGATGTAAAGCAACGGGATAAAGCTGGATGGAGAAGTGGACCAAAGGGCATTTTTGTTTTGTTTCTGCTTTAAATGGGAAAAATTACAGCATGTTTATATCTTTGTGGGAATGAGGCAGCAGAGCAGAGAAACTGATGATGCAGAAGAATTTCTGGATCAATTGTCTTGAGTAGAGATGAAGTGATAAGATCTAGTCCACAAATGAAGATAGAAGCATTGATGTCATACCTGTTAATGAGAAGAAAGCAGAGTAAATGGGCAGGTAGATGAGAGTAGGTGGATAAATGGATGATGGGACCCTCTGGAAATTCTTTTCTGATTGCTAAGTGAAAGTAAGGATGGGAGCAGAGATCTTGGAAGTTAGGAGAGAGAGAAGAAGGTGAGGATCAACTGGGAGACTGGGGGAGACACTGGATCTGAGGATTCTGGAAAAGTCAGAATCGAAACACTGGAGTATGAATAGGTTTTGCCCAAGGCAGTGGAGGTATGGGATAGTTGTTTGGAGCTAGAAAGCTAAAAAGATAAACTAAGACCAGTTTTTGATTTATTTATCTTACCTAATTCATTTTGGGATAACATTAGTCTACAATTTTTGGACTTGGGGAAATTCTGAGGTTGCTTAGAAAAGACAAGGATAAAAAAATGTCTGACATTTGGCATCTCTACCCCTATCATGGGAAAAACATCCAGAAAATTTGAGATGTAATGTTTTAGATATTTGATAGTTTTTTTAAAAAATTATACTAACTTGAATAGAAACAAGTAAATTTGTAGATCATTATCAAATATGTTAAATTATATTTTTTAGCATAGAAAGATTTTAGGCTAAGTTTCAGCCTAAAGCATTTTGTATGTAAAATTAAAGTTCTAACAGTAACATAATGTGGAGGAGAATGTGTTTTCACTCTTATGAAGCACATCTCTAAGGTTACTGAATAGTGTTAGTCTATGGATGGATTACCACTGCATGGAAAAAGGAATGAAAAGGAAACATAATGTTTTTTCCGACATGCCAAATATCTTGTTTTCAAATGAAGTTTTGAATAAAATGGTTTCCTAAATGTCTTGTTCTCTAAAGCAGTAAAGACTATGAAAGTGTTTACTGTGCTTTTGGCAAACAACAAATTCTCAGTACCCAAAAGCAGAGCTAACATTTTTCTATTTGGGGGAAAGGAGGCATGCAAGTAACAGGTTTAGAGAACTATCAGCTCCTGAAGTTAAAAATTCACAGCGCTATCTATACACATAGCAGGCACTCTGAGCAGACTTCTTGGACCAGTAAACAAGTATACAATATAATATAATATTCTCGCCCTTTTCTGTGACAGGTTGTAAAAATTTGCTTTGAAACGAAAATCTGCTATTTCTTTCCTTGTGCCGAACAAGGCAGAACTCCGTACCTTCAATTCAAAGGTGTTTTATTTGAGCAAGGTTCAAGCTGGAATTAGATAGCTTCCCTTTTGCCTCTTCTGCTTGTTCTGAAACTACAGGAGAGAAGCACGAAACCAAATACTGAGGGATACATTGCACTAGTACCACTTCAACTAAACTCAAGCCAGATGCAAACAATTCAAGAAACAATGGAGCTGAAGACAGCATACTTTTCAGGGATGCTAGGGCCATTTGTTCCCTCTGCTATAATTTATGTTCCTATAGCCAAGGTTCAGTTCTACCACAGTTTAGGCAACTCACTGGAAACAATGATCACCGTTAGCTGCTCCAGGAGCACAGGAATTCCTTAGATGAACACTGAGAGATTGGTAACAATACCTCCTAAAGGGCCAGGTTGCTAGGTAACAGGTTGTTTCCTTGGTCACAGTGAATACATGGAAGACCCCCAAAGGAGGCTGCAGATTCTTGGTGGACGGCTCTCATAGCCCCTCCTGGGAGGAGGATGAAAAATGTCTTCAGAAAAATAGCCTTATGAAGGCCAGAGGAACTTTATGCACCAGCAAGACATGTCTGAAAGGTAAGCAAATGAAATGCTAAAAAGTAGCCTCAAGTCATTCCTTAAGAGAAAACAAAAAAACAAACATAGGTAGTATTCCTGTATTAAATTTCATTTAAAAATGTAAAATCATGCAACCTTTGTTACTGATGATGGCTGCTTGGAGAAAGAAGCCACCGTCTCCCCTATAGCAGGCAACAGGCTACAAATGCAATTCAGGTGATCAATACTGTAACAGAGAGAGCTGGACCTCTGTCTAGTAGTGGTACATTTATAGCTACACAGGGCTCTTTAAGAGAACGAGTGTGAATTTCAGGGGGAAAAACAGTTAAGACAGACAAAAGGAAATATCTATTAGTTAATATCCATGAATTATTAGTTAATATTAGTTTGTACCTATTAATTATATTTAAATGAAATTACTAGCACAAAACAGGACTTCTACTAGATCAACAAAGCCACAAATGAGATTAAATAAGAGGGCCAAAACCCAATCCTTTTTTCCTCACTCCTAAGCATTAGAGCTGTTACATAAATATTTCTCAAAGCACGCTGATAATTAGACAATATACAATTAGGGGGGTTGCAAGTTTCTTGAATTTTTTTGTCCTTCTATTAGTGTTGAAGTTGGCTCTCATCTTTAAAAAAAGTGAGATTTGCACCTTCAATTTTCAGGATGAAATACACTGTGGTTTCATGAGTGTATGAAACGTATTTATAGGTCCCTAAATTTACTGCTTATAGTTAAGATAGGAATGATGCTTAGGAAGAGGTTCAGAAGCTGAAGCAGTTCTATTACAGAAGTTTTGTTTTTGTTAGCAAACTGTGTACATCTCAAGCAGTGTCCAGATGTTTTGTTGATTTTAATGTTAAAAACTGTGTCATAATTAAAATTGGGCATGTGAAACAATAGTTTTTAAATGGGTAGAAGTTCTGTGAACAATTATAAACTTTATTTTTCCTACTTGCTAACACCCTTGAATACACTATACCAAGAGGAAGTTTACTTGTGAGCTCTGTGAAAAAGTGATCTTTATGATCAGTATTATTTTTAAACTAGTAAGTTTTATAAAATTATTTTAGAGACAGTGTAAAAAGTAATGGCCAGGCTACAACTTAAACTTTAACCTTCAACTTTTGAAGGAGGAAGGAAGGAAGGAAGGAAGGAAAGAAGGAAAGGAAAGGAAAGGAAAGGAAAGGAAAAGGGGAGAGAGGGAAGGAAGGAAGGAAGGAGGGAGGTCGGAAAGAAAAAGAAAAAAAAAAAGAAAAGAAGTTTTCTTAGTGCCAGTATTTGTTCAACCACGTTTCTGCACATCATGAAATGAGTCTTAGTCATACTACTTTCCTAACAGACTGTCACTTTCATTTGGAATTTTATTACAGTTTTGTTTCTGTTCACAAGATCTACCTAATCATATGTTGTCCTTTAGTGTCTATATTCTTCCTTTGTAGTGTTGTATGTGGTTGAATTTTCAAAATTATAACAACATAGGGAGTAGTAAAACATTCTTTTTTTAATTTAATTTTATTGTTTTTTTATACAGCAATTCTTATTAGTCATCCATTTTATACACATCAGTGTATACATGTCAATCTCCCAATCTCCCAATTCATCACACCACCACCACCACCCCCCCGCAGCTTTCCCCCCTTGGTGTCCGTCCGTTTGTTCTCTACATCTGTGTCTCAATTTCTGCCCTGCAAACTGGTTCATCTGTACCATTTTTCTAGGTTCCACATATATGCACTAACATACGATATTTGTTTTTCTCTTTCTGACTTGCTTCACTCTGTATGACAGTCTCTAGATCCATCCACATCTCTACAAACGACCCAATTTCGTTCCTTTTTATGGCTGAGTAATATTCCATTGTATATATGTACCACATCTTCTTTATCCATTCATCTGTCGATGGGCATTTAGGTTGCTTCCATGACCTGGCTATTGTAAATAGTGCTGCAATGAACATTGGGGTACATGTGTCTTTTTGAATTATGGTTTTCTCTGGGTATATGCCCAGTAGTGGGATTGCTGGATCATATGGTAATTCAATTTTTAGTTTTTTAAGGAACCTCCATACTGTTCTCCATAGTGGCTTATCAATTTACATTCCCACCAACAGTGCAAGAGGGTTCCCTTTTCTCCACACCCTCTCCAGCATATATTGTTTGTAGATTTTCTGATGATGCCCATTCTAACTGTTGTGAGGTGTTGCCACATTGTAGTTTTGATTTGCATTTCTCTAATAATTAGTGATGTTGAGCAGCTTTTCATGTGCTTCTTGGCCATCTGTATGTCTTCTTTGGAGAAATGTCTATTTTTGGATTGGGCTGTTTTTTTTTTAATATTGAGCTGCATGAGCTGTTTATATATTTTGGAGATTAATCCTTTGTCCATTGATTCGTTTGCAAATATTTTCTCCTATTTTGAGGGTTGTCTTTTCGTCTTGTTTATGGTTTCCTTTGCTGTGCAAAAGCTTTGAAGTTTCATTAGGTCCCATTTGTTTATTTTTGTTTTTATTTCCATTACTCTAGGAGGTGGATCAAAAAGATCTTGCTGTGATATTTGTCAAAGAGTGTTCTTCCTATGTTTTCCTCTAAGAGTTTTATAGTGTCCGGTCTTACATTTAGGTCTCTAATCCATTTTGAGTTTATTTTTGTGTATGGTGTTAGGGAGTGTTCTAATTTCATTCTTTTACAAGTAGCTGTCCAGTTTTCCCAGCACCACTTATTGAAGAGACTGTCTTTTCTCCATTGCATATCCTTGCCTCCTTTGTCATAGATTAGTTGACCATAGGTGCGTGGGTTTACCTCTGGGTTTTCTATCTTGTTCCATTGATCTATAGTTTCTATAGTAAAACATTCTTAAGTATTGGGAATCTTCTAAATAACAGCTATATATGTGGTTACAATAAAGTTCTAAGAATTTCTAAATATAATTTTGTTAATGGAACATAGAGGTATCTCAGTCTATCTTCATTGTTTTTGGTATTTTAATATAACTTCTTATTTCTATATATCAGTGAACCCACTAATAGGTACTGAAGTTTACAAGCTTTCCCTCTAGAGAAGTTTGATACATGTTTGTTCTTTTACTTTTGTTGTACCTTAATGTGGGGACCTATTTGTGTTTCTAAGAATGCACATGGGGTTGGAACAACAGGGAAAAGCAAAATTCATAAGAATACAACGTTGCATAAGATTAAAACCTGACCCATTCAGATAGAAATAGAGAAATGATAATTTTAGTTGTATATTTTTCAAAATTACAGTTAGTTGTGCTATGTTTTTAGAATCAACAATCTAAATAATTTCAGATATATCTGTTACAATCTGGGCCTTGGATACTAAAATTTGAGGGATATCTGTAAAACACACGGTTTTTTATAACAGTTCACTGCTATATGATTATTTACTCAATTTATGGGTTTAGTTCTGGGAAATTAATTTAGAGCCATCCCAAATTGGAACATAATAACTTGGTATACCAAATCTGCCATTCCAGAAACTAACACATTATGATACCAAATTACTTCTTGATTTTGTGAAACTTCCTTTCCGAGTACTTTATATTATCTCATCACCATCTCTAGCATGCAGATAGTAAAATCATCACCCGTTTTACAAATGAATACATTTAAATATAGACATAGAGAGGACAGGGATTCTGGATTTTAAAAGATAAGAAGAATGGTGAAAGAAATCAAAGAGGCTGGATTGATATCTCCTTTCACCCAAATTTAATGCTCTAGAGTCCGTGGTAATTTTCCTCTAGCCAGTAACCTACGAAGTGCCTGGGTTTAGCAAGATTCCACTAGATTTGAGAACCTGGCTCAATATTTTGGGAGGAGAAAGAGAGCATTTGAGGATTTGGGGAGTGTCCTTTGCTAACTGAAAAATATGATTTAGCTTTTTCTTCCTTTCGAAATACAAAGCTCTCATGATGCAGCACTGAATGTAAATGGAACATTTAGAAATGGAATCATAGGCAATGCAATTTAGACAATGCTGGGTGTCTGTAAGGTGCCCTCTGGCCTTCTGGTTGGTGTGTGTCCAATATAGCCTCCCGCACCTCAAGAGCTCGGCTTCACCTCAGAAACTAGGCCATCTGCCACTTTCTCCTTCACTCTCCTTACAAAGCTACATAATCACCAACTTGACATTTGAATTAAACAGATAGCACCCTGTTGCAGCCGACAATTTATGAGGCTTATAAATTCCTGTTTGTAAAGGACATTGCAATCTTCCAATGAAAGGGGCTCATGAATTAATAGATTATATTATTATTGTTTTTCATCCTGCAGTCTCAGCTCACCCGATTCCTTCTTGTTGGCCATTCTACACTTTTTAAAACCAAGAATAGATGGCCAATTCAGATAATACCACCTAATTTAAAGACACTATAAGTTACTCCTGACAAATGTACAGTTTTAGCCATGGCACCTCCTCTGTGGCAGCTTTATACTACAGCATTAATAAAATTAATTTCTCTTTCATAAGGATTTAGAGTTGTAATTTATGATAACTGTTTGTTCACTGCAGGCAGAAAGATTAAAAATGAGTAAACCAATATACCAACTAAACTGCAAGTCTAGCTTTATTTTCTTTTGGGGAGGGGCAAGAGGAGAGGGTTTTAAAAACAGCTTGATGTTATCTGGAATGGTGTTCTCATAGGTTCTACTATTAAAGGCTTACCTCAGTAAACAGTCAGTGCTAAGATTTACATGTTCTATTAACTAGTAAATTATTTACCTGTAGTTAAGTGGAGCAATCAGAATAAGAAAGATCAATATTAATGATTTTCCTTACTAACAACTGCACCCTAATAAATGATACAGATTTACAGTTATTTAAAGAATCACAGTAGCTTATCTGAATCTTATTTGAACCCTAGTAATTAAGAACACTTGGTCATTTACTTGTGTGACTTGGGCAAGTTATGCCACCTCTCTGGGCCTCAATTTCCTCATCTCTAAAATCAAAATAATAATGCTACCCACTTTGTTTGGTGACTGTAATGATTAAATGAGTTAATCGACGTAAAGTTCTTAGTACAATGCCTAGCACATAGCAAGTGCTCAAGAAATGTTAACTGTAAAATTATTATATTAGTAATAGTTGTCATCATGGCAATAATGTTGCAAAACAAAACAGAAAACCTTTTCACTCAGGCAGAGTCCACATCATCTTCTGAATATTAAAGGTAAGGAACCACCAGAGGTGCTAAGTGACCTGAGGTCACAGCAGTAGCTGTTTGTAGATTCCTAAGACTCACAGGTCTTGCAGTTTTGACATCAGTGATGTGTGCATTAAAGCAGATGGAGTAGAAGTTTGAGGGTGATCTACCTTTTCTTTTTTTTAAACTAAAGGATCAGAAATTATATTTCTTTGCTGATATTTCTCCCCAAAAAAGCAGACCAAAGAGAACTTCCGTATGGAATTTAAGATAGAAGTAATGGAACAAAGAAGATTTTCAGAATGTCCCAAAGGTTTTACTGCAAGATTCCAGAATACTGCCCTTCACCACTGCCCTCTGGTGTGGCGCCCAGGAAGCGTGTATGAATGTGAGAGAAGGAATCCAGCCTTTGGGACCCACAAAAAGATATCACACTGAAAGAGAGTCAGACTAGTCATCTACTGGTTAGAATCTTCTCAGATCATCTGTCCTTAGCTGAAACTCTACACCAAATTCAATTCATTCCATTCTGGCAGGAAAAAAAAAAAAAGAGAAAAAGAAATAGTGGGCATGTTATTTGCGTATGTACTTGTGTTACTGAAGTTTTAATTACCTTCTATTATTCATAAATGTCTAGTAGTAGTCAGGGTAATGGCGCAAGTACTAAGTTAAACTCTCAAATCTGCTAATGTAAACTAAGATGATGAGATAATTTTCAGTTACCTGTAAACGTGATTTTACCTTGAAGCTGTTGGGCTTGGTCTTGTAGCACTACACAAGAAAAGTGTACTGAAAACCCAATCAGCCGGATCTCTCTCATCAGATATTTTGGTTATGTGAACTTATTTTTCCCCCTGTTCTCTGCTTTAAGCAAAATAAGACCATTTCTCACACTTACAAGTCAGCCTCTCATCACTGTGTAACCACCACTGAAGTTTAGAATCACAGAACACCAGTCACTGAAGAAAGATTCAGTCATGTTCATTACCCTTATTTTCCTGATTTCATTTTGGCAGAAAATGGCTAGCATAGTTTCATAAAGACAAGTGAACCCAAAAAGTCAGTTCAACTTTTATCCTCTGTTCATCCCCTGAAATATTGTTCCATTTTGCCCCATTTTTTTCTCCCTGATTGTTGGCCAAAACTCTGGTCATAAATAGTAGGATTTACCTGCCTCAGGAATAATAAATTTTGCACAATGTAATGTTGTTCTTCTAATGTTTGTTAATTTGTTGTTATGGTAAGGTATTCCTTGGTAATGTCAAGAAACAGTATCCAAATTATTAAAGAATTGCTCAAGTGTAAAAGAACTGAAAGGCATATATTTTCTGACTTTTTCACATAACTGAGACAAAGTCTTTGATTTGTTATTTAGTAGCAGATGGAGGAATAATTTTCTCCTTGATAATAGGACACAGTTTTATTTTCTTAATGGCACAGTAGTGCTATTTTTTGAAATGATGTAATGGCTATGCTCTTCTACTATAGCACATCAGTTAATGAATGAAAAATGAAAAACATTTTTACATTGTACTTCATGAAGGCAACTTCAATATACAAGAAGTGTCAGTTTCTTGTAAGTAAAATTGCTGTAGAGCTACATAATAACTGTGTCATAAATACAGAATGCTGTCTCTTAAGATTCTTGGAGTCTGAAAAATGATCCCCAAAGAGTAAAAAGAGGTCAGAAATAGATACAATTTTTAGTTTTACTTAACATGAAAAAGCATATTTAGATATATTTTAATTGGCTTAAAATACTATATAGCACCAATGACAGAAAGAGAAACATATAATCATTGCTAAGGAGAAAGGGAAAAGTGCAAGAATAACAGTGAATAATAAACATAGGAGAGCAAAAAAGACATTTTATATCCCAGTGGCATAACAAAGGGAATACAGAGAGAACTGGACTGTTGTTAAGTGAAATTTTTTAATATTATTTCAAAGTGAGTAAAATTGATTAAAGAACTTGAATTTTTAATATGTTTGCCACCAATTTCAGGGAAATTTCAGGGAAAATGGAAGGTCCAGATCAATGGAAAAACCAGTATGGAGTTTAAGGCTTGTTTGTACCAAATCTGCAATGATAGCTCTACTAGGAATGATATTCCAAAACTGGGGCTGACTTTCTCGTTCATATCCCATAAGCATGTATTCGTGTGTACCATTAGATTTACTTTTCTAAGATCTGCAATCTATGTAGACACCCTTACCTTGGGAGAGAATTTGTCTTAAGTGACTGTTAGCCATAAAAAAATGTGTGTAGGACTATGACAGAATTCCTGGGGTATCTTTTCTCTCTCCTCTAATTGGAAAAGTTGGTGTTTATAATTTGTTTATTGTTGTTTTATACAAAGGTATTTACATTTAAAGACTTTAAGCATTTTCTTTCATTCAGCTCTTCAGGTCAAAACACAAGCAGTCAGGAGATTCACCCATCTAATTCATCCTACACCTCCGACCTGAGTGAGTCACACACTGGCTCGGCTCTCTTGAGGAACAGAACTTTTTATTCACGTTCGGACTCTGGAATATCATCCCTGGTAAATATTTTTGATTAGCCCTTTACCTAATGATAAGCTTAAAAATGTGTTTTACCTTGGATTTCACACTTTTTAATAAGTGTATAATACACTTTTAATAAGTGTATAAACTTTATACACTTATTAAATAAGTGTATTTTAATAAGTGTATAAACTTTTAATAAGTGTATTAAACCTATCCTTGTAATTGGGGGGAAAATAAAAGGTTGGTACTCTCAGTCCCAACTCAAAGAGGCAAGGGAAAGAATCTGAGGTGGAGGAAGGAAGACAAAAGAGACCAAGATGAGTAGAAAAGATAAATGACCAGAGAAACAAAAATGGCGTCCCTTCCTTTCCCCCACTGAGTTCAAATTCTGTCCCTAGTCTAAGATTTATCTCCTTTCTTTCTGGAATGTCCTTTGGCCAAATTTTCTCCTCGTAAACTCACCACTTCCAAGACTTCTCTCTAACACATCTAAGTGGAATCAACCAGGCCTTTTCTCTTTTCCTTCTTTCAAAATTGTTCCACTCATCCCACTGGATCAAAATGAGTTATTTATATGTCTGCCTCCCAAATTACAGAAAATGAGTTTTTCAAGCACAAATGCCATATTTTATTTAACTTCGTATCCTCAGTGTCTGACAGAGTGCCTGACACATAGCAAGGGTACAATATATATTTGTGAATAAATGAATGGATTGAAATTCAAAATATTCAAAAATATTTATTGAACAAATGGATTAATCAATTGGTCCATCAGAATTAAAAAAGAAAAAAGAACAGGGTAAGACACAATATTCACTATTCCTTTAAGAAGAAACAACGGTCACAGAACTGCAACACACTGACAGCCTTACATAGATATAAACAAGAAATGCAAAGGCTCATTTTCCTACAATGTCAGAAATCCCAAAATCAACCTCATAACTCCTTTCAAAAACAAACAGGGACTGGTGGTGCAGTGGTTAAGAATCCACCTGCCAATGCAGGGGACACGGGTTCGAGCTCTGGTCCAGGAAGATCCCACATGCCTTGGAGCAACTAAGCCCGTGTGCCACAAATACTGAGCCTGCATGCCACAACTACTGAAGCCCGTGTGCCTAGAGCCCATGCTCCACGACAAGAGAAGCCACTGCAATGAGAAGCCCACGCACCGCAACGAAGAGTAGCCCCGGCTTGCTGCAACTAGAGAAAAGCCCGAGCACAGCAATGAAGACCCAACGCAGCCAAAAATAAATAAATAAAATAAATAAATTTTAAAAATGGAGGAGGCAGCATTTGCAATGAATATTAAAGGATGGATGCAATTTTAAAAATAAAATAAGATGAAAGAGTTTAAAAAAAAGACACGTTTTTGTATAAAATTAGATGTCAATTGAAAAATGGAAACTTTATTCTCAAATACAGCTTTAGCTTAGATCCTTTCTCAGCAAGAGTCTCATGAAATAGCGCCAAAAGGTAAATGGGGTGTGGCAACTACAGGAAATTTAACTTCTAAGAAATTTTTATTCTATGATAGGAGCAAGCAAAAAATTCCAAAAGCACATAACAGGTTGGGAAAGAAGCTTCCATAAACATGTAAACTGAACAACCAAGAATGGGCCAGAGACTACATTTTTCAATAATCTGAAATGTATTTGTGCTTCTTGTTTTTTAATTTTATTTTATTTAATTTATTATTATTATTATTATTTTTTATGCGGTACGCGGGCCTCTCACTGTTGTGGCCTCTCCCGTTGCGGAGCACAGGCTCCGGACGTGCAGGCTCAGCGGCCATGGCTCACGGGCCCAGCTGCTCTGCAGCATGTGGGATCTTCCCGGACCGGGGCACGAACCCGTGTCCCCTGCATCGGCAGGCGGACTCTCAATCACTGCGCCACCAGGGAAGCCCTAATTAACTTTTTAAAGTTGCTCTTAATGACGTAGAGAGCTTTTGTTATTTTTAAAATGAAGATATTGAAATATTTATGGAACAACTAAGGTCATTCAGTGAAGTAATGAAGTAAAAGATCAAAGCTAACTGATTATTAAAAAGCCACCTCTTCACAATTTATTTTGAGACAGCTTTTCCCAAATTCTGCTTTACAGGATGCACTAGTCCCATGTGCTGCTCTAAGAATAAAAGGTTCTATGGTTTAAAAGTCCAGGGGAACACTTTGTAGTACAGACTCACAATATATGCTAAGATACTAAAGGCTCAGAGAAGTCCTGTAGTAAGAGAAATGCTTAGTTCGGTTTAATCCAGAGCCTCATAAGCTTATTTAATGGTGGAAATGTTTTTCATGTTAGTATCAGTCAAACAAATGTACAGCTCAAGCAAAGCATAAACTACGCAAAATGCTGCTCTGTGAAACGAATGCAGTTGTTCCAAATATTGTAATGACATTTCTTCAAATCAAATATTCCGGTTTCATTTATATATGTGCATAACACTGGCTAACAGAAGAATGAATCTATGGCGTATGTATTTAACATAATATTCCGTTCTGAGTAATATGCCTTTTTGTTTGTGTTGACCTTGAAACTATCATAAGCTATGTAAAATACAGGAATTTTGATTGATTACAACCTCAGTAATAGTAAACAACATAAAATTGCCCTAGATGTGATCTTGGCACATATTCTGGTCAGTAATATACTGTCCAGAAAAGGAAGATGACCTGACCTGAAATATTTCATTCAATACTGGCTACACATTTTAAGAGCAATGTCAATAAAATGGAACTCTTCCCAAGGAGAACCATGTTTTCCCTGGATATTTAATAATTTGTAAACCATGATCTGTGAGTAATAACTAAATGACAAAGAAGATGACAACTATTACCAAACACTTAAAATAGTAGTCACATGTGGAGGGGTTCTTCTGTGTAGCCTCAAAAGGCAGAACTTGTACAACTGGACTAACTTAGAGGGATTACTTGGGGTCCATATAATGAAGAGCCATTAACAATTACAACTCTTCTAAAATGGAATGAGATTCTTTATGAGCTATTCAATAAATATTAAAGGACAGTTTATCACAGGTGGTGTAAAATGGGTTCATGAATGGGTAATATATTTATTTCTGCTGTCATTTGTCATCAAACATAAATCAGTTGCAGGTGTTGGAGATGCAAAGTTGAATAATACATAATTTAGATTGGACTAAGATAACGTTTATGAGCACACCATTAGGTAATTGGAGTTCAATTTGGCTGAATGTTTGGGATGGGTTTGCATTACTTGCACCCATAAAAGTAAGTGAACTATATATTGCCAGATGATATTTCTCTTCTCTCTTATTTTAAAGCTTCCATCAGATTCTTTTAAGTACCTTACTTGGCACAAGGTAGAACAAAATGACATCCAAGGAAGTCAACTGCGTTGCCCAAGAGTAAGAGAAGGTAAAGGAACAGAAGTGTGTGGTCTTTGCGTACATGCTCCTAGTGGATGTTTTTTGAGGATCACAAGACATTACTTGGGGATTAAAAACCTGTATTACTTGCAGGTAGAAAAATTTCCCGTTTCAAGACCATAGAGTTGTTAATATAGTGAAGCCACCTTTAAAAGTATATTCTTATAGCTGATTATATAAATAATAAATGTTCAGTATTAAATATTGGAAAATAGAGAAAGAAGAACCTGTAATTCAATTATCCAGAAATAGTCACTGTGACTTTTATTTCCAGTTAGTCTTTTTTTGAAAAGCATGTATATATTTCTTTACAAAATTATGTGAACAACTGTGTTTCTTGAGTTTTTTCAGTTTATATTGTGAGTCTTTCTTTCCGCCATGTTATTTAACATTACCCCAAACAAGTTTTTTAAAAGTTGCAGATCTTTCCATCATAAGGATATTATTAACTTTACTTAACCAATGATCTTTGTTGGAATTTTATGGTCATGAATAACACTGTCACTTCAGTGGATGCCTTTAAGCTGATTAATCCTACATCGGTTTTTTAAAAAGCGTAAAAAATAATCTAAATAAACCAGGTAGTCTCATTAGTATGTTCACTAAGCATTTAAAATTTGGTAAAATAACCAATGTTTTACTATTCCTTTTTCATCCTATCAGATTTTACAAGTGTACTGGTGTGACAGTATGAAGAATTTTTTATCTGCAGCCCCAGTATACATAATGTTTGATTTCTATAAGTAGCTTCAATAGATAAGTTGTGTAAGGGCAGAGAGTGTGCGTTTCTCTTGTCTCTTTTGCATCCCCCATAAGCTGATGAAATAATATTAGACATAATTCGTGCTGCAGTGAGTATTTATTCTTTACAAAACATCAAGTATCTTGGCTACCTTATATCTGTATTTGCAAACTTGCAGATACATTGTCTATCGTACAATTGTAATATTGATTTAAGAAAAGTTGCTTTAGATATACTCATCTGCCCATTTCCCCACTCCATTGCATTACTTTACCCACCAATGTCTTTCTTCTTTCACTCAAACTCAATTGACAAAGAGTGATTAAAATAATATCATTTTCTTTCTTACGTTTTAACTCTGCCATATCTATTTGCAGCTAAGCACTGGCTTATGTAAGAAAACATTATTTTATATTATAATGATTTATATTATATTAATTTATTTTATAATAACAAAATATTATTAGATAGTACTATTAGAGGTAAATTAGAACTTCCCTTTGGAGAACTTAGAATATTTTTCAAAGAGCAAGAAATTATGGGGAATTAGTGACATGTACACACTTCTATTTTTAAAATAGATAACAGGGGCCTACTGTAAAAAAATTTTTTAAATGAATAAATAAATAATAAAAAAGAAATTATGGGGAATTAGGAAGGAAGGAGACCAGAGGCCGTGGAGGCCATGTGTGTCACAGGCATAGAGTTCATCAGCAAAAGAAAGAGAAAGGGTTACATCAGGGGCTAACGAAGGCAGGGTTTAATTGGCTCTTAAACTTCAGTGTACGGACAAATTACCTGGAAGCATGTGGTAAACACAGATTCCCAGGCAGCATGCCCAAATAATCTGATATAGTTAGTCTGGAGTGGGGCCCTGGAATCTGCATTTGTTAAAATTATCACAGGCAATTCTGTTGCAGATGATCTGAGGGCCATGCTATGGGAAACATTGGTTTAGGGGGCTTGGGGAGAGGCAGGAAAGGAAGAAATTTGAATAGGAAGTGAAAACTTGAGAAAGTAAGGGTGTTGGCATTTATATGCGCGTGCATGCACGTGCATGTGTGTGTGTGTGTGTAAGTGTGTGTGAGGGGAGTGGTTGATAATTGTGCAAGCACAACGAGGCTTTGGAGCACAGGTGAAGAGCTGAGGTTTAGAGAGAACTGTAGAACTGAAGAAACTGGAAGAGATGACAGAAGAATAAAATCTAGGTGTAAACTGAAAATGAGCATGTGTAAAGAGTCCTGTGGTCTCCCTCCTTCCCTGATTTAAGCAGCCAAGTCATGCCCCGAGGTCGTCACTCAGCAAACCGAGCCTTCGTGATGACCATGCTAGCCATTTATGCAGAGGCTATCATTGCTCTGCAGAGAGAAGGCACATTTTCCTTCTACAAATCATTAACAACACCCATTCTCTTGCAAGTGGTAAAAAGAATGGAGCATGATCTAGGGGATGGGAAACAGTGGAAAATCCCACCACCTCAAACCGTGACGAAAATAGATGTCCTTTGTTTGTTGCCCTAAATTTTGTTGAAGTGTTTGGTTTTTTTGCTTTGTTTTTGGGGTTTTTTTTTTGTGAGATGGAGAACAAGTGCATTTCAGAAGCATTCTGGTAAGAATGGCCCTCTTTCTAGATTAGATCCTGAAACACCCATAAGACTACTTCAGTTGATCTCAGTTGCTCAAACTGTACATCCAGAAAGAGTCCCTAAGAAAAGAAAGGTTAGCTGGTGTGTGATAAACAGCAATTTCCCAAGGCTTTGATTGCCAGATAGAGACGGACTTAACTCCTCCCAGTTAAACGAAGCAAAAGAGCAAACTGTTGGCAGAATTCTTTTAGAGAATAGATTCTTTCTGTTTGAAAATCTCCCAGCAAGTTAATTCAGTCACTGCTGTTAGGAGTTACTAATCCAGGGAGGGGACAAAGAACAAGCTCAGAGATGGCAGGTGAAAGCCAACATCCCTGGGCTGCCAGATATTCCAGACTTCAGTTCTCAGCTGCTAAGATATATCTTCAATTATCAACCAGGTCTGAGTTTAAAAAAAAGAATCCAATTTAATAGAACTCCTCACAGTGGAAGAGACCTTCGGCTTCCGACTTCAAAGAAATCTTTGAAAGCTGCTTTAGAAAGAAATAATTGAAAGAACAGAAGATCGATAGAACTCAAACAAACAATACAGGGCAGAGTTTAATAACTCTGGGGCATCTGTTGCACAAAGAAAGCCACCAAATTTGGGGGGGGGTATTAAAGACAATAAATCTCCCCAGTCAATTAGGTGATGGTTCCAGTTTTTCCAGTTCTACAACTTTTAACTCCAATCATCCTAATCAATGAACAAGATCATTTCCTAGCACAAGGATATTTTATTTGTAAAGTGATTGGGACACTACCACCTTCAGGGGTAAGTGATTCCCTGGGTGGCAACATTACAGTTTGTTATGAGAGAAATGTCTAAAAGGACAGGTTAGATTCTTGGCTTCCACCTGTGCCTGATGAAAAAACTGATGTTTTTGTCAATAATGGAATATTGGACTGTTGCTCTTATCGCCTTCCATAAATCCTTCACAAACAGACTCATTATCTCCCATCACAGTCCAGATGAACTTGCCACAAAAGCAAAGTTTGTTCCTGATACCTTCAATATCTTTTCTATGCTCTTTTCACCTTTGAAATTAGGGGAATCATGAATTCCAGAAAAATGAAGTTGGGGGGAAAGGGGTAAAAATGGTGCCAGGTCTGACTCAAGAAATACAATATATTAGAGTTTGAAGGGAATTGAAATCATTTAGTTTAGGATTGCTGTCAGGGGCCTTGGTTGGCATCAGAGCTGAATGAAGTTTGCCTGGGGTTGCATGAGAAGAGTGTAGGGGTCTATGGCAATAAGAAGCCTATGTTGGTGTAAAAGTATTAGAAATCAGTATTTTTTATAAAACATTATCAACTTCAAACATAATTTCTCACCAAATTCAGCCCTTGAGGGGCCCTTGATGCTAGTCTTCCCCATATTTTTGCAAACTTGGAAAACCGAGGCTCCGAAAATTAAAATTAATCATCTGGAGTCACACAAGTACCTGCTACTTAACTCCAGACTGGAAACAAGATATCCTTTCCCTAACCCTGGAAGTTATGTGCAAACCCGATTTGGAACACAATGCGGTTGGAAAATAGTAGGAAATGAGTTTGGAAATGGAGATTGGGATAAGATAGTAGAAAACCTTGCCTGATGAACTAGGCTTTTTCATCTTTATTTGGTAAGCAATAAGAAACCTGAAATGTTTTGAATATGTCAGTCCTGTTGTAAAAGCTGTGTTTTACGAGAGCTGGGTGGCAATTTGTGTCATTTATGTTGAAGGAGAGAAGACTGCAAACCAGGAGATCCAAGAGAAAGTAGTTACGGTTCAGGTAGCAAGATATGAAGGTCTGGACATTGAAAGGGAAGGGATAGGTTCTCAAGGGGAAAACTGGTAGGACTAGGTGGCTAACTGCATTGAGAGACAAAAGAGAAAGAAAGTCAGGAGTGACTTCATAATCCCTAAAGAGAAAATTATATGAAAATTAAAACCATTATACTGATGATTTTTCTCACTTGCCTGGGCTAGAAGTAATTTATGTAAGATTAAAAGTTAACTCTACATGTTGACTTTTCCGAACAGTTAATAGAGGTCATTCCTCCCCTTTAATCACTCTAGAAAATCATCAAATTATCTCTGAACCTCAAAATATTTGCCCAGAATTAAAGAGTCTAATAAAGAATACAGATATTATATATTTTAGCCAGGACATTTTTCCTAGCAATGTGCTAAACTGCATTTAAAAAGAAATCTATAGGTGAGAATTTAAGCTAAAGCTGACATTTGATCCTCTGTGGAAACCTAGACCATAGATAGCAAACTTGTGAACAATTTAAATTAAAATAATCTGCAACCCTATTTTTTTTTCTGATAACTGTATTCACTCTACTGTAAACTTAAAAAAAGTAAAACAGATGGAAAAGAATAAACTTGCTGATTTGTTTGCTATTTCCTCTCTCTTGTATAACTCATCCTGTGATGGGAGGGCCTAGGAAGTCAGCCCATCAGAAATGCCACAAGGCTTCCTGCGGCAGGAAGAGAAACAAAGGAACTGGGTGGCTTAAATATTTAACAATCATCTCGTGATTAATTTACTCTTGTCATACCTGCACATCTGATTTAGTGTTCTCAAATCAGAGGTTTCACTTTGTTTTGTTTGGAAGACATGAGAGGAAAGTTATTCAGCAAATTTCAGGGAAAATGATTTTCAACAATTAGAAAGTGTACAAAGTGGTCAAGTCCTGGCATCTTTTCTGTTCCCATCTCTTCCCCAACCCAGTTAAGGCAGGCAAGCAAGAGTGTGTTAAGTCGCATAAATACATTTTGTTACTGCTCACACTAATTGGGCCTAAGAGTCCAATCCTGTCTCCCTCAATCCAAATATCTAGTGGAAGTTTAAAACAACCGGCCAAGCATCCAGTGAGGCTGTCAATCCTGTCTTCCTAAACCTACTTCCAAGATCTCACCTTGTGATTTCTGCTCAGGACCCTCTGCGGAAGAGTTGTTCTTCAGACAGGAGTGTACCTTGCCTCCACGGAAAAGAGTCCTTGAAAAAAACAAATGGGAAACATGGCTGCAAGAAAACTGGGAGGACTGCAAGGTGAGAACATAAAAACAGAAGAAGGAAAAAAAAGCCTATTTCCCTCATTGATTAAATTACAACACTTTTTTTTTTTTTTGCCAGCATAAACATCAAAACTTTAAGCACATCTTTAGAACTTTCTCTGAAAATAGTGGTGTTTGGGCTCTCCATCTCTTTTTCCATCCCTTCTCTTCATCAAGACTTGCTACTTATTTTCTAATCTTTATTTTATCTTGATATTGCTGAACTTTGGAAAAAGTTTAAAAGAATTGAGAATGAAATTGGGTTTTTTTGATAATAAAAAAGTCAAATATTGAACAATAATCCTTATGAGAGAATTTATGATGCAATCTTGAATCCTTTGAACAATGCAGTAAGCCAAAATTTTTGAAGACTCAGGGCAGCCAGTTGGGTCTGAACAGAGCTATCCTGGAACAAATCAAACTTTCACCAGTGAAGGATATGAGCTGTGGTTTCTTGGTGCTGAAAATGACTCCGCTGGCTGAGCCACTGGCATTGAAACAGTCCCTGTAGTTAGCCCGACCACTACCAATCTATGGGGCTGCCATCACTCAAGCTTCTAATTCCAGTTGGAGCAAGTCATGTTTAAGCAGAGGACTGAAGATTTAACTGGGAAGACTAAGCCATTGGTAGCAATAAAAGAATAAATCAACTTCTTTATAGCAGAGTAAGATGTCAATATTTTTTCTTCGAAGTGATCAAATTGTACGTGAGGATTTTAGGAAATCTTCCCCAAATGAGACTTACTGGGATCTCCTGTTGCCCTTTTTGTTTTACAGATTGATCTTGTATGTTGTAGGATTATAGAATTAGGGCGTGGGAAGGAGCTTCAGGGAGGGTCTGGTCGCAACTCCTTCCTTTCAAAAAGGAAAGGAAAGTTTAGAAAGAGAAATGATTTGCCCAAGGTCACACAGCTAATTAGCAGAAGACAGGAAAATAGAATATTGTTTCCCAGTACAGTGTTTTCTTTCTAAAATTAATTTTAATTATTCTTATATAATGGATGGATACATTCTACTCTTTAAAAATTTAAACAATGCTCCTATTTATTTATTTGAAAAATTTAAACAATACACTTAAAACTTTGACCTCCACTCCCAGGATTCTTTTTAGAGGTAATCATTCCAGTGTATACATGCATTCGTTCTTTATAGCTGTCATTTAAACCATGGATATATTGTAAAGGCCAATGGAACCTTCCTAATAAACTATCATAGAAAGTTTAACTGGCCTTTAGATAACTATACTGGCAGAGAATGGCTAAATAAACTTTAAACTATCACAGAAAACCTTACTGGGAAATAGTGGTCAAAAAATTCTATTTGAGAAGGTGATATTTAATGTAGAAATGATAAATATAATATCTTAATATTTCTTTGGTTTTATTTTAAATTAAGACCTTTTATATTTTGGGAAAATAAAATTTAAAGTAACAAATTTTATAATGTTTAATGTCTAAAAATATCAAGACCTTATCTTTTTAGATAGATATTGATATTTCCCTAAAATAGTAAATTATTTTGCTTCAATTTTTTTAAAAAATGTCATTTTATGCAATAATTTCTATTCACAGAAATTGATGGTAAAACTTTGGAAACAAAAATTTAAGTTGACTTTTAGCAATAGAGTTTACAAGAGCAATGCTACCACTGAGAGTGGTTTTAACTTCCTTGGGATCAAAGTTGGGGCTTCCCTGGTGGCGCAGCAGTTGAGAGTCTGCCTGCTGATGTGGGGGGCGCGGGTTCGTGCCCCAGTCTGGGAGGATCCCGCATGCTGCGGAGCGGCTGGGCCTGTGAGCCGTGGCCGCGGAGCCTGCGCGTCCGGAGCCTGTGCTCCGCGGCGGGAGAGGCCACAGCGGTGAGAGGCTCGTGTAAAAAGAGATCAAAGTTGACTGATGTTAAAAGTAAAAATAAAATACCCACTATCTCTGAAATATGCCAAGTCATCCTTATGTATGTATCCCAGGTTATTTTTAAATAAAATCATATTTTCCATCTTTTGAATGATGGTATCTTACTCTGAAATGTATATAAATGTGATTTCTGAGTATTTCCAAGGAGGCTAAAGATAACTAATCATTTAAAGCCAAACAGAACTTTACCTCCTCTACTTTTTACCCCTAGAAGTAATTTACCCCTAGAAGTTTTACCCCTAGAAGTTTCAGAATCTGTTTGAGGGTCTTTCCCTCTCTCCCTGATACACCCCCCCCACCAACCTTGTGTGTAATTCTAATCAGGATCCAGTCAGGATCTTCACCTTCCCTCCCTACCTTGAGAAGCTCTGCAATAATTTTGTGTTTGGATGTGTGAATATTTTAGAAGACCAAAAAACAAAATAGTAAAAACTGCTGGTTTAAATATACAACACATATTAATTTAATAACTATTTTTAAAAGTTGATAAAGCACTTGCTTTTTCTTTTTATTTGTTTTTCCTTCAGAATTTGAACCTTTCATTTCAGGATTTGGGGGACCCTTATCAAGTTGCAAATTTTAACAGGATTCTTAGAAGACTAATTCGAGTTGAAACCCTCTGGTTAGTGGATAATTCACTGGTGGATTTAAGTGCCGCAAGATTGCCAAGGTATCTGCTCCCTAGCATGTCCAATTACTAAGTTAAAGTGAAGTCTTTGCTCTATGGGTACGTGACCATTGTCTGTTCATACTGTGGCTCCTCGCATGTGGTCAGGTCTTAGTGAGAGTGCTAAGCGATGCCTGGGCAAGGCAAAAAGGGAAATTTATAAATCAAAATGTCACACTTTAGAGGAAAAAATATATTCTTTGTCAAATTAATACTGTTATTATCAATTATTAAGGGAGTAATTTGTAATCATAGAACATATTGGCAGAAAAGCCAGCTGTGTTCCTTGCATTGTCAACTGGAAATACAATTACATTATATATACATTATCATTCTAAGTTAGTGATTTTTTGTCATATTGTCTGAACACTTGTGGGGAAAGACTCTACAGGTAGTTGACAAGAGTCTTGGCTTCAGGGTCACATTCTAATGGAGGGGTAGGGGTTGCCAATCAGAACAGTGACAAAAACAAACTAAAAATTTTAAAATTTATATGGCCTCCTTGATATTCCAAGGACCCTAAGCTACTGAAGTTAAAGATAATCTGTCTCTTTGCTCAGGATTGCTTGAGAACTCTGTGGCGAGCTGCCCTTTGCTTCACCAGGCAGATGGGTAGCTGGAGTGAGCTCTGGTAGCCATCAGAGAGGCAGACAGAGGTTCTCAGAAGAGAATTAGGAGATGAAGGAAATCAAGCAGCCACAAGAAGGAAGGGTAAATCCCAGAGCAGGTTAAGATACATCTCTGAGCTGGGCTGAGGTAGGGCAACAAAAAGAGATCATCAGGGGTGGGATGGGGGGGTGGGAGGGAGACGCAAGAGGGAGGGGATATGGGGATATACGTATACATATAGTTGATTCACTTTGTTATACTGCAGAAACTAACACAGCAATGTAAAGCAATTATACTCCAATAAAGATGTTTAAAAAAAAACCAAACAGATCATCATAGTTGCACAGGAGAGGGAAACAGTCAGGCAGACAGAGGAAGTGTCAGAATATGCAATGGTCCCTGGGTATCTTCGGTCATATTCAAAGCCCCTTCCCAACTTTAGACAGACTTGGATAGCATTTGATTTTACTAATGTTCTTTTCAAATGACAAATTTAAAAACACCTAAATAAAAAATTTCAGAGGAATCTTAATATCACTGCCACCTTAACTTATTCAGTTACTTGATGTTAATTTGTTCAGTTTTTTTTCTCCCCAGACTCTCTTCTAGGGATAAAATAGTGATGCATTAGTTATATTTTTCTAATACACATTTAAATAAACAGACAACAACGACGAATTTTAACAGTAACATAGCCTACTTTGGAAACACTGAACTAGAAGACCATTAATTTGGAGTATGTGAACTTGACTTGATCTAGATCAGTAAACTTCCAAATCTTTGCTATCATATAAAAAAGAAGAGAGAGAGAGAGAAACTCCAGTGACTGAATAAAAGATTTGACCGAGTTTTAGTATTCTCTAGATGTATTCTTTTGGCCTTTCTTTCTTTAGAAATAGGATGTGTCATATAAAATTATATAATTGCAATTCAAACTTTACAACTGTCAAATCAGTGTATCAAGAGAAAAGAAAATTGATGCATGTATATTCATAGCCTCCTTCCCTTCTGCCCCAGGTGAAAAACCACACTTGGTTTGCCACTCGTCTCCCCTAACATTATCCGACTAAGGATCTATGGTAGGGTGAATCTGAGAGGCTGAGAAAGTGGCAGGGTATACACTGAAAATGAGAGAATGACTAGCAGATGAGAAAACAACAGATTTCAAGGAGGACAGAGAGACAGGATCTGCTTGGGCTGGGTTTTCAATTAGAAATTGCAATAGTACTAACGTGCATCTAAAGATTATGTATAGGGACTTCCCTGGTGGCACAGTGGTTAAGAATCTGCCTGCCGATGCAGGGGACATGGGTTTGAGCCCTGGTCCAGGAAGATCCCACATATCGTGGAGCAACTAAGCCCGTGTGCCACAAATACTGAGCCTGCGCTCTAGTACCCGTGAGCAACAACTACTGAGCCTGCATGCCACAACTACTGAAGGCTGCATGCCTAGAGCCCGTGCTCCGCAACAAGAGAAGCCACCGCAATGAGAAGCCCGCGCACTGCAATGAAGAGTAGCCCCCGCTCGCCGCCAACTAGAGAAAGCCCGCACGCAGCAACGAAGACCCAACGCAACCAAAAATAAAAATAAATAAAAAATAAATTTATTAAAAAAATAAATAAAGATTATGTATAACCTAGGAAAGACTGGAAACCTAAAGTTATCAAAGATATGATTAAAAAACTGTAAAATATCCATATGGAGAGGGAATGTTAGAAAACAAGAAAAATGATAATAATGGATGTGAAAAATTACAATGAAATCTGGGTGGGTTCAAACTGAATTTGTGTTTTTCATGCTGCTTTGTGGCTGTCCTTTCTCTGTTTAGCACCATATTTACCATTAGCAATAATTATTTACTAAATGTCTTTGTGGGGTATGAGGTTCATAAATAAGTACCCTGTCTCAGGGTATTAAACCTCAGCTTATAAAGGAATTTTTCCTTCAGGTAAGGTTTCAGTGATAGATTTGGAATTATTGTCTCTACTTGCATGGTTTTATACAATTACAGTTTTAAGGCAAAAATATGAAGAAGCATTATCTGTCAGGAAAATGTATTCAACCTAAATGCCTAACGCACATTTCTTTTCCTAAGGATAGCTTTTAGTTTTCTTTGGTACAAAAAGGCCTTTTTTTTTCTGATTTAAAATGCTATTTCTCAATATAGAATTTAACTACAGAAAAGGAGAAAGAAAGGAAAATAATTAGAATCTCACTACTTAGGGGCAATACTCTTCAGAAGTTATTATGTTTCTTTGGGTGAACTTTTATATTGCTGAGATTACATGCAGCTCTTCACTCTTTCATTCAGGACTTATTGAGAATCCACCATGGACCAAATACAATGCCAGGTACTGAGTGTATACATTGGGAAAAGAAACAGATTCCTGCCCTACACAAGCTTACAGTCTTATATATCTTGCTTATTTTCTCTTAATATTTTAATATACATATTTCTCTTTTCTTCCCAACCACATTTGTAGAAAATATCACTGTCACACCTTTGAGGGGCTATGGTCTAGGTGAGGCATGCTGTGTTTTGCAAGATTTAGTGGTTTACCATCCTCTTTAGGAGACAAATGACAGGATGTTTATATTTTATATCCAGCTGCAGAGTTTTAAATATGAACAAAAACCATCTCACATCTTTCAAACAATTGCCAAAGATACCTCAGATACAGCATTTATCCTTGGCTGAAAACCATATTGAGACTCTGGCTGGGCTCTCCAGTTTGCGGTGCACGCCATTGGAATCCCTTATGCTCAAGAGGAACCCTTGTGAGTTTCACCAAAACTACCGGAAACGGTGAGGCCCCAAACGCCTTGTCACCTTTTGTACTTCATTGAATATTATACTTTTAACAGTTGTTCCCCTCTTAATTAAATCTGCTCAGCAAGTATTTATCTTATTTACTATGCGTTGAACTTTTCATGCTTCTAATCTCACCTAAAGAACTTTGAACTGATTGTGTGTGTGAGTTTAATCTTTAATACACTCTTCTCTCAGTTAATTTATGACTGCTGTACAAACTTTAGGCTCCTCCTGTAATGTGACTTTACATACACTAAGATGTTTCATTTTAGACTTTCAAATCCTATGCATTTTCTCTCATAATGTTTAATAGATACTATATCTTTTTAAAAATTTCTAAATATAGGTTCCTATCAAGGTCCATATGACCATCTTATAAATTGTTTATTCTCTGGCTTTGTTTTCATCCCTTTGGGCCACAAGGGCACCATTAATTATGTGAATACAAAAAAGTAATTGATTTGATCTACTCTAGTGGTGGAAAGAGCTGGAAAACCTGCCAAGAATAAACCATTTTTATTTCTTTGTCACTACTGGGAACATTCTTAATGATAATAATGGAATCTAAACAACGTTGGAGTGTGCACCAAGTAATATGGTAATATGGTAATATTTATCTCCAGCTAATTCCCAGCACCACTATTAGTGTACTTACAGGAATTAAAAGGGTGAAAACAAGCCACTGAATTCTAGAACCTATATTTGCCCCCAGATGACCACAAGTCATCTCATCTCTCAGTGTGAATCCGTCATACAGAGCCTTAGATCATCTCTAGACTCCATTTCCAGTCTATGATTATAGTGCTTCCTCCACATCCAATTTCAACAAAAGACAGTTCTCATTACCTTCCTTTCTCACACTGCCATTTTCCCAAGACAGCAACTGTATTCCAGAGGCCTGTATAATATTAGACTCTTCAACCCGTGATGAACAATGAAAATTGTCAAAGTAAAAATTCTAATCTCTGTTGGTACTACATAAATCTCATTACTGCCGTTGTCTTCCCTCTGATGTAGTCTGAAAGCAAAATTTCATATTCTGTGACAATAAATTCTCAAATTGCTTTTACATAAGTGAAAACTAGCAGCACAGTTGCTTTAATATTGAACTAATATTTAACCATAATCATGTTTTGAAGTCTAAAATTCTATTTCCTACAGTCAGAGGAGGTTTAGCTGGACTTTTCAACATTATTCATAAAAAAGCACACTTCTAGTCATAGAGATAATTTATTAGTATTATATTTCAGTTTGGTTAATTTATATGTGGGATTTTAGAAAACACCTTGGTCCCAACTCAGTCACTTGCCTCCCTTCAAAGAATTCCTTGTAACAGTAGTGTTAGATTAATTATCTGAAATCTGATATGCCCGAAGGTCTCACTATAAATCTGTCTTCAGAATTCATGATGTGGTATAGAATTATGTGAGAATGAGCGATATAATGAGGTTTTCCATTTTCCTAGTATTCACTCTATTGGATTGAGTCCAAAGTGGATATATACTGACACTCACGCTATAAAAAGCCAGGTTGTATTGACTGAGGTAGTGCAGGGTTGCTTTAAACAGAAAGACGTGGTCATTTTAAAGTATGAGGGAAGGATTTAAGTATCCACTCCTGCTAAGGAACTAAGCTGAAGTCCCAAGTTCATCCAAATTTGGGTTTAGTTATCTAGCCAAAATTCCACAAGAGGATTATAACAGCATTCATTTTGTCACTGTCATTCATTTTGTCATTTTGCCTCTGTCGAGGATTTAGGCCAAACTTTCAATGGCCCTTTATATCACGATCAGAATTATTTAAGTATAAGCTTTTCTTGATCACTGACACCTAGAATTGTGACTGTCTTTCCCTTCCTCCTTTGTTTCAGATCCTCCAATAAGAAGACAGCACAGTTCAAAAGAGAAAGGACTTAACGATAGAGCTAATAGTATAAGTCCCAGTAGGTAGAGGGCAGTCCACTTTCTGGGACACCCACAGGCAAACTCTTCTACCATTCTTCAGAAGTCAGTGTTATCTTAGTTCACCATAGTTTGACTTTTTAAAAAGAAAGTGACTAGGAGTTCCTGCCAGCTAAGTCTGAACGTTGGAGCCAGAAGACTTAGCTTTTAATCTTTGCTCAGTCACCTACAGGCTTTATGATCTTGGATAAGTTACTTAAAATGGGGGATAAAAACTAACTTGACAGAATTGTTGTGAGGATGAGATAATGTGCAGAAAGCATTTAGAGCTAAGAAAGTCATGCAGCCAATGGGAGCATTCGAGGAGGTTGGCACCATCATTAGTTGACTCAGCACATCACCTGAGAGGTTTCAGCATCTTTCAGCCTGGGCCAATGCCAGAGCCATGCATTTCCTCTGGCCTGAGCCCCCAGAACTCCCCAACCAGGAAAGCTGTCCACTTGAAAGAAAATGCTGCTTTGTAACACTGCTAGGCATACAACTACTGTTTAACTCGGTTGACATGAAAGACTGCTTCCTGAACCTGGAAGTGACTGTCTAAATTGGAAACGTGAGCTTCAAAAATGCTCTCTGTTGGGGCTTCCCTGGTGGCGCAGTGGTTGAGAGTCTGCCTGCCGATGCAGAGGACACGGGTTTGTGCCCCGGTTCGGGAGGATCCCACATGCCGCGGAGCGGCTGGGCCCGTGAGCCATGGCCGCTGAGCCTGTGCGTCCGGAGCCTGTGCTCCACAACGGGAGAGGCCACAACAGTGAGAGGCCTGCGTACCGCAAAAAAAAAATGCTCTCTGTCAAGGCAAAATCACTCAGCACAAAATTATTTCCCACCCCTTCTTATAACTCTCAGCCAGAATTCTTCCTTAACTATCACTAAACAACTTGGACTTGCTTTACTCTAAAAAAAAAACCCCAAAAACTTTTAACTTTATAATGTGTACATATATTGTGACCTCATTCTTTCTCTTATGGTTAGTTGGCTAAATCCACTCATTGATTTTTTTTTCTTTATAGGACTTTGTAAAAACTGGAATGACATTCTTTTATAAAAACAGACTATGCAGTTCCACTCCTCTGCTCAATACTTAGAATCTGCTGAACTATCTAGTAGCTCACTGAGAGGGCAAGCTATGGGAGGGTCATCACCTCAGTGAACGTGAATAGTACTTTACTGTAACCTCATTGCAGAGACAAGGAAAACAGAATAAAGTGATAGCCACTCATCTTTCTTGTAACAATAGGCAAAGTCTACTCATTTATAAAGAGAGTAAGTGAAATACAATGCTTTTGTTCAGTATAGTTTTATTTTTTCTTTAACTTTTGCTTTAGAGTGTTCTCCTGTTTGCCAAACTTAAAAATGCTGGATGGGATCCCGAAGCTACCACAAGACACTTCACCACCAGAAACCAATATTTTTTCCAAAATATGTATTGTGTCCTAATGCTATCTGTACAGAAAGAAAGCAATCACTATTGTCTTTAAAAATTAATAAACAAGAAATGCATGACTAAATATTGCAACATATATATATATATACATTATGTATCTATGTATATTGATTTCCTTTAAACCAATTATCTCGTTTTTTTAATTCTATACCCTATCAATCAATAAATTTTGAGCACACACATTTTAAATGATTTAATTTATTTTATTTTATTAGTTAATTTAGTATTTAATAATTTTTGTGTAGAAATTATATACATAAAATACTATATAAATATATAATATATATTTTAAAATATAAAATTAGAGATTTTTAAATGATGGGATAAAAATTTAACATGAATAAGGGCTCTAAGATTTTCCCACGCTCCAGGGACGCATCTGGTCCACTCTCAGGACTATAAGCCTGAGTGTGCTTGGAGTGTACTGCTTTAAATATCTGAACGTATCAAAAGGAAAAGGGACAACTGGAAGTACCTTGTACAATTTTCAGCCACATTCACTGAATTCTTCATTTTAAACATTCTGTCACTTATTAGTGATTTTCTCACACAACAGAAATTTAAGCCTTATGTTATTCATTAAATACTCAGAAAGTAAACAATAATGATAAAGCTTCTTTTTGATCAGAGAATTTCACAAGTGTGATTTTAAAATTGCCTTCCCTACATGCTAATAAAGAACACAATTCAATTTAATTGCTTTCAAAATTTAGAGAAAGGTCAACACCCAGATCAACTTATGACCTTATATTTGTCCTTATTTATAAAGACAACTTAGTTGCAGAACTAAGGTTTTCCCAAGATGGTTTATTGATTAACTAGGGATCCTAGCATGAAATAAATAAAAATATTTTCTGGATCCTTCTGCCAAGAGTGAATGCTGCTTGTAAAATTATATAACAAAGATTCTAACAACACCAAGACACAGTTCCTTTCCTCAAGAATCTTATGAATGATTGAAGACAACACACACATAAGACCTAAAATTCAATGAAATGTGTTATGAATATCTATTATATGAATAAGTGGAAGAGATTTAATTGTAAATTATGGAAAGCTATCTGAGATGGATATTGAAGAAGAGTAGACTTTTCACAGGTAGCAGGTAATAGCAGACTCTTCCAGACAGGTGACACAACATGAAAAGGGGCACAAAGACCAGAAATTGTATGTGAGTTAGGAATGGGCTGGCTGCAAAAGTCAGAGAAGCATATTGACAATGGCTTAAAGAGTAAGATTAATAAAAATAGCTATAATTTTTGAACATCTACTATGTATCAAGCATAGGACAGATACTATGTATCCATTATTTAAATCCTCAAAAAACTATGAAGTTCTAGTTATTCTTATTTCCTAGGCAGGAATATCTGAGGCTCAGAGAGGTTAAGTAATTTGCTCAAGGTCGGTGACACAAAAGGTATGTCACACAACTATCACATGACAAAGCCGAGATTCAAACCCTGAACACCTTTCAACACTCTTGCTGCCTCTTCTAATAATTTGGTTCTAACTTTAAAATTCAAGATGGTATTTTTGTGTTTCCAGGGACAGCTTCATCTTCCATAATCCAACACAAATCCTAGCATTTAATCATAATCAAGGATTCACTATTCCTTGAACATACCTTAAACTTCCCTTGTTCAAGTTTTTGCTTCTTTGTGCAATACTTTTCCCTTGAAGGCACGCCTGAGAACATATTTTCTCCTTTCAGTGCTTGCTTTGGATTGTATTTCCTCCAAACATCTTCCCTCATCTTTTCAATCAGACCTGTTTCCTCTGCAGTTCCAAAGTACTTTTTAAAAAATATTGGTCTTATGGTATGTTTTCTCATTAATGCCTCAACTTGATTAAAAAACAATTTTTAGACGTTGCTTGCTTCCAGAAAAACAGGGGCTTTAATCATGACACAAATAAGAAAGTGGGACACATTTCATTTTAGATGTTTACACATGTAACCTTCTGCCTCTCTAACTCAGGCTGGGAAGACGTTTTCAGTAAAGGCCCAGAGAATAAACATTGTAGGTTTTCTTGGCCATATGGTCTCTGTCCTAACCACTCAACTCTGCCATTTTTAGTGCAAAAGTAGCCATAAACCACGTGTAAGTGAATGGTGTGACTGTGTCCCAATAAAACTTTTGTTTACGAAAGTATGTGGCAGGCTCTAGTTTGCTGACCCCTGATCTAAATTTTAAGGTCATGTGCTTGATTGCTTTACTTGTTATCAGTATTCATTGTCCTCCCAGGAAGAAGTATATACTTCCGCTACTCCTTGAAGTCAGATATGTCAAGCAACTTGATCTGGCTAGTGAAATATAAGTGAGTCTGACATATGTCACTTATAGGCAGAAACTCTGAGAACCAGTTTGTGCTTTGTCACACTTTCTTTCCTTGGGCCACACCAGCAGGCAAATTTCCATTTAAAAGCTGCTCCATCAGTCTAGGTCCTGGGGTGAATATGACGTGGGGCAGAGCTACAGTCATCTTACATAGAATTCCATTTGATGCTGTACCATAGCCTAGCCTTTCCCAGCTAATATAGCTCCTTAAGTTTAGGGACTGCAATTTAACTTATTCAATGGTGTGTTTTCGCCCCCCAAATAGCAGGGTAGGCATGCAAAATGTTGAATAAATGGATAAATGCCTATTATAGGAAACCATGAATGGGGTACTAGAATTACCAGGTAGGACACAATTATAATACTTCAGGTGAAATGTATTAAAATTTTTTTAATTAGAGCAATAGTATTAGAAATAGACACAAGTTATGAGAGCATGAAAAACTGGGGAGTTATGACAGCCAACAAAGTGTTTTATTGTTTAAACTAGTTTGAATTGAGTTATTACCTGCAGGCAAAAACATTCTAACTGCAAGGAAAAGCATGGGCTTCATAAGAGGTGCTGGGTGGATAGCTATGAAGAACAATGGCCAAATGCACTGCAAGCAAGGGTCTCAAGATATATATCACACTGTTTCTAAGAGATAGCTTGTGTTGAGTTGCAATCTGATTTTCTGATCTTAAGAGGTACAGATTCTATGGGAAGTGTGGCCAGAGGGGGTTGACTTAAGTTGGTGATGCTTACCTACGCCAGAGGGAACTGACTGGACCGAGGCCAATGGACTGAATAAAAGTGAAACCCAAAATTGAGTCTACCTATTCATTGTGGCGCCAGCAGCTCTAATAGTTATCAACAATGACAGGTCCAGGAGTGGTACTGCTACTATTTCAAATAAATCTGTTCACTTGACCGGTGTAAAATACTTCCTTGCATCTTCTATAACACCCAGAGATGTGAGCCACTCACTCCCACAGCCTAAACATACTAGCAGACATACTTTGTTAGGAAATATGCAAGGATTTTTTTTTTTTTTTTTTTTAAGCAGCAGTAGAGCTATGTTTGTGGGAATTTTGTGCATAGGTGCCAAAGATGGGTAACTTCTGGCCATATTCTATTTAACTCAATAGAACCATACCAAGCTCCCATTCTAAAAAATTTTAGGTACATCCATCCTTCTGAAATATTCAGTTCCTCTTCAATACACGGGGCGATTGGCATAAAAAGATTTCCTAATGCCACTTAATTTCACATCTAAGTTTGTGTCCCAATTTCATTCTTACCCTGAATGGCGCATGTGTATAGGTTCATGTTTATCTGAATGGCTTAGTTCAAAACAGTGGCAGAGTTAATTGTGTAGATCCTACACCTACAGCTTTCTGAGAGAGGGCACAGTGCAAATAACTCCTTTGTTAGAAAATAATTTCAGGGAGAGAAGCTTGTTCAGTATATGAAGAAACCTTACATATCAACTACATGTCCAGCTCCTCACCAATATCCAATGAATGCTTAGATCAACTCTACATTAACCTGTAAAAGACTTTCCAGTTCACATTTGAACAAATTGAGGGACTAGAAATATTTGAGAAAACTATTTTTGATCCATTCTAATCTTTAGGCAGTTCTTCCTTGTATTGAACTGCTATCTGCCTTCTGCAGTTTCCAACTAATTGTTCAAATCTTTCAAATAAGTATAATTAATTCCATCTTGTAGGGAATTTTTCTCAGCTTCCAGGTTCTTAAAAGTACCCTGATATTTTCTCTTACATTACAAGGGAAATGTAAATGGTTAAATGAAGATTCTGTGGGGTGAGGATGGTGAAAGAAGGGTAAAAAAGCTAACTAGAAAGCCCAGAGTAAGAAAATAATTTTATCTTCTTCAAGTTTTATATACACCTAAAGAGGAAGATTCCTCAAATGAATTCCCTGTATCAAATTTTAAGAATTAAGTTAGCAGGGGCTTCCCTGGTGGCGCAGTGGTTGAGAATCTGTCTGCTGATGCAGGGGACACGGGTTCGAGCCCTGGTCTGGGAAGATCCCACATGCCGCGGAGCAACTGGACCCATGAGCCACAACTACTGAGCCTGCACGTCTGGAGCCTGTGCTCCGCAACAAGAGAGGCCGCGATAGTGAGAGGCCCGCGCACCGCGATGAAGAGTGGCCCCCGCTTGCCACAACTAGAGAAAGCCCTCACACAGAAACGAAGACCCAACACAGCCAAAAATAATAAATAAATAAAAATTAAAAAAAAAAATTAAGTTAGCAAGCTTATTTTTCAATTCCTTTAGAAGTCATCTGCTTCCAGTTATTATTTCTTTCCAGAACAATTATAACTAATTGCTTGTCATTATATTCCCAAACTGTGTTAATAGATGCTTATCTTTTTAAAGGCTAAATGCAGTCATGAAACAAAATTTCTAATTAGTTTTAGAGCTTTGGAGAGATGCATCAGTATTTGAATTGTACAGGTGTATATTTGCTTATCTGCTTCTTTTCTCTTCAAAAGAAGTATTCTATGAGATCTGTTCAGAATTTCTAAAAGGTTATTCCAAAACTTATTATAATACTCTACAAATGTCATAGTGAAATCTACTATTGCTAAATTTTTTAAATTTTGTCTCCAAACTCTCAGTGTCCTTGAGCTAT
Source organism: Aethalodelphis obliquidens (assembly GCF_003676395.1). Lineage (NCBI taxonomy): Eukaryota > Metazoa > Chordata > Mammalia > Artiodactyla > Delphinidae > Aethalodelphis > Aethalodelphis obliquidens. The sequence continues at coordinate 97,935,921 of NW_020837945.1, read as the reverse complement.
AAATATTTTAAGGTACTTTTCATTCTATAGCTTATAGTCTAGTTATTTTTGACAATGTCTAAAATGCAAGTTTCTCCAAGAGCAGGATTCATCTTCATTCTTCTTTACACCCCTCAAAAACAAAACTTTGTTCTCAATGAGTATTAAGTGGACGAGTGTGAAATTCGAGTATATCCTCCTTGCGGTTAAATCTCTAGGGCTGGAAAAAACTTGTATCTAAAGAAACATTATAGGGCTGAAAAAATATTTTATGAATACCAAAAATCTCACTGAGACAAGAATTCTTCAGTGGGAGAGAGGTTAGCCTTGAGATTGCTCCAGCTTCTTTTCTGCCCATTTCCTCACTCCTTCCCCTGACCAAATCAAGCTAGAAGTTCTGTCCTCCCTCTTCCTCCAGGCCAAGAGGGCTGAACTGCTTGGACACTGATTACTGATTCCACTGCATTTTTTAGGGGTGGAGCTTTCAAGGGGGCTTTGATTTTCCTTTTCCTAATTTTCCTCCTTCTGCACTTGGAAAGTGGTAAGGGCTCCAGCTTTCTCTCCTCCCTTCCCTCCCCTCCCCATTCTCTCTCTTTCTCTCTGTCTCTATCTCTCTCTGTCTCTGTCTCTCTGTCTGTCTCTCTGTCTCTCTGTCTCTCTCTCTCTCTCTCTCATACACACACACACACACACACACACACACACACACACACACACACACGCACACTTTGCCTCTGTCACTCTCCTGCTCAGCAGGAGACTCTGTCCTGGTCTGGGAGGGGTGCCTGCCTGGTGGTCTAGGCCTACTCAGTGCTGCGCAAATACAGCAGATGCTCTTTTCTGCTTTTTGTCTCCACGCTTTCCTGGGCTGGCAGGTGTAGCTTTTTGTTTTGTAAAGATGGTCACTGCCTAATATTAAATCTGGGCTCAGTAGGATGGCACCCACTCACATATCTAACTGGAGTGAAAGTTCTACTAAATCCCAGTGTAATTTACTAGACTTTGCCAATGGCTTTTGGGGCAGAGACTTAATTTATAATGAAGTGTTATTTTGTTTAACTAGTCACTGCTCTCTTCATTTATCACCTTCCAGAAAATTGTCGGAGGTATTTTTCTGGGGAAGGATTCTGGCATTCCTGAGTCCCACGGCCAAAATACAATTTTTTTTTAAAGATTTAATCTCATTTATTTTTGGCTGCATTGGGTCTTCGTCACTGCACGCGGGCTTTCTCTAGTTGTGACGAGTGGGGGCTACTCTTCGTTGTGGTGCGCGAGCTTCTCCTTGCGTTGGCTTCTCTTGTTGCAGAGCACGGGGTCTAGGCGCGCGGGCTTCAGTAGTTGTGGTGCGTGGGCTCAGTAGTTGTGGCATGCTGGCTCTAGAGTGCAGGCTCAGTAGTTATGGCTCACAGGCTTAGTTGCTCCTTGGCATATGGGATCTTCCCAGACCAGGTATGGAATCTGTGTCCCCTGAATTGGCAGGCAGATTCTTATCCACTGTGCCACCAGGGGAGTCCCCAAAATACCATTTTAATAGCATGCCAATCTTACTCTACTCTCAATATTAGAGTACGTGTTTGCATATATACATACAAATATGCTGACAGATTTCGTATTAAACATTAAATTGAATTTTACCTAGGTAAAAATCTATAAACAATCAAAACAATATCTTGATTAAGTTCTATAGATCCCACTATTACAGATTCTCAATCTATTGCCAATCTGGTCAGAGACAGTTAATGATATTCTCTCTGCCTATTGTATAACACAGAAAGCTAATAACACAGCAAAGCTTTGTTGTGCAAATTAAGGATTAAAATAAGGAACCAATATGAATGTGCATTTATCTCACACAGAGCTGTGAAATTCAAGCAAAGAGCTGAATATTGGTCTGTATTATTCAGAAGAATTACGGCTTCTCTCTTTAGCTTTTTAAAATAAAAATAAAGACAAAGCATTTGATCACTGGGTAAAAAGATCTAGGATGCCTTTCAAATGAATTTATATTAAGTAACCACAGGGTAAATCACCATCAGTTTTTAGAAGTAAAACTCATTTTGATGAAAAACTGTGTTTTAAAAGGGTCATTTATTTTGCTTTTGCAAGCACACCCCTGTTCAATGACTAGATATATTTCCCTTGCTTTTAAAACCATTATCTGTCTAAAACACATTTTTAAAAAGCCGTGTGTTTTTTCTCTCAGTACATTATCATGGATAAACATAGAAAATGGCCCACTGGTGAGAAGAAATAAAGTTATAAAAAGCAAATGAATTTTATCATGCATTATTGTTCCAAGTTTTGGGTGAAGGTTTATGCATACCTCACACTTAACTCTCCACAGCTCTTTAACCTACACAAAAGAGCACATGTAATCTACCTCTGATTTAAAAGCTGTTAACACTGGGCGGTTCACTAGATAATAATCCAATATTTTATAATATTCTTAGGGCAGCTAACATTTATTTAGCAGCCACAATATACAAGACTCTATGCCAGGATTTTTAGATCCCATGCTACCACGTGTGTAACTTCTACCCCATCATATTTTTAAAATGTAACTCTAGCAGTAGATAAGATTTTGGGATTTGAGGATCCTCATATTGGCGCTTCAGTCTACAAATTGTCTCTTAAGTTTGTTTTTTTTGCATTTGGACCTTCAGATCCAACTGGGAGCAGATATTCTTCTCCTCTGAATCTTGACTGGGCAGAGTGGAAAGGAGAGAGAAGGAAGTAGGTGTGGTATAAGCACAATTGGACATATACTGGGTGTGATGGTTAATTTTGTGTCAACTTGACTGGGTCATGGTGCCCAGATACTAGGCCAATCATTATTTTAGATGTTTCTGTGAAGGTTTCTTTTTTTTTTTCCTGGATGAAATTAATATTAAAATCAATGGACTCTGAGTAAAGCAGATTACTGGCTACAATGTGGGTGGGCCTCATCCAATCAGTTGAAGGCTTGAATGAAACAAAAGACCACCTCCTCTACTCTCCCCCTCCCACCCCCACCCCACCTATCCACCTCCCAAAATTCTGCCAGCAGGTGGGCTTCAGACTGGAGCTGCAACATTGGCTGTTCCCTGGGTCTACAGCCTGCCAGCTCACCCTGCAGATTTTGGACTTGCCAGCCTCCACAATTGCATGAGCCAATTCCTTAATAATAAATACACAAATACATTATCAATAAGTAAATAAATACACACACACACACACACACACCCTATTGGTTCTGTTTCTCTGAAGAACCCTAGTATACCAGGTAACCAGCCTATGATGTGTATCTCTTGTTTGCTTCCAATTCTCTCTGAGCCCTCTACCCATCAGCCCAGGAAAGTGGTCATCATTTTTGTTTTTACTCTAATTTCTGTGTGGTTGGAAATGACTCCTTCAACATACCCTTAATCCTTTCTCTCCTGTGGTTCCCTTATACGCCATGCCTGAGTCCATCAGCATCTGACTTTTGATACTTAAAGATTTTGGAATTCAGAAAACTCTTTTGCCTAGTTCTTGCCATTGAAAATCTAGTTTTTAAAACGATTACTTTTCTATATACTTTTTGAAGTTTATCTTGAAAATCAAGGCTGAACGCTGATTTCTTTTGTCCTTGGTTTTTATCTGCCTACCCTAAAGCAATGGATGCTTCATCATTCATGCTAAGAAAGCGAAAGCAAAATAACTCATGAAAAAATTTTTGGTCCATGAGCTAATATTTGTAAATATTTTCACTCTGCAAGAGAGTGGCATAAATGTGATTCTCAGTCCTGGCTTTACTTTGGAATGATCTGGGGACCTTCAAAACTATTAATGCCCTAGTTCCATCCCCCAGAGATTTCAAACAGGTCTATGTGAAGTTCAGGTGTCACTATTTTTGCTAAGCTCCTTGGGTGATTCTAATGTGCAACCAGGGGTGGGAACTGCTGGTGTCAAGGAAAGGCTATGGGACTGGGCTCCTATGCCTGTTTTGCCATGGACTAGCTCTGAGACCTGGAGGGATGCACTTCATCTATCTGGGTCCAGTTTACTCATATGCAAAATGTGGAGTTGAGTTTCAAGGTCTTCAATGAACTGTCCAACACTAACGTTCTATAAATCCATCGTGAGAACTAAAAGGGTGACCTTGTTCAGTGAGTGATTCGAGTATCACAAAAAGGGTTAGTGTAGTCACACAAATAAGGTTTCTACTTTGCTTTGAAGTAACATATTACGACTAAAAGAACTCAATGCTCCTTTCAATACAATGGTCTTTCCCTCTTGTAGACTGTCAGATTGTTTAGGGACCAACATCAATTCAGAAGCACTACCTTACGCAGCTCCACACCCTCTGTTGCTCAGCTAAGTTCAACGGCATAAGCCTCAAATATTTTCTATGTTGAAAGTATGTGCCTCAAAAAAAGTGGAGAAATTGTCCCACTCTCACGTATTTTGAAAATGTGGACTGTGTACAAGGAATTTCAAGTGGTGCATTAAATAACACTGAACTGCATGGTAGATTCTTTCTCTTTTTAATTCTATTTTATTTCTCTTGGTTAAAAAAATCTTAGTTTATGCTGGGATATCATTTTTTGTATTCAAACTTATAATTAATATTCAATCGGTATCTTTTACTTTCTCAATTTGAAAGAGGAATATAATTTCTCTTTTGTCTTTCACTTTACCTTTCCTCCCGTTTCCATCTCCCAACAGCTGTCTCTGTTAGGATATCTTTATTACATAGCTAATATTTGCTAATATATTTTAAGAGAGAGGTGGTAAATTTCAGATTCAAAGTTTCATGCAGGGAACAGTATTTAGCTAATATGTAATAAATGTAGTTTCACTGTAAAATATGTTATATATATGCAGGGGATTTCTATTTAAATAGATATCAAGCTCCCTTTTAAAGTTCTTTTATACAAGTAAAGAAGAATTTACTTCACTGTCATGCAAAGATTCAGATGAAATTATTGAGAAAACGTTTATTTGGGAAAAGATGCATGAAAGTCAGATCTCAATTGGACTGTCTGATCAAATAAAAATTACAAAGAAAATTACCAAGGTTATGCTATTTGGGAACTGAAATATTTTATTTTTTCACTGGCTGGGTCTTCACGTAAAGGTGGAGATGATAGTGTCTTTTTTTCAATTGGTTGAATAATAGATGTTGATTGGCCATGTCTTACTATTCTACCTTATCAGTAATTACATTAATTATGAATGAATTAAATACCCAATCAAAAGCAGATAATCTTTTTAAAGGGTCCAACTGTACGTGTCTATATGAGATACACTTTAGATTCAAAGATACAAGTAGATGGAAAGTAAAAGGACAGTAATAGATTTAATATGCAAGCAGTAACCCAAAGAGAACTGGAATGGCTACACTAATACCAGAAAAAATAGACTTTAAGACAAAAATTGCTCCCAGAGACAAAGAATAGAATGATTTTTTTATAATAACAACGAAGTCAATCCATCAGGAACTGTATTAATACTAAAGGGGTTTTTTTTTTTTTTTTGAGGAGTTACATATTCTGATACCGTCTATCTAGCTATATGTAATGTTTACTCTCCAAGCAAGTCCATTATTTTCATTCAAATTACTTTTAGAGAATGGGGGTCTTAGGTAAGGTTCTGCCAAGGAGTTCATTGGCATACCCACCAGTATCTAGCCACATAATCTGATTTACATAGAACCCAGAAGGCTTATAGAAGACAACCTGAACCTAGTTTCTACTGAGGGACAAGAGACCCTAGACTGGAGAGAACCCCAGTGGAATCCCTGAAAGAATAATCCCCCGGCCTGGTAGATGGGATTTGGCAGTGTAGTCTGTACCAGGGAAAACTGCAGCAGACTGAAAGTAAGTGTGGAGTAGCCTGGAGGTGGGTCTGTGTGGAAAGTCTGTAAGAAGGCTCTCAGTAGAGACCTAAAGGTCTCCACTAGGCAATGATATCCCTCTTCTCTGAAAGAAGAAAGTGAACAGTGTAGTATTATCTAACCAACTGGAAAGAAAGGTAAGTTAGACTCTGAGACTGGGTGGGAAAATGGAGGAGAGAACACATTATCCAGAGGCACCAGAGGTCAAGTAGGAGAAGGGCCATGATGAGAGGCCTGAGTAAAGCCTGAGCCAGCCAGCCGGGAGCTCACAGCAAGAGCAGATGCCTGAGCAGAGGAAAGGCGGATGCACCGGAAGGCATTCAAATTGGATCTGAAAAGAGTCTTTTGGGGGAACCCAAAAGAAAGATTCAAAAGAACTAGAAATGCCAAGAAAAGTCTAGAAAATTACACAATGTTTAAGGAAGGCCATTTCTCACTGAAAGCTACTGATTGACATAGCAGCCTTAGGCGTAAACTGCAAAATGAACTCATGAGAGAAACTGAGTACACATTACTATGAAGCAATGTATCTGTGTATACTGGTAAAATATTTCTTCATAACTCATTGTAGGCAATCTTCATAACTTGTCCATGAGGTGATATTATTCCCATTACATGGCTCAGGAAGCCGATACTCAGGGTCACTTTGAGTGACTTTCTTGAGATCACCCAGCTGCTAAGTGTGGGTGCTGGCTCAATCCCAGGTCTTAGGACCCCCAAACCAATGCTCTTGCTACATCACTGCCAGTCTTCATAGTTTCCAGTCTTCATAGCTTTCACTATAAATCTACCAGGACCCCATTTTATAGACATTTTCCAGGAGCCCAGTGTGTGTTTTCATCAATCACAATGGACTTCACAATAGGCCTAGTAAAAAACTGATCACATGCTGCCTAGAAGGCAAGATTGCTTTCACCTGTGTTCTACACCTAAATTTCATCCTCCTCAACCCGATATATGTAAAGCCTGGACGCTGCCATTCCCTACTGGCATATCATCTCAGTAGCAGACGACTTTCAAACCTACAAAAGTGCAGTATCTGGAGAGATGCATTTCACATTAGGGTGACCAGAGGGAGGCAGGAGACAAAGGTGCATGTGTGTGTGGTTGGCGTTGACTCAAGATGAAATGTGGGGGAATAGGGCTTGTTATTCTCTCATCTACAGAACAGAACAAAAAATTAGAACTAGGATTTGTTTCAGAATCTCTAAATACCAGTATTTCTGCTTAATGGACCATTAAGCTAGGATCTGGCACCCTATACCTGCACTAATCATCAGGACGTCATGAGTATTCCTTTTTTCATGAGCCTAAGGGTTAGAGAGTAGCACATCTCTTGGCAGAATAAACCTTCACAGGATTCAAGAGTTTGTTAAATGAGTAAATGAATCAGACTTTTTTTTTTAACTACAGAGAAACTTACTGTTGGAGAACAAAAAAGTAAAAAGGGGCAGTAATTTGTACATAGCTATAGCTCTTGACAGAATATTCTTCTCCACTAAAATGCCATTTTTAAAGTTGTTGTGCCACTATACCAAGATATCTCGAAAGACTAAATGCGTCACTTTCGGTGACATAGTCAAATGGTGCCCTGGAATGTAAAATTTGCTATTCCAGGAAGAGAACAAAAGAGACACATATTTAAGATTTTTAAATTATAGTCATCTACAGCAGTATCATCAACACCACCACCATCATCATCACTATCACCATCATCATCATCATCAACAAGGACTATCTAGGCACATACAACAGAGAGGAAAAAAAACTGGATTTACCGAAAAACAAGAATGACAAAAGGGGAATGCTCTTGGCAAAGAAAAGTAATCAATACTAAATGACATTCTTTATATATGCTATTTTAATCTTTCTAGAAATTAAACAGAAGGGAGCCAAGCAAGATAGAACAAAAGGCAAAGGTGAATAGAACAAGAGTAATTTCTTATGTGATAGACGTATATCCATATTCTACAAACATGCCCATTCCTCATTTTCCACCTCTAAAAATAACCTATGGAAATTTCATTTAGCTGATGTGCTTCATCAAGGTCATCACCTACGTCATGGAAAATTGTTCAATTACATGACTTGCTGTCACAATCTATAGAGACTGTCATTCTAAGCTCCTAGTTTCCATTTTGGGCTTTGGTCTCATCTTCCACTGGAAAACATGTTGCATTTGATTCCTTGCATGGAAAAATTAAATATCATTTAAAATATCTCAGATCTCAGACAAAGAAACAAGCCTGGCATCTTGTTGAAGATCTGTAAAAAGCTGAGACCAAACTGGTTTCTTACACTGTAGAAACGTTAAGAGTTTGTTCCATAACTCAAGCATTCTTGGTAGAACTTTCCCCCTGGATAACCATGGAGCATGTATAGTTGTTGTTTACAATAAGCTTCCTTATTGTCATATAATAAAGGAAATAGTCCAGAATTTAGCATACCTTTAGCTTATTCACATTTTTTACTAATTAGCTTGCTGTTTAGTTCAGCTGACTTTTTTTTTTCCCTTGAGGTAAGATTTCATTAATGTTGGAAACAGTGAGTTGATTTACATTCTGGCACAAACTCCTTAATCTGGGCAAGTACTCTGATTATTTTCCTGTCGTTGCAGCTATGTCATCAGAATTTATTCCCAAACTAAAATTAAATTCTGAACCACATTTGCTGGCAGAATAGTCACCATTATGTTCAAATCACTCACACACACACACACACACACACACACACGTGTGTGTCTGTGTGTGTATATATATATATATAAAGAATTGTCGCATGGCAATATCTGTTCATTTATCAACTTGTAGTCAAAAATACTTTGCTAGCTCTATTTGTTCTGACTTGGTTTTCTATATCTTTCACCCATTCCTGAATAGGCTGTGGGGTCATTAGAAAGTACTTCAGCTACTTTCTTTGTGGCAGAGACACCTGAAATTTCCAAGCAAAAATCTTTACCACAGTCTTTTGCCTAAGCCTCAGCAGTTGTATGTAGTGCTACGTTATAGGTAACCCATATACCACTAATATTCATATGTGAAATAGAATGTTTTTGTGTGAAATAGTGAACATATACTTCTGTCAGCTTTTCAATATTTTTTCTTTCAAACAGTTAAGCATATTTCTTTATGCCACGAGTGCAAATCTTGCTTAAATGTTTATGATTTCATTACTTCTTAGCCAGTACATCTTCACAAGTAACACATCGAGGTTTTAGTACTTCTTTATCAACAGTGGCCACGAAATTAAACACCATACATAAAACATCATTTTTCCAATTAAAACAAGTATAAGTTTTCTGGTCTTCTTTTGTTAGTAATCACATATTTTATTGCCACATTCAGAAAACAGTGTCTTTTTTCTTGACAAAAAAAGAGAAATTCAGTGAACTAGGCTCAGAAAAAGGTAATCTGTAAATTAGGGTTAAGTGTAAATAATATAAATTTTAATTATCAAATTTTGCTAACAACATTAAACTGTAAATTTTAAAATTCTGAATTAAAATGTAAAAAAACTAAAAATAACAAGTTGTAAATATTTAATACCTGTTCTCAGATTTCTATACACTTTTGGGTTATAGCTGACAAAATATCTTTAAAATGTTACACATGACTAGTATGCAGCTGAACCACAAGCAAATCACCACCCAACTTCAACAACATCTATATTGGTCTACATCCTATTAAACAAGAAGAGTTTGCTGATCATGAACTTGGATACCATGGCATGCCAACTGCTATAATGTTTTCTACATACTTACTCTCATTTTCTATACTTTCTTTGTATTATATTGTTTACAAACCAGTAATTAACCGTTTGCACACTGGCATTGAATGCAGAACCCGCTTTGACACTTAATTATCTATCTATCTATCTATCTATCTATCTATGGAGAAAGAGAGATTGAAACTTATTTTAAATCTCTAATTTGTATTATCACCTTTCATTATATGTTTTCTTAAAAATCTTTGTATGAATCAGATTTCTTTAGCCATTCAATCCTAATGTTCTCTTTTATTTCAGGAAGTGTGTCCTTGTGTGATTTTCAGCTAACCCTTAGCAAAGCCCCTAACCTCACCTTAGAACTTTTTTTAAGTAAAACTAAGGAAATCATGTATTACAAAATGGTTTTTTAAATAGAAAATCTGACTGTTTCAGCATCTCCTTTTTTCATCCTACATGAGAGAAACCAACATTACCTTCTTAAAGGCTTTTGAAGAAAGATCACACAGGACTCCTACAGAGGGGAGAGGAAAAGGTGTTGGCAGCCCTGGATTTCAAAGGGGAAGGTATTTGGAGGTTTTGTGAAAATTAGCATACACCTCACTCACTCACAATAACCATGGAAGGTAGCAAAACTGCAGGAGGCGTGATACAACAGTGAACCCAGGGAGCCTAGATCCAAGACATCGAGGCTCTAAATTTGGCAGTCTCTGCTGTCAGAGCTTGGCACAGACCCAGCCCAGCAGGTTGTCTCCAAGGCAGCATGCAGGTGTATCAGGAGAAGAAACCAGAGATCCCTTCCAAATTTTCTGGACCTCATTAGATTCCCAGGACCTTTACACATCCCGGCAGAGGAGAGGGAAGGCCAGTGATGAATGATATTTCCTACTATTTTGGCCAGTTAGGGGCTCAGAGCAGAATTGTGACTTAGAGAAACAAAGAGCTGCAGAATTTGCAAATTAATACCCACCGCGCATTTGGATTTCTATAGAATGGAAGCTAGCAAACAAATTTCATGTTCAGGAGATTTATAAAAGCTTTTTAATGTTGTTGGCTTTGTGAGAAGCAATTTCAACACATTCAACTCCTAGACAGATCTTCATGGTATTCATTCAATTATTTGTTCATTCATCAAAGTATATTGAATCTCTTTTATGTATTAGGAACTGTTTTAGGTGCCATGGATATAGCTGGGAACAAAAGAGACAACAGCTGCTGTGCCCCATGGAACTTCCCTTTAGCCATTTAGACAATAAACTAAATAAGCATAATCGGTAGTACCTTAGAGAGTCATAAGCCCTAAGGAGAAAAATAAAGCACTAAAGGGGTACCTGAATTGTTAAGTATAGGTTTCAATTTTAAAGGGGTAATCAGGGAAGGAGTCTCTTAGAAGGAGACATTTGAACAAAGCCCTGAAGGAGGTTAAGAAGGCGAGCAATATGGATATGTGGAGGGAAAGTAATCCAGGCACAGGGAACAGCACATAGAAATCCCGTATTTGGGGGGATGCTTGCCATGGTGGAGGAAATACGAAGAGGCCACTGGGACGGGAGCAGAGTGAATAAGGCAAGAGAAACCAAAGATGAAATCCAAGAGGCAGTGGAAGGCCAGATCATGCAGGGTCTTGTAAGCCAGTGGAAAGATTCTGGCTTTCACTCTGAGTGTGATGGGAGTGATTGGAGGGATTTGCGTGGAGGAGTGACGTGATTTGACATATATTTTAAAGGCTCATTCTGGTGACTGCAAAAAGGATTTTTTTCCAGCAGAATCCAGCTGCCTGGATTAGTATTCAAGGTGAAGTAATCACATGATGAAAGGAAGTTTCACTATTTAATTCCTATTCTTCCTTTGTGTTGTATTAAGTTCGTTCTCCTTCTAGCCTGATCCACCAATACTGTCATTATTAGCAGACACAAAAGCCATAATCTGTATTGTTGACAGGAGTGAACGAGGGAAGGCTTCCTAAAAAGCAACTATATTTACACTCTTCAATTGGTTTTTCAAGGACTTGGCTCTGAAAGAACTGCTACTATGGGACAATGACAACTCTGGCAATGCCCTGGCAGGAAACGTACCTCTAGGTTGCAGTGCTATTAGTATCCACTGATGTATGAGAGTACTGCTCACTAATTTCTCCTCTCTTACTTGAACAGTAAAGTTACTAACCAAACAGAGCAAGTTATTCAAATAAATCTGGCATTTTTCTTCCCCCTTTTTCTCTCTTTTGGTAAATAGAAACACAAGTGTAGGTATTTAATTTCATTAATTGTATTTCTCAACAAGATTTCTCAAATTGTGTGTCGGAGGCAGCTAAAGGAGTGCTAAAGAAGTTTATTGCATTAAGTGCATTTATTAAAGAGGAAGGAAGATCTAAAATCAATAACCTAAGCATCTCAAGAAGCTAGAAAAATGAGGGTAAATTAAACGCAAGGCAGACAGAACAAAGGAAACAATCAAGATCAAAGCAGAAATCAATGATATAGAAAATAGAAAAACAATAAAGAGAAACAAAGAAACCAAAAAGTTGGTTCTTTGAAATGTTCAACAAAATTGATAAAGCTTTAGCTATATTTACCAAGTATAAAAGTGAGAAGACATAAATTACCAAGATCAGGAATGAAAGAAAGAACATCACTGCAGACCTACAAAAATTAAAAATAGTATAAGGAAACATTATGAACAACTGTATGCACTAAATCAGACAATTTAGATGAAATGGGCAAATTCCTTAAAGAGACGCAAATTACCAAAACATATTCAAGAAGAAATAGAATATCAGAACAGGTCTATAACAAGTAAGAAATTAAAATAGTAATTTAAAATTTTTTCTCACAAAGAAAATCCCAGGCCCAGATGGCTTCACTGGTGAACTCTATCAAATATTAAGGAGAAATAATGCCAATGCATCCCAAACTCTTTCTGAAAATAGAGGAAGAAAAAACACTTTACTCAACGTGGGGACTGCTCAGTCACGATACATCTCAATTTTGACCCAGGGACTACATCACTACTTAAGAGGTAAACACCTCTCCCTTTTGATCTCATCAGTGTCATGAAAGAAAATACACTTCCACAGAGTGAAGCTCCCAAATTTCAGCGATATTAATGTATCATCTGGGTGGGTATAATTTCTGACCACTTAATGGTTCCTTCTTGAAACAGAATGATGCTCAATACAACTTGTACCCTAGAACAGCTATCGTATCTCAAAGACTAGTTCACAGTCCTCAAAATCTGTGAATCTCTTCTGAAAATGTTTATTTCCGTGAAATTGCACTGTACGTTTTGGATTCTGTTTCCTTTGACTTCACACAATTCTACAATAGGAAGTGAGATGTGTCCAGTATTTTTGCAGTAAAGATCTTTGCCACAGGCAGTTTTGCTGCAGAACAAATTGGCTGAAAGGCAATTCTCTCATTAAAGATAAAATAATGGTTGACAGTTTGGTTTCAAATGGTTGACAGTCTAGTTTCATTTCTCCATTGATGCAGTACTCCCATTTTTATGTTATATAAATCTTGGGCCTCATAATGGTCTATACAGTGACAAGGGAGACGTGGCAGTCTTAAAATACTGGATAACAACTATGTATATGGACTTGAAAAAAAATACGGTGATAAATAAACTTACTGGAAGTGTGAAATAAGAGTGTAAACCCAGACTGCACACTATACTAGAAAATGATAACACATCAGTTTGCAGATCCTTCGTTGAGCACAGTCATCCCTCTCACCCCTGAAAACCAAAGTTTACCAAGCTATGGCAAATATAAAAGATGCCACTAATAATTCACAACAGTCTTCAAACGCGTTAATTATCCATTCTTTAGCTACAACATTCAACAACAGCTTGCTCTCTAATGCTGTCTGTACCAAATTTATCACGCAATATTATAAGCTGGAGGCAAACGAAGACTCAAGCTCTATCTAGATTCTTTTTTTTTTTTTTTTTTTTTTTGCGGTACGCGGGCCTCTCACTGTTGTGGCCTCTCCCGTTGCGGAGCACAGGCTCCGGACGCACAGGCTCAGCGGCCATGGCTCACGGGCCCAGCTGCCCGGACCGGGGCACGAATCCGTGTCCCCTGCATCGGCAGGCGGACTCTCAACCACTGCGCCACCAGGGAAGCCCTCTATCTAGATTCTGATGTAGACAGAATTTAGGTATTTGGCACAGATTCTGGCTTAGATGATTTGGTGAAATATAAGGACTGGGCTTGCGACAGAATATTTAAATGTAGTCCAGATATGTACTGCCAGTTATATATATTACATGTATTAATAAGAAACAGCAGTGTCTCCCTCTGTTTGTTTTACTTCAGATTTACAGGTAAATCTGAAGACTCTAACAGCAGATTTTTTAATATTATAAAAAAATTATTCTGATTTTAGATACTGAGTCCTTAATGATTGACTATGAGAAAGTATCACTGTTTTCTCTAAGATGTACCCGAATACAGCTGTAACTATGAATCTACACACTTTTTAAATAAATCGAAATATTTTTGCATTTTTCACAGTAAAGTCTTTTAAAAATTTTATTATTTTTTATATTTCATTATGTCCTTTTTAATGTCCTTTTATTTTTGTTATTGTATATTTTACGGCAAAATTGTCTTATGACCAATTAGTTGTACAGAGAAATTGTTTGCAGGAAACTGCTTGCAGCAGAGATTCTTACTGTGTAAATACCTAGAACCAAAATGGGGTTTCTCTACAGTAGCTAGTTGCATAATCTACATATAATCCAAGCCTATTAGTGTGGTTTCTCCAAATAAACGGAACCAATTTTTATATCTACAAAGAGTTTTATTGTAAGGAATTGGCTCATGTAATTATGGAGGTGAGAATTCCATCACCTGCAGTTGGCAAACTGGAGTCCTAGGAGAGCCAATGGCATAGTTCCAGTTTGCGTCCAAGTCCAAAGGCGGGGGAAGACCAATATCCCAGCCTGCAGCCCATCAGGCAGGGAGAGTAAATTCTCTCCCACTCAGTCCTTTTGATTATATTCAGGCCTCCACCAAATTGGACAAGGCCAGCCCTTGTTGAGGAGGGTTATATTGAGGAGGGCAATCTGCTTTACTCAGTCTACTGATTCAAGTGTTATTCTTATTGAGATACAGAGACACACCCAGAAAAATGTTTCATCAGATATCTGGGCACTCCAGTGGCTCAGTCAAGTTGACACATAAAATTAACAATTACACCATGTATTATCAAACAATCTGCCTAGGATAGGAAATGAGATATTAGTCATTCAACAAATTTGGCAAATATTTGTTAGTTCTTATTATGTATCTGTTCCCAGTGCAGGGTCTGGGGATACAGGAGTAATTAAAACAGACAAGACCCCTGCCTCCTGGAATTGACATTAAGAAATATATTCCCTAGTTCATAGGCACTGGCTTTCTACTGCCTACTGAAGGACCTCCAGGCTCTTGCGAAGTTGTCCCACCCTATACTGTCCAGCTGTTCCAGGAATTTTGTCAGTTAGTCAACGATTACTTGTTAAATAATGAGTATGAGCCATTTTCTTCCTCTCTTGCTTCTGGGGCCTGTGCTGTATCTGTGTAGTCAGGTAAAAGTGACTCACATCTGAGAACATCCAAGGCTCACAGCTGACTCAGCTCAACGGTCACTGCTATCACCCTCACAGGGATGCCACCACTGCCTAGAACCCTGAAAAGGCCAAAGGGATCATGGTTCCCTGGAGTCCTCACTCAGTGAAGACAGTCCATGTTTCATGCAGAAGTAGAGGTGGTGGATGGGGTTTGCGCCCCCTCTTCTCACTTGTTGGTGTTATCATGCTTTGACACATGGGTGAACAAAAAAGACTGCTTGGGGGGCATCCCTGGTGGCGCAGTGGCTGAGAGTCCGCCTGCCAATGCAGGGGACGCGGGTTCGTGCCCCGGTCCGGGAAGATCCCACATGCCGCGGAGCGGCTGCGCCCGTGAGCCATAGCCGCTGAGCCTGCGCGTCCGGAGCCTGTGCTCCGCAACGGAAGAGGCCACAACAGTGAGAGGCCCGCGTACCGAAAAAAAAAAAAAGATTTATAGTTCTTTAAACTTATATGAATTCCAGGAAATTGGAGGAAGGTTGGGAAGGAGGCTGAGAGCCTAAGTAACATAAACCATACTATACACAAAACTGTCGGGTGATAAGTCTTTGCCATTGGACCAGCCCCACGCCTCCAACTCCTCTTCCCTTTAGGATGATTTATCTCCTATGAGGCACTTCATTCCTAATATAAATAGACTCCTGGTGAAGTTGTGCCACTTGTCCTGCAGACATGCCTAGTCATGTTTTAGCTCCAGCAGTGCACACAGCTGCAGATCAAACTGGCAGCCCAACTGCACTCATAATCAGTTTGAATCTGAATTATCACCTCCTTGAACAAATCAGTAACAGACTTGTTTGCCCTCCCTGAGGTTTTAAGACAAGTGTGGTCGAGGTCTTGCCATCTCTGTAAAAAAATTCAATTTTGTGAGTCATGAAGGATCTGACAAGTTGGTTCCATTCAAGGCCTTTAATTCCACAAAGTTCTTGATTTGAAAAAGTTTTTCTGTACGAAGTTTCTGCTATGTGTCCTATGTGACTAAAATTTAAAAATTACATTTCTAGAATTTGCTTTATCTTGTTTCAACGAGCCATTCAAATATTTATATGGTAATATTTAAAGATCAAAATAGAAAGAAAAGTTTCAAACTTGATATCTTCTTTTCTGTTACACAATACAAAATCTGACAAAGTTCCCAGCACAGAATCTCCTAATGAATGATGCAAGACATGTGAGACAGGCCAGCCTCTCCTCTGGCTTGAGCTAGCTGCTAAAATCTTGCTTTTTGCCTTTTCATTACAGATGCTCCCTTTGTGATAAGTTAACTCAGCTCTTCCAGGTTTAAAACACATTTCTCAAATTCTTCACTGGCAAAATGTGTTACCCCTTCTAGTCTTGTGTGCCTATATATTGAATTTTATTTTGCTTCATTTTTGTATTGAATAGATTATCAACGACTACCATTTATTGAGAGCTAGGCATTGCTGTAAGACATTTTCTCTAATCTTCATAACAACCAGATATTATTCTTCACATATAGCAACTGAGGTAACTGTGGCTGAAAAAATAACTTTACTTGTTTGCCCAAGGTCACCCAACCAGAGAGTGTAAATTGAGGTTTAAAAAAGTTTGTGCTAAACACCTCCTGGGCCCTGCGTGTCAGTGATACTTAATGCAATAACGTATGATGCTATTACAACACAGCTCTGGTTAGAAAGAAAGAGTGAAATTTTGTGGTTTAGTTAATTCTTTGGAAAGATGTTTTATAAACCAACCTCCACTCAGTTTCCTGTGTTCTTCTTACTGATAATGGCCTACATGAAGGGGAAACAATACTATTAGCTCTCTCTGATGGATATGTACAAGAACAAGTTGCACATAAAATTTTGCCCATCTTAACTCCAACTGAAGCCAACCCTATTTGTTCTCGTTTGGCATCAGATTTTGATACATGGTCATGAATATGCTTCTATGTTTAGTAAAAATAAAGATGATGTTATAATGGTGGCAGTGACACAATACTGAACGTTGTATTCGGTGTTGCAATAGGAGTACTGGAATATGAAAAAAACAAAAAGGGCCACCATCTAAATTTTTAAATTGCAGAGACTTTACCCTTTACTAATATTTACCAAGTGGGAAGTCAATGATTAGGAGGAATAGAAAAATACACCAGGAAAAAATGTACTCAAAAATTATTTAAAAGGGAAATTAGACAAAACTGGCAGTAGTAGCAATGCTCTTGATTACCATTGTTTTTTAACTACTGATACTAATGCTATACAAATTCTCATGGGTGATTCTTTAATTATCAACTCTGTCCAATTGTTATTTTTATGACTATTTGACCTACATTTCAACTAAAAAGATGATTAACATTTTGAGTAGACTTGACTATTGTCTGATGTTTAGGTTTAGACAAATGTATTTCTCTTCAGGATATAATTTCTCACCAATTAATCTTTTTAATAAGTTTTTCTGCAAAAGTTATGTTTTTTGCTTTGCAAATATCAACCGTGTATAACTTCTCAGGGAAGAAAATAGTAATAAAATATGGAAATTAATTTGAAACAGGAGAAATATCAGAAATCATAGCTCTCAATGTCAGCTGTTGACTTTCAAGGAGACCCCCAGAAGAACCAATTGCTAAAGCAAAGCTTATTTTATCAGATTTACTGCAATGAGGGAGAATATCACCTTGATAGAAACTTAATAGTGTCCTTAGAAAAGAGAAGCCAGTAGAAAATATTTGAAAGGTTTTGTGACTTAGGCTGGGAGAGTTTAGGCGGATATTGTCAAGGAGGAGGACTGATTGGGTTTGGGCAAAGTTTATGACATGAAAGACTTGGATTGGAAGGCATAGCGATGTGAGGATGTAAAAGTATTGAGTAAAATACTAGTCTTCATAAGCAAGTTTTTAGTTGGTTCACCATCTTAGCTTGCAGTAACAGTAATTTCCTGGAGCAAATGGCTAAGTTATTTTTGCTTGACCGCACAATTACTTTGCACAGGGAAAGAAAGTATGTTGGCTTCTGGTGGATTTGATTCTTTAACTCTGATGCCATCATTGCCAACAAGCAGGTGGACACTTAGCTGTAGCACTACTTTTGAGGATGTCTTCCCAGGCCCTGTTCTACCTACTCCGAGAACCGTATATAAAAATGGTCCCAGGGTCTTCCCTGGTGGCACAGTGGTTGAGAGTCTGCCTGCCGATGCAGGGGACACGGGTTCGTGCCCCAGTCCGGGAAGATCCCACATGCCGCGGAGCGGCTGGGCCCGTGAGCCATGGCCGCTGAGCCTGCGTGTCCAGAGCCTGTGCTCCGCAACGGGAGAGGCCACAATGGTGAGAGGCCCGCGTACCGCAAACAAACAAAAAAAAGGTCCCAGAGTAATATTTCTATTTCATGCCCCTGCACTTGCCCTCTCTCCTCATCCTCCCACCCCACCTAATTGGATTATGGGTAGATATCTGGCCTAAGCCAGTCTATTCCTGACCCAACTATTTTGTCTCAAGTATTTGAAACTGGAATTTAGAGCACTTTGAAAATCTATTCTCTTTTCTTGATCTGAGTACATGTAAACTCCAGAGTATATATATATAAACTGTTTATTAGTCTCAATTTATTTGTATATAAACATAATATTTAAAAAATAATTGCCTCCACTGGAGCCATGTGGGAATCCCTTTCTGGCTGGATAGTGGCTCTCTTGAATATATTTTGTCCAGAGTCCATAATCTTTTAGTCCCTTTTTATTGTTTAAATAGGCTCATTTTTGCATTTAAAGAGTCAGTACCAATTATTCTTAAAATTCAGCCTCATTATCTAATTTAATGCCTTTTTCTTCTTCCCCTTTGCAGGCTGTCTATTTCTCTTGGAGCTTAAAGAAGAGGTATAGTCTGCTCTGCCCACATTTCTCCCTTCACCTTCTCTGAGTTTCTTTCTCTGCTGTTGAGGAGGAGGAGAGTTAGGGGAGGGCATATATGATATCTCAGAGCCAGACGGCAGCCCTCTTTTGTTCTTTATCACTGTTGCTTAGCGCTGTCTGGCCAATTAATTCCTGTAAGATGCCAGTGTCTAAACATAAGCTTTATCATGGGACACAGGCTTCCTCATTCCCTTCCCTGGAGTAGAAGTTCTGACCTGGATTTGACCTCTTTCTCCAGTTCCTGCAAACTGTTCATCCTGCAAGCTCATGCTGTTCAGTCCCAGTAAATGGCTCTGTAGGATTGGGGAACTGGTAACATTGATCAAGCCCATGATCTTTTGGTGTCCCATCCCTACAAGGGACTCCATTAACATGATTGTTAGAAAATGACAATTAGAAAACAACAATTAGAAAATTTCAAAAGGCATATATTTCCAAGAAAAAGGGAGCAAGACAGGAAACAGCAGTAGAAAGAGAGAGCAAAAAATTTTCTCTAGAAATGAGATAATTCAAGCTGCAAAACCTCAGACAAGCATAAACTGGAGTTGTCACTCTGATGGGAAGGTTGCAGGGCGGGGATGAAAACAGGAGAATTTGTTGAAAGTATTTAGATGTGGCACTTAACTCTCCGCCTCCATTCCCACACCCAGTGCAGACAGGCATGGTACCCCTTCCTTTCCTTAGCAGAAAACTCAAGGTATAGCCAGATATAGCACCAGATATAGCCAAGCAACATATGAGGCATGAAAGCATCATATTAAAAACAGGTATTAAGAGAAAGAGAGACACTCTGTATTAGTCTGCTTGGGCTGCCATAACAAAATACCACAGACTGGGTAGCTTAGACAACAGAAATGTACTATCTTACAGTGCTGTAGTGTAGAAGTCCAAGATCAAGGTCTGGCAGGGTCGGTTTCTGGTGAGAGTTCTCTTCCTGGCTTACAGACAATTGCCTTCTCACTATGGCAGAGAGAGAGAGAGAACAAGCTCTCTGATGTCTCTTCTTATAAAGTAGGACACTAATCCTACAGTATTGGGGCCCCACACTTATGGCCTCATTTAACCTCAGTTACCTCCATAAAGGCCTTATCTCTAAGTATAGTCACATTGAGGACTGGTGCTTCAACATTAATTTTGGAGAGACACAAATGGTTAGTCTATAATACCCTCTAGCTCCTTTCATAGCATGTCTCTCAAAATATTGGCAGTAGAACTCATCCTCAAGGGGAAAGCAAGGTCGATTTTCTTCTGGGGAAACTGAGAAGCCTAATGAGAAATAGCGATAGATAAATACTTACATTTGGAGAACCCCTAAAGATCACCTTATAGTAACCTCACCAGTAGATAAGTTTCACCTATGCATGCCGAATCAGTATTCTAGTGATTTTTTTCTTAAATATGAACAGATAGGAAAGAATTTTCAGGCATTTGGGCTTCTGATAAAAAACAAAGAAGCCAAAGAAAACAATGAAACTCTAGGAAAGAGGGACAAATTAGGGAACAAAAGGAAATATGAGGGCTTCCCTGGTGGCGCAGCGAGAGACATATGGATCAAAAGAGTAGAATTTAGAGTCCAGTTATAAATCCTAACATTTATGGACAATTGATTTTCAACAGAATACCAAGCAATTAATTGGGTAAAAAACAATCTTTTTCAACATACAGTGCTGGGACAATTAAATATCCACATGCAAAAGAATGAAGTTGGACTTCTATGTTACGTGATGAAAATTAACTCAAAATAGATCAAAGACCTAAATGTAAGAACTAAACTGTAACACTCCTTGAAGGTGTAAATCTTTATGACCTTGAGTTAGGTAATGTTTTCCTAGATATGACACCTAAAGCACAAGGCACCAAGAAAAAAATACAGATAAATTGGACTTCATCAAAACTTTAAAATGTTATGCTTCAAAGACACTATTGGTACATAAAGAACTCTTGGATGTATTAAGAACTTACAGCTCAAAGACAACTTGAATTAAAAATGGGCAAAGTACTTGAATAGACAATTCTACAAAGGTATACAAATTGTCAATAAGAACATGAAAAGACGCTGAACATCATTAGTCGTTAGGGAAGTGCAAATCAAATCACAATGAAATACCACTGCACACACTCTAGGAAAATTATAATTAAAGAGATAGACAATACCAAGTGTTGACCAGGATGTGGAGAAATTGGAACCCTCACACATTGCTTGGTGGAAATGTAAAATAGTATAGCTGCTTTGGAAAACAGATTGTCAGCTCCTCAAAAAGTTAAACATAGAGTTACCATATGACCCAGAAATTCTACTTCTAGGTATCTACCCACCTCAAATGAAAACATATGTCTATACAAAACTTGTATACAAATGTTCATAGCAGCATTATTCATAATAACCAAAAGTAGAAACAACCCAACTGTCCATCAACTAAGGAATGGATAAACAAAATGTAAAAATAGAATATTATTTGGCCATAAAAAGGAATTAAGTATGGGTAGGTACTACAACATGGATGAACCTCAAAAACATGCTAAATGAAAGAAGCCAGTCACTAAAGACCGCATTTTTTTTTTTGAGCTTGTATTTTGATTATATATTTAAAGAATTGTTACATGGTATATAAAGAGAAAATAAGAAAGAAAACTGTCATCAATTCAAATTACATCTAAGAACACTAAAGCCTATTGAATCATAATAATATATACATAAAGACATTAAAACTTTGAAGATATTTAAAAATTTATTGAAGTCAGAGAAATAGGTAAATTCTTAATACGTCAATTCTAGAAACCCCGAAGTCCTAGGAATTATGTATTGAAGGATTTAGAAACAAATCTTTGTAAAAGATTTTAAAATTACATTCTTTGTTAAACTGGGACTTGGACCACTTTCGGTTTAGTTTTTCCCCTAAACGAATGCCATGATAAGTAAGTCAGCAGCAGCACATTCCATCTATATGAAACGGCCAGAATCAGCAACTCTGTAGAGACAGAAAGATCATTAATGGTTGGTTGGGGCTAAGTGGGGAAGAAACCTTACATCCTTATATAATGGATATAAGGTTTCTTTGGGGGATGACAGAAGTATTCTAAAATTACACCACTCCGTATATAGACCAAAATTTATCGAATTGTAGACTTTCAACAGGTGAACTTTATGGCATGAGAATTATATCTCAATAAAGCTCTTAATAAATAATATGCATGTATAGAGACAGACTGATAAGATATATGTAGTAAAACGTTAGCAATTAGGGAACCTTGGTGACAGGTATATGGGATTTCTAAATTTTGCAGCTTTTCTGTAAGTTAGATTTGTTTTAAAAGAAAAAAATAAAAATAAACTTTATGGTGCCCTCTTACTTTTTAAACTAAATGCATGTATCATGGTGATCAAATTTAAAAATTATGAAATAGATAAGGGTTTAGAATGAGGCAAGAGATAATACTGTCTGGTCAGGACCACTCACTCCAGAACTCCAAGGAGTACCATTCAATAGCAATATAATGGTCAGACATTCCCTACTAATCTGTAGCTTTAAATTAAAAAATCAGGGCCAATATGGAAAAATGGGCAAAGCTCTAGAGTTGGTCAGCCATGAGTTCAAATCCTGGTGCCACCAGTTTTTAGCTGGTTACCTAGGAAAGTTATTTATGCTATCAGGGTGTAGTAGGCACCTACTATTGCGATGACTCAACCCTTGTATAACGCCCTTCCCCTTGAGTGTGGGTGTGAACTGTGAACATGACAGGAGGATCACTGGCATGATTAGATTATGTCACACAGCATAGCTAGCTTTAAGAAAGTTAGTAAACTTTAAGAAGGGATAGACCTGACGTGACCACCTGAGCCTTTGAAATGTGGGTCTTGGAGTCAGAGAGAAAGAAGTCTGAGATTTGACATGAGACATTCCCATTGCCTGCTTTAAAGATGGAGAAGCCACAATGGCAAGGAGTGTGGGCAGCCTCCGGGAGCTGAGAGTGACCCCAGCTGACAGCCAGCAAGGAAACTGGGAGCTCAGTTAGTTCTACATTCTCAAGGAACTGGATTCTGCCAACAGTCTGAATGAGATTCTTCCCCTGAGGCTCTGGATGAGAAAAGCAGTCCAGCCAACACCTTGGCTTTAGCATTGTGAGATCCTGAGCAGAGAATCAAGTCATGCCATGCCTGGACTTCTGTTTTACAGACTGTGAGCTAATAACTGGGTATTGTTGTAAGCTACTAAACTTGTGGTGATATGTTATGAAGCGACAGAAAACTCATACACAGAGTATCCATTTCCTCACATATAAAATGAAAATATCAACACTATCTACCTCCTAACATGGTGTGTTTTTGTCAAATAAATAATCATATAAAACATTTAGCAGCTTCTCGTATAGTACATGCTTACTTTAAGTTAGCTCTCATTATCATTACTATTACTATCATTATTGAGATCAGGTAAAGTGAAACCTCAAAAAGAAATCAGAATCTTTTCCAGTAAACCTGTAATAAACTTAATTTATTCATTAATGTGTCAACCAAGATATTTTGCCATACCCAGGATATGAATACTATTCCTAATATCATCCATAATTAAAGCTCTGGCTTTTATTCAAAATCTGATTCATTCCATTGATGGCATTTCCTAGTGAAAGATAACCTTAGCAGTCCTTTAAAGTATTCATCATAAGGCTACCTGTCAAGTTTCGATGATGGGTGGGAAATGACGGAGACAGCAAAGAACACTCTTATAAATGTCCTCTGAATATGGCATTTAAATTTTTGTGTTAACTGTAAAACTGAAATCCTTCTGCAAACTAACAGCCCCAAGGTGGTATTCATGAAACACACAAGCTGAACTACCTGAATGAAGTCACGCTCGTAAAATGACTTGAATAGTTTTGTGTCACTTAATTCCAGCTATGGGCTAAGACTCAATGTGCTAAGACTCAATGTGGCTGATTTCCCATATTCTAAAATCGACTGATTGAACATTTGTGAAGCAGAATAGCACTTATTCCCAGGGGGTATTTGTCTTTACAAATGAAGCACAGCTGCCCTATACTATTAGGCTACGCTAACCGTACCTCAAACACTCCATAATTTCCATTTATGTTTCATAATATTACCAAGATTGCCATGGAATAATCCTCCTTATTACTGAGTAGGGCTGCATGCACTCCTTGATCCTCACTTTCTATCAAATTTAAAACTACACTAGTATTTATTTTTTAACATATTTATTGGAGTATAATTGCTTTACAATGGTGTGTTAGTTTCTGCTGTATAACAAAGTGAATCAACTATACGTATACATACGTCCCCATATCTCCTCCCTCTTGCGTCTCCCACACACCCTCCTTATCCCACCCCTCTAGGTGGTCACAAAGCAATGAGCTGATCTCCCTGTGCTATGTGGCTGCTTCCCACTAGCTATCTATTTTACATTTGGTAGTGTATATATATCCATGCCACTTTCTCACTTCATCTTGGCTTACCCTTCCCCCTCCCCGTGTCCTCAAGTCCATTCTCTACATCTGCGTCTTTATTCCTGTCCTGCAAATAGGTTCATCAGTACCATTTTTTTTTTCAGAATCCATATATATGCATTAGCATACGGTATTTGTTTTTCTCTTTCTGACTTACTTCACTCTGTATGACAGACTCTAGGTCCATCCACCTCACTACAAATAACTCAATTTCGTTTCTTTTTATGGCTGAGTAATATTCCATTGTATATATGTGCCACATCTTCTTTATCCATTCATCTGTCGATGGACACTTAGGTTGGTTCCATGTCCTGGCTATTGTAAACAGAGCTGCAATGAACATTGTGGTACATGTCTCTTTTTGAATTATGGTTTTCTCAGGTTTAATATGCCCAGTAGTGGGATTGTTGAGTCATATGGTAGTACTATTTTTAGTTTTTTAAGGAACCTCCATAATGTTTTCCATAGTGGTTGTATGAATTTACATTCCCATTAACAGTGCAGGTGGGTTCCCTTTACACCACACCCTTTCCAGCATTTATTGTTTCTAGATTTTTTGATAATGGCCATTCTGACGAGTGTGAGGTGATACCTCATTGCAGTTTTGATTTGCATTTCTCCAATAATTAGTGATGTTGAGCACCTTTTCATGTGCCACTTGGCCATCTATATGTCTTCCTTGGTGAAATGTCTATTTAGGTCTGCTGCCCATTTTTTAACTGGATTGTTTGGTTTTTTGATATTGCGCTCCATGAGCTGTTTGTATATTTTGGAGATTAATCCTTTGTCTGTTGTTTCATTTGCAAATATTTTCTCCCATTTTGAGGGTTGTCTTTTTGTCCTATTTATGGTTTCCTTTGCTGTGCAAAAAGCTTTTAAGTTTAATTAAGCTCCATTTTATTTTTGTTTTTATTTCCGTTACACTAGGAGGTGGATCAAAAAAGATCTTGCTGTGGTTTATGCCAGAGTGTTTTTCGTATGTTTTCCTCTAAGAGTTTTATAGTGTCTCACCTTACATTTAAGTCTTTAATCCATTTGGGGTTTATTTTTGTGTATGGTGTTAGGCAGTGTTCTAATTTCATTCTTTTACATGTAGCTGTCCAGTTTTCCCAGCACCACTTATTGAAGAGGCTGTCTTTTCTCTATTGTATGTTCTTGCCTCCTTTGTCGTAAATTAGGTGCCCATATGTGTGTGGGTTTATTTCTGGGCATTCTATCCTGTACGATTGATCTATATTTCTGTTTTTGTGCCAGTACCATACCATCTTGATTACAGTGGCTTTGTGGTATAGTTTGAAGTCAGGGAGCCTGATTCCTCCAACTCCATTTTTCTTTCTCAAGATTGCTTTGGCTATTCAGTGTCTTTTGTATTTCCATAGGAATTGAATTGTATAATTTTTTGTTCTAATTCTGTGAAGAATGCCATTTGTAGTTTGATAGGGATTGCTTTGAATCTGTAGATTGCTTTGGGTAGTATAGACATTTTCACAATATTGATTCTTCCAATCCAAGAACATGGTATATCTCTCCATCTGTTTTGTTTTTTGTTTTTTGGGTTTTTTTTGCGGTACGCAGGCCTCTCACTGTTGTGGCCTCTCTCGTTGCGGAGCACAGCCTCTGGACGCGCAGGCTCAGTGGCCATGGCTCACAGGTCCAGCCACTCCTCGGCATGTGGGATCTTCCCGGACCGGGGCACGAACCCGTGTCCCCTGCATCAGAAGGCGGACTCTCAACCACTGCACCACCAGGGAAGCCCTCTCCATCTGTTTATGTTATTTTTGATTTCTTTCATCAGAGTTTTATAGTTTTCTGAGTACAAGTCTTTTGCCTCCTTATGCAGGTTTATTCCTAGGTATCTTATTCTTTTTGTTGCAATGGTAAATGGGAGTGTTTCCTTAATTTCTCTTTATGTTTTTTCATTGTTGGTGTATAGGAATGCCAGAGAGTTCTGTACATTAATTTTGTATCCTGCAACCTTACCAAATTCATTGATTAGTTCTAGTAGTTTTCTGGTGGCATTTTTAGGATTTTCTATGTATAGTATCATGTCATCTGCAAACAGTGACAGTTTTACTTCTTCTTTTCCAACTTGTATTCCTTTTATTTCTTTTTCTTCTCTGATTGCTGTGGCTAAAACTTCCAAAACTGTGTTGAATAAAAGTGGTGAGAGTGGACGTCCTTGTCTTGTTCCTGATCTTAGTGGAAATGCTTTCAGTTTTTCACCATTGAGTATGATGCTTGCTGTGAGTTTGTCATGTATGGCCTTTACTATGTTGAGGTAGGTTCCCTCTATGCCCATTTTCTGGAGAGTTTTTATCATAAATGGGTGTTGAATTTTGTCAAAAGCTTTTTCTGCATCTACTGAGATGATCATATGGTTTTTATTCCTTAACTTGTTAATGTGGTGTATCACATTGATTGATTTGCATATATTAAAGAATCCTTGCATCCCTGGGATAAACCCCACCTGATCATGGTGTATGATCCTTTTAATGTGCTGTTGGATTCTGTCTGCTAGTATTTTGTTCAGGATTTTTGCAGCTATGTTCATCAGTGATATTGGTCTATAATTTTCTTTTTTGTGATATCTTTTTCTGGTTTGGGTATCAGGGAGACGGTGGCTTTGCAGAATAAATTTGGGAGTGTTTCTCCCTCTGCAATTTTTTGGAAGAGTTTGAGAAGGATTGGTGTTAGCTCTTCTCTAAATGTTTGATATAATTAGCCTGTGAAGCCATCTGGTCCTGGACTTTTGTTTCTTGGAAGATTTTTAATTACAGTTTCAATTTCATTACTTGTGATAGGTCTGTTTATATTTTCGAATTTTCCTGGTTCAGTCTTGGAAAATTGT
Organism: Aethalodelphis obliquidens; assembly: GCF_003676395.1. Classification (NCBI taxonomy): domain Eukaryota; kingdom Metazoa; phylum Chordata; class Mammalia; order Artiodactyla; family Delphinidae; genus Aethalodelphis; species Aethalodelphis obliquidens. The sequence goes on along the minus strand of NW_020837945.1, from coordinate 97,908,571 downwards.
ACCTTTCCAAGAATCTGTCCATTTCTTCGTGGTTGTCCATTTTATTGGCATATAGTTGTTTGTAGTAGTCTCTTAAAATCCTTTGTATTTCTGCAGTGTAGGTTGTGATTTCTCCTTTTTCATTTCTAATTTTATTGATATGAGACCTTTCCCTTTTATTCCTGTTGAGTCTGGCTAATGGTTTATCAATTTTGTTTATTTTCTCAAAGAACCAGCTTAGAGTTTTACTGATCTTTGCTATTGTTTACTTTGTTTCTATTTCATTTATTTCTGCTCTGATCTTTATGATTTCTTTCCTTTTACTGACTTTGGGTTTGCTTTGTTCTTCTTTCTCTAGTAGGGTTAGATCGTTTATGTGATATTTTTCATGTTTCTTGAGGTGAGATTGAATTGCTATAAATTTCCCTCTTAGAACTGCTTTTGCTGCGTCCCATATAGGTTTTGAGTCATCATGTTTTCCTTGTCATTTGTTTCTATGTATTTTTTTCATTTCTTCTTTGATTTCTTCAGTGAGCTCTTGGTTATTTAGTAGCACACTGTTTAGCCTCCATGTATTTGTGTATTTTTACAGTTTTTTTCCTGTAACTGATTTCCAGTCTCAGAGTGTTGTGGACAGAAAAGATGCTTGATACGATTTCAATTTTCTTAAATTTTCTGAGGCTTGATTTGTGACCTAAGATGTCCTGGAGAATGTTCCATGTGCACTTGAGAAGAAAGTGTATTCAGCTACTCTGTTCTATTTATGTTCACTTATTTTCTACAAATATCAATTAGATCTATCTGGTCTATTGTGTCATTTAAAGCTTATGTTTCCTTATTTATTTTCTGTTTGGATGATCTGTCCATTGGTGTAAGTGGGGTGTTAAAGTCCCCTACTATTATTGTGTTACTGTCGATTTCTCCTTTCATGGTTGTTAGAATTTGCTTTATGTATTGAGGTGCTCTATGTTGGGTGCATAAATATTTATAATTGTTGTATCTCCTTCTTGGATTGATCCTTTGATCATATGTAGTGTCCCTCCTTATCTCTTGTAACAGTCTTCATTTTAAAGTGTATTTTATCTGATACGAGTATTGCTACTCCAGCTTTCTTTTGATTTCCGTTTGCATAGAATATCTTTTTCCATCCCTTCACTTTCAGTCTGTATGTGTCCCTAGGTCTGAAGTGGGTCTCCTGTAGACAGCATATATATGGGTCGTTTTCTTGTATCTGGGCAGCCTGTGTCTTTTGGTTGGGGCATTTAACCCATTTACATTCAAGGTTATTATCAATATGTATGTTCCTATTACCATTTTCTTAATTGTTTTAGGTTTGTTTTTGTGGGTCTTTTTCTTCTCTTGTGTTTTCCACTTAGAGAAGTTTCTTTAGCATTTGTTGTAAAGCTGGTTTGGTGGTGCTGAATTCTCTCAGCTTTTGCTTGTCTGAAAAGCTTTTGACTTCTCCATCGAATCTGAATTAGATCCTTGTTGGGTAATCTTGGTTGTAGGTTTTTCCCTTTCATCGCTTTAAGTATGTCCTGCCACTCCTTTCTGGCCTGCAGAGTTTCCACTGAAAAATCAGCTGATAACCGTATGGCGATTCCTTTGGATGTTACTTTGTGTTTTTCCCTTGCTGCTTTTAATATTTTTTCTTTGTAATTAATTTTTGTTAGTTTGATTAATATGTGGCTTGGTGTGTTTTTCCTAGGGATTATCCTGTATGGGACTCTCTGTGCTTTCTGGAATTGGGTGGCTATTTCCTTTCCCATGGTAGGGAAGTTTTCAACTATAATCTCTTCAAATATTTTCTCAGACCCTTTCTTTTTCTCTTTTTCTTCTGGGACCCCTATAATTTGAATGTTGGTGAATTTAGTTTTGTCCCAGAGGTCTCTGGGATTGTCTTCAATTCTTTTCATTCTTTTTCTTTATTCTGCTCCTCGGCAGTTATTTCCACTATTTTGTTTTCCAGCTCACTTATTCATTCTTCTGCCTCAGTTATTGATTCCTTCTAGTGTATTTTTCATTTCAGTTATTGTCTTGTTCATCTCTGTTTGTTTGTTCTTTTTTTTTTTAAATTTTTTTAGGGGAATTTCTTTATTATTTATTTATTTATTTTTGGCTGTGTTGGGTCTTCGTTTCTGTTCAAGGGCCTTCTCCAGTTGCGGCAAGCAGGGGCCACTCTTCATCACGGCGCGTGGGCCTCTCACTATCATGGCCTCTCCTGTTGCGGAGCAACAGGCTCCGGACGCGCAGGCTCAGCGGCCATGGCTCACGGGCCCAGCCGCTCCGCGGCATGTGGGATCCTCCCGGACCAGGGCTACGAACCCGCGTCCCCTGCATCGGCAGGCAGACTCCCAACCACTGCGCCACCAGGGAAGCCCTGTTTGTTCTTTTGTTCTTCTAGATCTCTGTTAAACATTTATTGTATTTTCTCAATCCATGCCTCCATTCTATTTCCGAGATTCTGGATCATCTTTACTATCATTACTCTGAATTCATTTTTAGGTAGATTGCCTATTTCCTCTTCATTTATTTGGCCTTGTAGGTTTCTACCTCGTTCCTTCACCTGTGACATATTTTTTTGCCATCTCATTTTTTTTTCTTTTTTAATGAGTGGGATTGTGTTCCTGTCTTACTGGTTGTTTGGCCTGAGGCTTCCAACACTGGAGTTTGTAGGCTATTGGGTAGGGCTGGGTCTTGGTGCTGAGATGAGGAACTCCGTGAGACCTCACTCCAATGAATATTCCCTGGGGTCTGAGGTTCTCTGTTAGTCCAGTGGTTTGGACTCATAGCTCCCACCGCAGGAGCTTTGGCTTGACCCAGGACCTGTGAACCAAGATCCTGCAAGCTGCGTGGGGTGGCCAAAAAAAAAAAAAAAGAAAGAACAATAACGAAGTAAAAAATAAAATTAGACCAGAAAACTAACAGATACGTTATAAAGAATATAAAAGTAAAAATATAATGAATCAACAACTGGAAGGTACATCAGTACCACAACAGTAAAAAAGAGGAGGGGAAAAAAAAAGGTGGGGGGAAGGCCTTGGCTGGGCAGGGCCAAGGCAGGGCCTAAGCAAGGGCCAAGGGCAGGGCCTAAGCAAGGGCAAGCTTTGGGTGGTGGGTAGGGCCAATGCTCAGGACCCACAGGGCTGGAAAAGGCCCTAGGGGCTCTGGGGGGGTGGGGCTTAGGCTCAAGGAACAGAAGGGGCCCAGGCATGCCCCCCACCTCTGGTCTCAGAGGGCAGGGCACCTCACCTGGGAGCCCAGCAGTCTTTCTGGGCTCAAGTGGGTGGGGCAAAGGCCCTCCTCTCCTTTCCTGCTCCTCCCTCCTATGCCCCCAGGAACAATGTGGCTGGGGGCGGGAGGGGACCAGTCTGGGAGCTCAGCAGGCTCCCTGGGCCCAAGTGGGAGAGGCAATCACCCTCTGCTCCTCTCCCACTCCTCTTGTATGGCCCCTCCCACCTGTCTCTCCTGATCTCCCCTGCCTCTCTCCTATGCCCCCAGGATCCATGTGTCCTGGACAGGGCTTTGGAGGGCGGGGTTACTGGCTTGGGAGATCAGCAGGCTCCCTGGCCCAAGTGGGCCTGGTGATCGCCCTCTGCTCCTCTCCTGCTCCTCCCAGAGAGTCCCTTCCACTGCCTCTCCTAATCTCCCTGGCCTCAGGGGCACTGATCTTGTGTGGCCTCCACTTCTCCTCCCCGCTCAGTCCCCTTACATCCTACCATTCACTTTGGGTTTTCTCCCATCTCCTTGGGCATCACAGTCCCCCACCAGCGGCTGGCAGGTGCCCTAGTTGTGGGGAGATGCTAACTCAGCATCTTCCCACACCACCGTCTTGACTCCACCTCCCCCATCTATTTCATTCTTTTTATTGATTACATAACATTGCTCATCTCCTACCATGCTATATAATTTACTAATTTATTATATTTGTTGTTTGTTTTATCCCTAGAACATAAGCTTCACTGGCTAAAAAGATTTGTTTACTGCTATATCTAAGAGCATAGGACAGCCCTAACATAGGAATCTGTTGAATGACTCAAGTTCAAAATAATGTAAACCCATAACTTGTTTTGCCACATTCTTATTAATGAGCTATTTTTGTTTGTGCTCTTTGCTATAAAGAGAAATGTTTCAAGGCTGTCTTTACAGCTATTTCTTCACTTGCTGAGAGAGTTATTTCTTAAATTCCTAGAATGTGATCGCTATATAGATTATACGCTTTTTAAAATAGTTATTTCCAAATTGCTCTCTAAAAATGTTTAAGTTACATTCTTATCACAGGATATGAGTAGGCCTTTTAGCTTTATTCTTCATAATTTTCTGCTTTTCTAATTTTTATACCCAACATTTATTTTCTTAATCAAAAGAAAGCATGATTAAAAAGAAAATTACCTTTAATTTTCTTTATCATCCTAGAAAAATATTTTAACATTCTAAAACTTGAAAATGGCAGATACCATTTGAACTATAGTACTCTTCTTTTCATTCATTTAGATTATTCCAGTATACAATTTTTAAAAATTGTTATTTCTATGTCTATCAATACTTTACTACCAAATAGGTACATTACAACATGCTTACTGGAGCAGAGAAATTAGATAGAAAGGCTTAACTAATTTCCAAAGTTGGTGTTGTCTTATAATTTGCAGAGTAGCAGGAAATGCTTTTTACAATAAATAATTTTTGAGTAATGATATCATTAATAAATAGACATACTTGCCTCTCATTTACCCCTTTTAGTAAAAGTTCAGGAAGAAAAGAACCATATTAAAATTTTAAGAGTACACAAAATATATTTGTTTCCAGTTTTGTAACGTTTATAAGCAACCAATAGACAAAGGGAGGTGGTAATTTTTTATTCAGCTTTAAACTTGACCCTGTTGCTCAGTAAGTGTGACTATGGCTTTGGTAAAGTCTTGTCCTTCTACAAAAATTACACTATTAACCTAGAGTCATGAAACTGGAGCTGCTTATTCAGACTTGCAGGCAAATTGTTCTGAACCATTCACATATATTTGCATATCACCTACTTGGAAATAGGGTACAATTTATATCAGGATACAAACTTTCCCTGTGTGAAGGGAAAACAAACCAGTAACTAATGGGATCGGACCCTTTGTCATAGCTTCTGTCCTTTAACTGAACTCACTGATCCAGGGACAACATTCAGGGTCTCCTAAACAGTTCAGAAGCTAACAAAATTCATAACCACTGAATTTCTGATGTATATAATAGCAACTTGTAAGTAATCAAATGGAATAGGAATAGAAAAAGTTCCCACTTTAATTAACATTGAAGACTACTTTTTTTAAAAAAAAATTTTTAACACCTTTATTGGAGTATAATTGCTTTACAATGGTGTGTTAGTTTCTGCTTTATAACAAGGTGAATCAGTTATACATATACATATACATATATCCCCATATCTCTTCCCTCTTGTGTCTCCCTCCCTCCCACCCTCCCTATCCCACCCCTCTAGGTGGTCACAGAGCACAGAGCTGATCTCCCTGTGCTATGCGGCTGCTTCCCACTAGCTATCTATTTTACAGTTGGTAGTGTATATATGTCCATGCCACTCTCTCACTTTGTCCTACCTTACCCTTCTCCCTCCCCATGTCCTCAAGTCCATTCTCTAGTAGGTCTGCGTCTTTATTCCCGTCTTGCCCCTAGGTTCTTCATGACCATTTTTTGTTGTTGTTTTTTAGATTCCATATATATGTGTTAGCATATGGTATTTGTTTTTCTCTTTCTGACTTCCTTCACTCTGTATGACAGACTCTAGGTCCATCCACCTCACTACAAATGACTCAATTTCATTTCTTTTTATGGCTGAGTAATATTTCATTGTATATATGTGCCACATCTTCTTTATCCATTCATCTGTTGATGAATACTTAGGTTGGTTCCATGTCCTGGCTATTGTAAACAGAGCTGCAATGAACATTGTGGTACATGACTCTTTTTTAATTATGGTTTTCTCAGGGTATATGCCCCGTAGTGGGATCGCTGGGTTGTATGGTAGTTCTAGTTTTAGTTTTTTGAGGAACCTCCATACTGTTCTCCATAGTGGCTGTTATCAATATACATTCCCACCAACAGTGCAAGAGGGTTCCCTTTTCTCCACACCCTCTCCAGGATTTATTGTTTGTAGATTTTTGATGATGGCCATTCTGACTGGTGTGAGATGATATCTCATTGTAGTTTTGATTTGCATTTCTCTAATGATTAATGATGTTGAGCATTCGTTCATGTGTTTGTTGGCAATCTGTATATTTTCTTTGGAGAAATGTCTATTTAGGTCTTCTGCCCATTTTTGGATTGGGTTGTTTGTTTTTTTGATATTGAGCTGCGTGAGCTGTTTATATATTTTGCAGATTAATCCTTTGTCAGTTGCTTCATTTGCAAATATTTTCTCCCATTCTGAGGGTTGCAAGACTACTTCTTAATGCCCTATGTGCTTGGCATAATTTTAGGCTTCTGTAAAGTAAGCAAGCCCTGCCCTCAAGGAATCTGCATTTTGCTTAGCAGCCAAGGAGATTGAGAGAAAGAGGTGAGCAAGAAAAGATGGCAATTTGAGTAGGCACTATTTCTAGAGGTGAATTTCATGATGCTTCATATCAGTGTTATTATAAGAAATTATAATGAGTCAGTACTCTTGTTAGGGCAAACACAATGAGATGATGATAGAGCAAACAGAGCTCAAGTAGGTTTCCCAGACGAATTAAATTCCCTGACATCAGTGTCCAAGACCTAGGTCATCCTTTAGCACTCTGGTTTTTTAACTTTCTCCTCAAATCAACATATTTACATTTACTCAGATTCTATCATTCATTTTTCATCTTTTCATGAAGAAAAAGTTACCTTTTCAACTTTCTAATGCTTCTTAACCTCAAGTATTTGCTTGGATAGGCTTCAAAAAGCCTATATGTTTCTTTAAAAAGGCTTTTGTGAAAGAACATTCTTTGAATGGTATTGTTTTAATCCTAACAAAAGCAGGGCACTAATTGAGTCCCTTGTTGGTTAAAATCAATATCCTCCTTGTATTATTTAAAAGTATCTGCCAAAGAACTCAAAGGCATTAAACTCTTGTGAAATTTTTAGGTGAATTCTTAAAAGATGCACACTTCTTATTTATCCATGCTCTCTGTACATTATTGTCCAAACATTTACCTTAATGTCTTTTACCATGTACCTTCCATTTCTTATTCCTTTATTGGAAAGGTACTATCACATTGTTGAACCTGGTAGACAGTCAGCCAAAGATTCACTAATGACTTAATACACATAGACTGAACACCTTCTGTGTGCAGAATAAAATGGTAGCTCCTGAGGTAAATAAAAAGATGAATTAATCACAGACCTAAAGTTCACAACCAAGTGGCAGAGATGGTCACAAGACAGGTAATTCAGTGCCTGAGTAAGATGTTGAGAAAAAAAGGAGGAGGAGAGAGTGAAGTATTTAGATACTGAAAGTTTCTTATTTACTATTAGTGTAGAATTTACATCATTACATGAGTTCCACTGCAAAAAAACCTCTGAACTTTCTTATTTAAACATTTACCACATCTCTCATCATTCATTTGCTCTATATACTATTATTTATTGAGTGCCTCCTCTCATTTATTGAGTACAATGCTGCATAAGGATATATCAGAACACGGAGTGACGTAATATGTAAAAATAAAACAGAGCATTAAGGATTGCTATTTTCATAGAGATGTTTATACAGCTTGACCCAGAATTTTCTTCAGGATCAAAGCTCACTTTGATAGAAACTATATGTTATATTTTATTTAACATTTTTTATCTTAATATTTAAATAAAGTTAATGTTCTTGGAATTTTCATTTCAAAAAGTCTTTGGATTAATGGGAGAAGCCAGGAGTTCTGGCAGTAAGCACAAAAAAGTCATCATAACACCTATGCACCTCATCATTTATCTGGCAAATTTTGCTAGAAACAACAACATCCAAAACAGAGTTCTAATCCTCCCAACTGGCAACAGATACCAAATTATAAGTCCAATTCTTCTTATAGTTCACTAAATTTTCCTGGGTCTGGAAGAAGATAGCCAAAGGGCTGTAAATTAACATCCTTCACATTATTTTGATGATATGCAAAATCTTTAACAAATTTGACACTGTAAACTACTTAGCTCCTTTTAAAGGTGGCAAAATATATTCAGATATGAAAATACTAACCTAAAATTGCAGACACCAGTTATACCCACTTCAGTAATGGCCATGAGTTAATAATTAATTTGCATAAGATGACAAGTAAAAAAACAACTGAGAAAACTGATTCTTTCTTATCAAAAAGAGAAGTATTGCTCACAGAAAAATGCTATGGGAAAAAATACTCAGTTTTATACCCAAATGATCAAGTGTGAGCAGTGAATAGAGAATTTGCAGAAGTGCAGGGACTCAAAATCCCATATATTCATTTTCAGGAAGATACTGTAAGATGTGCTCTAGCAAAATGTGGCAGTAAAACAAGAAACAGGCAGACTGGTGCCTAGAAAATAGAGCATCCAACACAAGAAAGCTACAAAATGGAGTCCCACCAGGACAACCATGCCTTAGGCTAGAAGGGAACCAAGACTAAAACAGTGAAGAAGGGTAAGGCCTCCAAACTACTGATTTATCTGAACATTTGAAAAAATTGTAGTAATTAGTATTTGAGTGTTCTCACAGAGAATTTAAAAAGATATATTGAAAATCAAACAAAACAAAGGGGGAGCAAGGCAATTATTGAGTCCAGGAAAAGCAAAAGGCTAAAAAAAAGTAAAATATAACAATAGTGTACTACTTGGCTTATTAATAAACAGTATCTACATAGTCAATGCTGACCAATGATCTAAGCAAATATTTTATAATTATATGGAGAAGACAGAGGAAGGGAAGAGAGGTGAATGTGAAAAAAAGAAATCCATAGTCAACAGGTAATATCTAGATGTGATAAATAAAGAGTTATATACATATAAAATTTATATATGGAGGAGAGGAAAATAGCAGCCCAATCAACTAAGTTGTTGAAAGTGAATGTCTCTGGGTAATGGGATTGGAAATGAAGAAAGATAGAGAGATGATTCACGTTTATTATAATCCTTTTATTTTTAAAAACTATGTGTATAGCATTTTGATAAAAACTTTACATATTTTAATTAACTTGCAATAACCAAATACATTCTGCCAATCTAAGTAGAGAAACAATTTGCTAAAGGATATCAAGGAACACGTAGGTTCATTACACAGGTTAGTGAAACAGGGTAGAGGTCAAGCACCCAGGAACACACAGAGATTTGGCCAATAAAGAAACTTCTATTGCCAAAAGCTGCATATCCCAGCTAGCATTCCAGAAAAAATGGATTTTACATACTCTGGTTGCTTACTTTTGCATGTCTTCCAGAGTGTAGATGATAGACTCTAGATGCTATGCCCTTAGCCCGGGGTAAAGGAGACTAGAAATTGATTCTCCATTAGAGACACAAAACTCAAAGTTTGGGAAATTATCAAAATATAGAGAAGGTACTCAAAAGATACCAGACAGCTACAAATGAGAAATGTTCGCTACATCTAGATAAATCAATTCCTTTCCTAGAATGTGTGATTTTCTTCATTAATATCTGACCATTTTAATCTAAGCATCATTGAAAATTCTCAAAAAAAATGCTAAGAAAATGTTATGATTCTGGATTGGCAACTTCTGGGAACTTATTATGTATCCTTGTAGACATGAGATATCCGAGCACAACATGTACAAAGAATGTGAGTATAGATTTTGGGCCTGACTATAAGAAAGCAAGCTTGAACAGGCAGCTGAGTAAGGCAGGAGTAAGAAACATTTGATTATATGGAAAGGTGTAGAAAATCAGATAAAAAACTTGGTATCTTGGGGAACAGTTACAAATTCTGTCATACGAATGAGGGTCTTCTGTTTTCTCTTCTGCATACTACACACTAAAGATTATTTTTACTTTAGTTGGAGATTGAGCATCTTAAGTATTACTTTTGGTGATTGTATTTTTCTTTAGCTAAAATTATCATAAAGTACTTCACTTATTAGCAGCAATTATGTGATAGTCAACTACGTTAAGAAGTAAACATATTTGTCTCCAGTGTAATTATGCACAATTAGAGACAGTGACAACATAAATAACAGTAGAGATAATATAATAATATTGTAATAATATAAAATAAAAATCCAAATTTTGTTGAGTAATTTGAGTCAACAAATGCCAAAAAGTTAGGCTAGCCCAACAATCCAAAATTAGATATATAAAACAACTTCCAGAAATAGTATCACTCTAAAATTCTTCAGACACATCAGACCTTCAAAATAGAATTGCAGAATGTAGATACTATGCCAGCAGTTAAGCTCTGCCTCTAGAAAGATTATAATAGTCATTGATTTCCAAATGCACATTGTGGAAGTAAATTTAGAGTTGATCTGGAATATGACACCTTTATTTTATAGATTATAAAACCAAAGACCTTAGAATTGGAAAAATTCATACCTTCATTTTATATAAGTGAAAAGAAAAGCTCAGAAAGTAATCACAGTCACATATGTATGGAAGAAAACATTTCAGAACCCAGATTTCTTGATATCAAGTTAATGTGGAACCAGGATATCATTTCAGACATTGTACACATTCTTAACTACTACATTATACTGCCTTTTGACCAAGAAAAAATATACATGGTTATTAAAGATAAAAAGGCTAATTTCAGTTACCATAAAAGATATGTAAATTAAAATAAGAGGAAATCACAGTTCACAGTTACAAAGTCACTGGGAACACTGAATAAATGTATATTGAGCCATTGCTTCTGGGGGAAATAGAGGATCAGGTTCCTGCAAGCTTTTGGTCACAACATTTTCTTCAACTGATAAATATATAACTTTATTTAATCATATGCAGTGTTTCTTTATAGTAAAACACTCGCTGAGAACATTATCCTGATGCTGGGTAACATGACCATAAATTTCTTTGACCTTCAACCTCACAACAATGCTGTCTACTATGCTTCTTTTAATCAGTCATCATCTCATGAATCCACGAATTTAGCTGCTTTTCCATCTTTCCCATAGCTTCGGCATGAACTGCAGATGTTACTTTTGCGTTTTCCAGAGCAGCCTCACATACAGGTCAGTGAATTTCCTCTCCGTTTCTCTGGATATATAGTACTGTTGATTTATTAACATTGAACTCACAGCCAACAGCACTATAACTCAAGCCTGGATGAAACTTATCTAGCATGTGTATTTTCTCCGGAAGGCACATCCCAGCTTTCTTACACATGGGAACTGTAAACAGCATTTCAGCATACACTAGGGGACCATTTAAACAGCAAAATTACCAAACAAAAGCACAAAAATGTGAAAATTGTGGCACTACACTGACTGTGAAAAAGACATTTGTTTACAGTATGAAAGTTGAAACAAGAAAGCAGAGGATGGCCTTGTTTGCCCATATGTGACTCAAAATTTTCACCACTCTGCACATGTCCACAAACAACCAGGAAAGTGCCCTGAGTATTGACCTTAGAATTGCAAATAAACTTTAAAGAGTAAGCATATTCACAAATACAGAATTCATGAATAATTAGGATTGACTGCATATTGACAAGGATTTCAAAAGATCGATAAGACTAGTGTTGGCAAGGATGGGGACAGTGGACATACCCCAGTGCCAGAGTTTGCCTTCTGAAATAGGACAGAATTTTCCGAGGTCAACCTGGAAATATGAATCAGAAATTTTAAAACTGTTCATATACTGTGATAATTTTATGTGGTAGCCAGATTGGTGGCCTGGATGGAACAAAAAGGCTGAAACTTCCCTGAGTAAGAGAGAATTCCTCCTACCTGACGGCCTTTGAACTTGGATGACAGTTTTTTCCTGCCTTTGGACTCGAATTAAAACATTGACTCTTCTTGGGTCTTGAGCCTGCCAGCATTCTGACTGGAAACACAAACTCGACTCTCTTGGGTTTTCTACTTGCAGAATCAACCTGCAGATTTTGAGAATTCTGAGGCTTCATAATCTTGTGAGCCGATTTTTTATAATGTCTCTTTCTACATATAAATCCTATTGGTTCTGTTTCTCTGGAGGACTCTAACACATATGCTTTGTTCTTGGAGTTGTACTGCTAGGAATATATCTCAAGAAACTAATCATACAGTAGATAGATAGATAGACTGATAGATTGATAAGAGATATATATATCTTTTACATAATAAGGTTTATGGAAATAGTATTAAAATAGCAACGAGTTAGAAAGAACCTAAACATCCACAAAAAAGGTTTTTGTATGTCATACTATGCTGGGATATAAAAAATTATGATATTGGTATATTTATTTATATAGGCATTTATAAAATATTATGCTAAAAAATGATTACTAGCTACCATACACAGTATAATTACATTTAAAAAATATATGTGAACATATACGCATAGGAAGAAGTCTTAATAGAAGTGGTTATCTTGAGTGGTAGGAATCTGGGTAAATTCTATTTTTATTACCTACTACATATTTATATTTTCTTTTTTTTCTATAATGAACATATATTAGTGTGTTGCTCAAAAAGAAAAGAAGCCCATGATGGACAAAAGACTATGTGACGTGGTAGAAAGAACTCTAGGTTTGATGTCAGGTGACCTGGGTTCTAAACCCAGGTCTTCACTAACTTGAGACAGTAGCTTAACTACCCTGGTCCTCCTTTTCTCATCTATAATATCATAGAACTGAACTAGGTGACCTCTAAGGCCTCTTCCAGTACCACACTCAGTCTTCCCCAGGCCCATGTTTCTTTGGATTCTTTGGTGAAGGTTCTACATGTTGGTACCCTTATGATTTTAACTCAGGGATATGAGGGAACACAAAAAGAACAACTTCTGCACAGTGGCTGTTGGGACATTCCCAACCTGTAACCCTATCTGAACCCAAATTTGGCTCGATCCTGGGCTTGTGGTAGCAGAATGGAAGGATATAGATCAGACGTGACTTTGCATTATTTGGTGGCATTGTCCAAGTATCCTAGAAAGAGAGGGACGGTATATAGTAAAAAGAACATGGATGTTGGTGTTTGAATTCCCACTCAAGCACTTACTAATTCTGAGGAGGATTTTCCTCACCAGTTAAAAACAGACTGTTCTGTGTACTTCAAGAGTTCTTGCGAATTCTCAATTCACTAAAGTAGCAAAAGTGCAGAGTACAAAATAGGCAGACATTAGGAAAAAAGGAGGTAATTGTTTCCTTTCCTTCTTCCTTTCACAGATGACAGATTCTAGAATCAGGCTGATTCCAGGGAAAATGGGAAAAGGGAAGTAATTTTCTTCATAACTGTCCTAGGAGCTAGAGGTAATCTTGTTGTTCTACCTAATGATTATATTGGGCAGTTGGTAAATTATAGGTTACAATGAATTTGTTATCATAGCAGTAAAAAAAAAAAAAAGCAAGTTAAGCAATAATAGGAAACAAGGATTTAACTTTGGGATCCAATTTGGAGCACAAGTAAGTGACATAGGAGCCTAATATTTCATTCATCTAGTAAAATATCTCCAGGCTTGGTAGTGATTAGACGCAGAGTCATTTCCTGGCCCCTGTAGTAGATAATAGCTCTGACACTGTGTCCTTTAACAAAGCACCAGAGGAACAGCTCAATATACTCCAAGAGGAACAAATCACACCTTGTCCAACCTACACGTGTCCTGGATTCTGCCCACGAAAGCACTGACATAATCTGATCTTATTTTACTCAAGAATTCTCATGGGATCTTAGGATAAGAGGTTATTGTTTTATCCTGCAAACTATTTATATTCTTTAGAAAGGGAGTTATGCAAACTCATGTTAATGCATAACTGGGAACAAATTATGAGGCCTCTTAGGAACTCAATGAATCTTAGTTTCTCACAGAAAGGAAACCACTTGATTATCCAAAGAGATGATCTAAATGTTCTGTTCCCTGATCCCACTCTGATTTGTGACTGCCTCCTAATTCCCTAAAGCTGCAGTTCCTTAACTGTGTGCCATCTCAAGGTGGCAGAAGATTTATAGGGGAGCTGTGGAATTTTTACATTTTTAATGGAAACACAGTGATACTGAGCATCTGTCAGACAGCCCATGAATGACAAGCTTGAAGTAATTTTCAGACCACACAACATTCCTTTGGATGAAATCATCTTTTAGAAGCTGGGGTTCTGCAGCAAGTACTGCAGAAAAACTAATGAGGAACAGGAAGTGAGGATAGTGGGATCCAGTCTGACTCCAAGGTTTGAGAAGTTGTGCAGTACCCCACAGATGCACACATCCCATTAGGAGGTAATTGCGGTTATTCAAGAATGATATAAAATAATTTTCTTTCAATTTATGTGTATTACTTTTTCATGTGGCTACTAAATTGCTAGGACATAAATACTTACGAAGTTGTTTGGATCTAACTACTTACACTTTGAACTCTCAGGTACTTATTTTGGCCTAAGGATGCTGTGGAAAAAAAGAAATACTGAGACACTAAGGGCCCCATGAGTAGAGAAAGTTTGGTAGCCTCTGCCCTGCAGCCCTCTTCCATCTTGTCAATATGGCTCAGGTCAATATTTTATATTCAAAGCCATATCTATCACAATACGCTGCCTGAGGAGGTGGGTGTTCCCTTTCATCGAAGTAGAGAAAGTTAAAATAAATTTTAGGTCATTAAGATCTTGTCAGCCTACTGAGAATGCCTGCTATAGTTCGTGTTAAATATTTATCACCTGAGGACAGCCATCTGTTCTTTCCAATTCTCATTTGGCCTCCGTCTCCTCTCTTCCTGCCAAAAGTATTAGATGCTTGATGGTTTGATTTCCAAAATCAGGATGCTTTGGGGTTGCCTATTGTATGTTTATTTATAGCAATATTTATTCTGTCTGACCTGCTTTCTGCATTTCTCAAAACAAAACATCCACATCTCATAAATGTACTATTAAATTTCTAATCATGTTGCAAGCTACAAGCACTCTAAAATAATTATTTCTCCTTTCTGCTTAAACTGGAAAGCTGGAAAATAAATATTCAGACTTTATCAGTCACACATGTTAGTAATAAGGCACAGAAACTCCAAGTTATAATTGCATATTGGGAATCTGGGGCTTTTCTCTATTTTCTCAATATTCATTCTCTCTGGGAGAACCCCTCTGACCTTACTGTTACCACAGGATAATATCTGTGAAGATGGCTCCCAAATCTCCCTCTCTCTTATCCCGTCTTCTGAATTGCAGCCACACATTCTAAATTGCCTAGATATGCCACAGCCCCCTACCAACTTTCCTCTCATACTGCTCTTCTTTCCTCCTTCCTTTGCAACCAACTCAGGCTCAAAATTTTGGTTACCTTTTCCTCCTTATTTCTCCTTCCCAACAACCAAAGGATTTCAAGTCTTAGCAATCTATCTCTTCATACGTCCTCTACTCCCACGGCAACTTCCCTGGTTTAGGCTTTTATTGCTTCTTACGTCAGTTTATCTTCCACAAAGCAGCTAGATCATTTGCTAGATTCAAATCGGCCCGTGTCGATTTTCCCCTGGCTTTATTGAGATACAGCTGACATAAAACAGTAGGTAATTTTAAGATGTACAATATAATGATTTCGATATATGTATTTATTGCAAAACGACTACCACAATAAGGTTAATCCACACACATGTCACCTCACATAGTTATAATTTGATGCACGCGTGCATGCACGTGCGTGCGTATGTGTGTGTGTGTGTGTGGTGAGAAGTTTTAAAATCTATTGTCGAAATTTTGTATGGAAGATGGCGGACGAGTAAGACGCGGAGATCACCTTCCTCCCCACAGATACACCAGAAATACATCTACGCGTGGAACAACTCCTACGGAGCACCTACTGAACGCTGGCAGAAGACCTCAGACCTCCCAAAAGGCAAG
>NW_020837945.1:97870017-97887661 GCF_003676395.1 Aethalodelphis obliquidens | reverse complement strand
CCAGCCTCATCCACCAGAACACAGGCACTAGTACCCTCCACCAGGAAGCCTACACAACCCACTGAACCAACCTTAGCCACTGGGGACAGACACAAAAAACAACAGGAACTACGAACCTTCAGCCTGCAAAAAAGGAGACCCCAAACACAGTAAGATAAGCAAAATGAAAAGACAGAAAAACACACAGCAGATGAAGGAGCAAGATAAAAACCCACCAGACCTAACAAATGAAGAGGAAATAGGCAGTCTACCTGAAAAAGAATTCAGAATAATGATAGTAAGGTTGATCCGAAATCTTGGCGATAGAATGGACAATAGAATGGACAAAATGCAAGAATCAGTTAACAAGGACCTAGAAGAACTAAAGATGAAACAAGCAACGATGAACAACACAATAAATGAAATTAAGAGTACTCTAGATGGGATCAATAGCACAATAACTGAGGCAGAAGAACGGATAAGTGACCTGGAAGATAAAATAGTGGAAATAACTACTGCAGAGCAGAATAAAGAAAAAAGAATGAGAAGAACTGAGGACAGTCTCAGAGACCTCTGGGACAACATTAAACGCGCCAACATTCGAATTATAGGGGTTCCAGAAGAAGAAGAGAAAAAGAAAGGGACTGAGAAAATATTTGAAGAGATTATAGTTGAAAACTTCCCTAATATGGGAAAGGAAATAGTTAATCAAGTCCAGGAAGCACAGAGAGTCCCATACAGGATAAATCCAAGGAGAAATACACCAAGACACATATTAATCAAACTCAAAAATTAAATACAAAGAAAACATATTAAAAGCAGCAAGGGAAAAACAACAAATAACACACAAGGGAATCCCCATAAGGTTAACAGCTGATCTTTCAGCAGAAACTCTGCAAGCCAGAAGGGAGTGGCAGGACATATTGAAAGTGTTGAAGGAGAAAAACCTGCAACCAAGATTACTCTACCCAGCAAGGATCTCATTCAGATTTGATGGAGAAATTAAAACCTTTACAGACAAGCAAAAGCTGAGAGAGTTCAGCACCACCAAACCAGCTCTACAACAACTGCTAAAGGAACTTCTCTAGGCAAGAAACACAAAAGAAGGAAAGGACCTACAATAACGAACCCAAAACAATTAAGAAAATGGGAATAGGAACACACATATCGATAATTACCTTAAATGTAAATGGACTAAATGCTCCCACCAAAAGACACAGATTGGCTGAATGGATACAAAAACAAGACCCATATATTTGCTGTCTACAAGAGACCCACTTCAGACCTAGAGACACATACAGACTGAAAGTAAGGGGATGGAAAAAGGTATTTCATGCAAATGGAAACCAAAAGAAAGCTGGAGTAGCAATTCTCATATCAGACAAAATAGACTTTAAAACAAAGACTATTAGAAGAGACAAAGAAGGACACTACATAATGATCAAGGGATCGATCCAAGAGGAAGATATAACAATTGTAAATATTTATGCACCCAACATAGGTGCACCTCAATTCATAAGGCAAATACTGACAACCATAAAAGGGGAAATCGACAGTAACACATTCATAGTAGGGAACTTTAACACCCCACTTTCACCCATGGACAGATCATCCAAAATGAAAATAAATAAGGAAACACAAGCTTTAAATGATACATTAAACGAGATGGAGTTAATTGATATTTATAGGACATTCCATCCAAAATCAACAGAATACACATTTTTCTCAAGTGCTCATGGAACATTCTCCAGGATAGATCATATCTTGGGTCACAAATCAAGCCTTGGTAAATTTAAGAAAATTGAAATTGTATCAAGTATCTTTTCCGACCACAACGCTATGAGACTCGATATCAATTACAGGAAAAGATCTGTAAAAAATACAAACACATGGAGGCTAAACAATACACTACTTAATAACGAAGTGATCACTGAAGAAATCAAAGAGGAAATCAAAAAATACCTAGAAACAAATGACAATGGAGACACGACGACTCAAAATCTATGGGATGCAGCAAAAGCAGTTCTAAGATGAAAGTTTATAGCAATACAATCTTACCTCAAGAAACAGGAAACATCTCGAATAAACAACCTAACCTTGCACCTAAAGCAATTAGAGAAAGAAGAACAAAAAAACCCCAAAGTTAGCAGGAGGAAAGAAATCATAAAAATCAGATCAGAAATAAATGAAAAAGAAATGAAGGAAACAATAGCAAAGATCAATAAAACTAAAAGCTGGTTCTTTGAAAGGATAAACAAAATTGATAAACCATTAGCCAGACTCATCAAGAAAAAAAGGGAGAAGACTCAAATCAATAGAATTAGAAATGAAAAAGGAGAAGTAACAACTGACACTGCAAAAATACAAAAGATCATGAGAGATTACTACAAGCAACTCTATGCCAATAAAATGGACAACCTGGAAGAAATGGACAAATTCTTAGAAAGGCACAACCTGCCAAGACTGAATCAGGAAGAAATAGAAAATATAAACAGACCAATCACAAGCACTGAAATTGAAACTGTGATTAAAAATCTTCCAACAAGCAAAAGCCCAGGACCAGATGGCTTCACAGGCGAATTCTATCAAACATTTAGAGAAGAGCTATCACCTATCCTTCTCAGACTCTTCCAAAATATAGCAGAGGGAGGAACACTCCCCAACTCATTCTATGAGGGCACCATCACCCTGATACCAAAACCAGACAAGGATGTCACAAAGAAAGAAAACTACAGGCCAATATCACTGATGAACATAGATGCAAAGATCCTCAACAAAATACTAACAAACAGAATCCAACAGCACATTAAACGGATCATACACCATGATCAAGTGGGGTTTATTCCAGGAATGCAAGGATTCTTCAATATACGCAAATCAATCAACGTGATACACCATATTAACAAATTGAAGGAGAAAAACCATATGATCATCTCAGTAGATGCAGAGAAAGCTTTTGACAAAATTCAACACCAATTTATGATAAAAACCCTGCAGAAAGTAGGCATAGAGGGAACTTTCCTCAACATAATAAAGGCCATATATGACAAACCCACAGCCAACATCGTCCTCAATGGTGAAAAACTGAAAGCATTTCCACTAAGATCAGGAACAAGACAAGGTTGCCCACTCTCACCACTCTTATTCAACATAGTTTTGGAAGTTTTAGCCACAGCAATCAGAGAAGAAAAGGAAATAAAAGGAATCCAAATCGGAAAAGAAGAAGTAAAGCTGTCACTGTTTGCAGATGACATGATACTATACATAGAGAATCCTAAAGATGCTACCAGAAAACTACTAGAGCTAATCAATGAATTTGGTAAAGTAGCAGGATACAAAATTAATGCACAGAAATCTCTGGCATTCCTATACACTAAGGATGAAAAATCTGAAAGTGAAATCAAGAAAACACTCCCATTTACCATTGCAACAAAAAGAATAAAATACCTAGGAATAAACCTACCTAAGGAGACAAAAGACCTGTATGCAGAAAATTATAAGACACTGATGAAAGAAATTAAAGATGATACAAATAGATGGAGAGATATACCATGTTCTTGGATTGGAAGAATCAACATTGTGAAAATGACTCTACTATCCAAAGCAATCTACAGATTCAATGCAATCTCTATGAAACTACCACTGGCATTTTTCACAGAACTAGAACAAAAAATTTCACAATTTGTATGGAAACACAAAAGACCCCGAATAGCCAAAGCAATCTTGAGAACGAAAAATGAAGCTGGAGGAATCAGGCTTCCTGACTTCAGACTATACTACAAAGCTACAGTAATCAAGACAGTATGGTACTGGCACAAAAATAGAAATATAGATCAATGGAACAAGATAGAAAGCCCAGAGATAAACCCACGCACATATGGTCACCTTATCTTTGACAAAGGAGGCAGAAATGTACAGTGGAGAAAGGACAGCCTATTCAATAAGTGGTGCTGGGAAAACTGGACAGCTACATGTAAAAGTATGAGATTAGATCACTCCCTAACACCATACACAAAAATAAGCTCAAAATGGATTAAAGACCTAAATGTAAGGCCAGAAACTATCAAACTCTTAGAGGAAAACATAGGCAGAACACTCTATGACATAAATCACAGCAAGGTCCTTTTTGACCCACCTCCTAGAGAAATGGAAATAAAAACAAAAGTAAACAAATGGGACCTAATGAAACTTAAAAGCTTTTGCGCAGCAAAGGAAACCATAAAGAAGACCAAAAGACAACCCTCAGAATGGGAGACAATATTTGCAAACGAAGCAACTGACAAAGGATTAATCTCCAAAATTTATAAGCAGCTCATGCAGCTTAATAACAAAAAAACAAACAACCCAATCCAAAAATGGGCAGAAGACCTAAATAGACATTTCTCCAAAGAAGATATACAGAGTGCCAACAAACACATGAAAGAATGCTCAACATCACTAATCATTAGAGAAATGCAAATGAAAACTACAATGAGATATCATCTCACACCAGTCAGAATGGCCGTCATCAAAAAATCTACAAACAGTAAATGCTGGAGAGGGTGTGGAGAAAAGGGAACCCTCTTACACTGTTGGTGGGAATATAAATTGATACAGCCACTGTGGAGAACAGTATGGAGGTTCCTTAAAAAACTACAAATAGAACTACCATATGACCCAGCAATCCCACTACTGGGCATATACCCTGAGAAAACCATAATTCAAAAAGAGTCATATACCAAAATGTTCATTGCAGCTCTATTTACAATAGCCCAGAGATGGAAACAACCTAAGTGTCCATCATCGGATGAATGGATAAAGAAGATGTGGCACATATATACAATGGAATATTACTCAGCCATAAAAAGAGACGAAATTGAGCTATTTGTAATGAGGTGGATAGACCTAGAGTCTGTCATACAGAGTGAACTAAGTCAGAAAGAGAGAGACAAATACCGTATGCTAACACATATATATGGAATTTAAGAAAAAAAAAATGTCATGAAAAACCGAGGGGTGAAACAGGAATAAAGACACAGACTTACTAGAGAATGGACTTGAGGCTATGGGGAGGGGGAAGGGTAAACGGTGACAAAGCGATAAAGAGGCATGGACATATATACACTACGAAACGTAAGGTAGATAGCTAGTGGGAAGCAGCCGCATAGCACAGGGAGATCAGCTCGGTGCTTTGTGACCGCCTGGAGAGGTGGGATAGGGAGGGTGGGAGGGAGGGAGACGCAAGCGGGAAGAGATATAGGAATATATGTATATATATAACTGATTCATTTTGTTGTGAAGCTGAAACTAACATACCATTGTAAAGCAATTATACTCCAATAAAGATGTTAAAAAAAAATTTTTTTAAAAATCTATTGTCTGAGCAATTTTCAATACAGTATTGCTAACTATAGTCACCATGCTATACATTACATCTCCAGGACTTAAGTCATCTTATAACTGGAAGTTTGTACCCTTTGACCTTCACCCATTTCCCCCACCCCTTACCCCCTTGCAACCACCAATCTGTTCTTTGTTTCTAGGAGTTGCTTTTTAGATTCCACATATAAGTGTTACCATAAAGTACTTATCTTCCTCTGTATGACATTTCACTTAGCATAGTGCCCTCGGACTTCATCCATGTGATCATTAACGGAAGGATTTCCTTCTTTTTATGGCTGAAAATACTCCACTGTTTATATATACCACATTTTCTTCACTCATTCATTGTCAATGGACCCATAAATTGTTTCCATGTCTTGGCTATTGTAAATAATGCTGTCATGTCACATTTATATTTTAGATTTTCTTGCCTTGATCTTGCATGATTTGACCCCTGCTTATCTCACGTGTTTCATCTCACACCTCTTATCATCTCCACTACTAACAGCTCTGGCCTTTTTCCAGCTGCTCAAATATTCATCCTCCCAAACTCAGAGTCCATGTAATGATACTCCCTCTACCTAAAAAATTCCTACTTTGTTCTCCCTCACCTTTTCTTTGTGGGATAGTGTTAGGTTTAAACTGACCTTTGCTTAAATTCTATCCTCTTCTATAGGAGTTATGGATGCGAGGCAACGTAAATCAGCTCCCATTCACCCACCATTGCCCCACTCCACCTCCAAGAAAGAAAAAGTGCTCTGTTTAAGTTTTGCTCCAGCTGAGTTCAAATTTGGAGGCCACCACAGCTTAAATATAAAGCTCTCATGGTATAATGTCCCAAGTTAGCCACAACAACAACAAACCCAAGTGTAGGTTGATTGTAGAAAAAGAAATCTTAAAAGTACTTAAAAAAAACATGAACAAAATCTTTTACTAAGCTTTTAACGGGAAGATCTGCCTTACCATGCTCTGTAACTTAGCAACCAAAGAAGAAAATAACGACACATTGTCTTAGTGAAATATTTGCTTTGAATATATATTAAAGTATCTTCTTATTTATTCATTCATCACCTTATATTACTGAATCTCTACTGTGTTCTAGGCCTTTTGCTGGCTCCAGAGTCAGTTCATTTTGAGGCAAGGGAGCTGGCCCTCTGTATTCTAGTATCAGTCAGTGTGATTGCCTATGGGTTGCCCCAGGGTTGGAAGGCTCAAGTGTAACTTCCCAGACAAGATGCTCTTATATCTCAAAGGTCAGTATTTGGAGAAGGTTGCAGTTTTGAGTGCTTAGCAATCCAAACTCACAACAGGTGTGGGATGAACACACCAGCCTTGTAAAGGTACATGGGACACTAACAGCTTTCACTACAAGGTGTAAATGAAAAAGCTGAAATCTTGGAAGCCCCGAAACGGTACACTTCTGGGTTAGGCATGGGTGTGATTAACATAAGCATTACTGCAGGAGTAAGCAAGGATGTATTGTATTGTGCAGAACTAGTTTTAGCTCATTTTAACACAGTGTGGCAGCAACAGGAGAGATGGCATCCCCAAACTTGAGTGAACTGTTTCTATGGTCGTCTCTCCTTGAGACATTTGGAAGCAAATCTAGGTTCCTTAGGTTGGGTAAGCTCCTGGGGTTCTTGATTCATTGGGAAACAATTAGGGATAATAAACTTTTTGAAAACCTATTACATGACGGTTCAGATGATTTCATTTAAAAAAAGAGAAAGGGCATGAACATACTTGTACTCTTAAGCTAGAGAAGAGTGCTTACAAAATGTGGGTTGCAGAGGAGTTAGTTATGGGCAGGCTGCAGGAGACGCCCTCTAAATTTCTGTTTTTCCCTTCCATGTGGGGTAAGAATTAAAAACCTTGGGAAGGAAAAATAGTATCAAGTACCAGGAAGTGTGAATCTTCAGGCCTAGAAATAGTATAGGAAACGCACATGAAAAGGCTCACTAAGATAATTCTCTCCATTTGAGCCAGGATTGTTTACATGTCAAACAAAAACCAATGAATATTTATGTAATTTAATAAAGATGATGTTAAATATTTCAAAACTAGAAATCTCAGAACCTCTTCAAAATTCTCAGATTTACCTTTTTTTTTAGCACTAATAGTAATATTTGAAGTTTAGTGAAAAAATACATAATTTTTCTTAGGTTCATTATTATTGTTCTTGCTGTTACAAAGCCTTGGTTTTGATGTTTAAAACATGTGGTTACTAGATAACAAATAGCATGAACACTTAGATTTTAAATTTTACTTATTTCTAAATAGATCATAAATTCACGTTGTTTTATGTCAACTGTATCTCAAAGCCAGTTCAAAATTCAGAAGGTGCAACATGGTAAAGAGTGAACGGCAGGGTTGTGCCCGAGATGGCTCAGGCTGGATCACAGGGCTGCTGTTGAGTATCTCCTCCCAACTCTCCATGTATGGACATCACATTCATGTATTGGAGTGGATGCAGTGGGAGCATTTACACTACAGAAATTGGCAAACACTATAAATCTAATCCCCCAACCCCACCTACTTGTTGAACATTCACCAGAACACCAAGGTAAAAGACTTCCCCCCTCCTCAATTTTCTACCCAGCCTCCTAATTTTGCTCCCCACATACAACTAATATTATTTGGGATTATTGGGATGTCTTCCCAAATATAATTTGGAATACCAACAATATATTACATGTAATAAATATATACACTTACTTATTTCTCCTTTTGTAACACAAACAGTAACATTTCCTACATGCTGTTCTACCCCTTGATTTTTCACTTAACAAAGCACATTGGAATCATATTGTAGTGGTGCATACAGTGTTTCCACTCTTTTTTTATGCTAGCAAGGTAATCCACTCTATGGGTGTACCATAATTTTTATTTAACCCAACATATTGCATCTATAGTCATGTGTATTTTAAATTTTGATGGAGAATGCCAAATCATTTTCCACAAATGTTCCAATTTGCACTCACCTCAGTGGTGTCTGAAGTATATATTTATAATTAAAATGCATAGCTATCCTGTCATATAGTCATATAAATGTGCTGTTCTGTGTTAGAGAGAAATACTGTTTTCTGTTATTCCTCAATAATTACAGGATAGATACAGATTGCTATTGTTTCAGTAAGTAAAAAGCCTTCTTTGACTAAAAATCTCTTCTGCAACTTCTTTATCTCACTGGTAGGGCTTTGTGAAAAATGGCTTCACTAAAGCCCTTAGGAAAAATATTTATAAGATTCGACACAAGAGAAGTCTTTTCTGTATTCACTTCTCCAAATGCTTTTTCTATCTCGTTATTGCCACACACACAAAAAGTATGAAATGATGTAGAGAACTTAAGTTACGCAGTGATTTATCAGAAGGAGCAGAAACACACATTTAAAATGCTCATCTTTAAAGTGAAAGAAGGAACAAGTTTTTAAAAATGACTTTACTGTACATCTGACAAAAGAATCAACATCTGGCTTTTGCAGGAGCAATCCCATAGTGAAAATAAAATCACTCACCCTTGTAGCTTTAAACAACAAGCTTCTATGCCTAGGGAGAAAAGGGCATTTTCTAGAGAAGCTTTAAAAAATAGTAAGTAGAAATTACTCATGTTCCATTCTTTTAAAAGTCTTGTTTCTTGAAAATGAAGTAATTAATGCACCATTCCTAATATCCAAGACCTTAAATAATTCTTCACAAAGTTTACTAAACAATCAAGACTGAAGTGCACGTTAGCCAAGAAGATTAAGAGAGAGAGAGAGAGAGAAAGTGGGAGAAAGACTGCACTTCATAAAGTATCATTTAACTTGAGGACCTCAAGCGGGCAAAATGCCAATGCAGTTGTTAGAATAAGCTTTTCAAAAGCTACAGGCAGGTAACCAAAGACAAGATACACAATATTTTCTTTAAATGAAATAAGGTGAAATGCAAAGAGGGAGAAGTCAACATTTCACAACCACCAGTAACCTTTAGCTTGTGTCATCTAAGCCTCTGATTCCACCATACTAGGTGCTTCAAAAATCTGCAGTAGCTATTAAAATGAAAAAGTAGACAACGATGCTCATAGCATTAGCTAATGTAAGCTGCTGCGTTTCTTGCATCTAAAGGCACTTGCATAGATGCTTAAATGAAACCCTCTGTTCTCACGATCATGCTTTTCGTTGCACTGACTCTGGAAACCAATGGTCCAGCCCTCAGGACAAAGGTTCCCTTTACACCTGTATCTCACAGGATTCCTTTTACTGCAGTGTGTGTCCATTTCTTGCCTTCTGTGTATAAAACTGTACTTATAAAAGTTTATTTGGAGCATCTGAGCCACCAAAAGAAGTTCAGAAGCAGCAAGTTGAAAATGCACATATGAGGCTCAGATATGCTTCACGGAACTCTTCAACATAAAGGTCACAGTTAAAATATGTGGTGAGGCAGGATGAGGGGAGGAGAATAATGAAATAAAAATTACAAGGGAGAGGGAGCCAATGAACAAACCAGGAGAGACCAAGGGGAATTTGCTACATTGGAAAGCAGCCGGCAGAGGCAGCCTAGCAGGGAGTCGTCTGTGGAGGCTGAGCTAGTCCTCAACCCTCTCTCTGCTTCAGTTCCCCCATCTGTAAATGGCGGGGGGGCGGTGTGGGCTGTCTAGATCTGATACCCTATGCTCTCTGATTCTATGCTTGTGTGGGTGTGTGAAAGGGAGGAGGATGGAGCTGAAAGGCATGCCTAGGAATACTAATTTCCTCCTTCCCCTCTGACATGAGCTGAAGCATAAATGATGCTGCTCCCCAAGCCTTCGTCCCCATGTCCTAGCCTTCTTGCACTGAGGTGGAGCCATTGGCCTAGATCCGGCCAATGAACTGTGAACAACCCCTGTGTTATTTACAGGCTGAAGCATAGAAGAGCCCAGATGGCCTTCCAGTTGTCTCCCTCCCAGAACAAATGCCATAGCCGAAGTCCCTGAATGAGGAAGTTGGGGCAGAGGTCTCTACCGACCTATATGAGATATGCAGTATGAATGAGAATAAATCTTTGCTATGGTTGTTGCATATATATCAGGCATACCTCATTTTATTGTGCTTCACTTTATTGCATTTTTTATGAACTGAAGGTTGTAGCAACACTGCATCGAGCAAATCTATCAGTGCCATTTTTCTGACATCTTTTGCCCACTTAGTGTCTGTGCCATATTTTGCTAATTCCTGCAATACTTTGAACTTTTTCATTATTATTATGTGTGTTATGCTGATATGTGATCAATGATCACTGATGTTGCTACTATGACTAGACGAAGGCTCAGATAATGGTTAGCATTTTTCAGCAATAAATTATTTTTTAATTAAAGCATGTACATTTTTTTATACATAATGCTATTGCACACTTAACAGAGTACAGTATGATGTAAACATAACTTTTATATGCATATGGGAAACCACAACATTTGTGTGACTTGCTTTATTGATATTCGCTTTATTTCAGTGGCCTGGAACCAAACATGTAGTATCTCAGAGGTATGCCTGTATATGTGTATATATGCATATATATATTGTGTGTATATGTATATACATATATATGTATGTATATGCATGTATATGTGTATATACATGCATATATATGTATATATGTATATAGGCAGACACTTATCTTACTTGATAAGACAGCAGAACAGTAAACAATGGATAAAAGAAGTGTTTGAACATATGTGAATGAAGAGAAAGGAAACAGAAAAAGAAGCTAAGTTACATGGTAAATGAGGAAATGACTTGTAGAAAGAGACCATGAACAGAATATTCTAGAAAATTGGTCAGACCTGGTGGGAACCACTGTTCTGTATGCTATCAAGGGACCCCCAGGGTGGACCCCTGTAAATCCACCTTGGCAGAAAATCCACAAAAAATAAATAAGTCTGAGTTTAGTGGGGGAGGAGAACATTAAGAACATTAAATGGTTAATCATCTTGTGTTTCATGTGTTGGTTCAGAATTCAAATGTCTTTTTTTGGGTTTTTTTGGGGTTTTTTTTTGCGGTACACGGGCCTTTCACTGCTGTGGCCTCTCCCGTTGCAGAGCACAGGCTCCGGACGCGCAGGCTCAGCGGCCATGGCTCACGGGCCCAGCTGCTCCGCGGCATGTGGGATCTTCCCGGACAGGGGCAAGAACCCGTGTCCCCTGCATCGGCAGGCGGACTCTCAACCACTGCACCACCAGGGAAGCCCTTTTTTTGTTTTTTTTAAATGTTCATTCTTTCACTCATTTCCAGCTGAAGCACAGTAACCACGATATTGGCATTCAGGGGAACGACTGCACCTCAGGGGAACCTGTTCAAAATGAAAACTCAGAAATGGGGTGGTGAGAACATGTCTTCAGAGACCTCATCTAAAAATGCTAAATATAAGAGGACAAGGCTAGCTTTTGGGGAAAGAATCACTAAAAAAAATAGTGTTACTTCAAAAGAGGTGTTGCTTCCACACCGTGAGCAGTCATTTTCTCTGTCTAGGAGGAAGTTGGAAACGCAGATCTGAGGCGTAGATACAGATAGATCTGGAACTCTTCAACAACGAAGGTCACAGTGGGGCAGACGCTCTTGTTTATGCAACACCCATTCTGATACCTATCTTGCTTGTCTTGTGCTATAGACCAGGCACCCTCTGGCTAGCATTCCACATGCGGCCTGGTTCCAACAGCAACGAGAAGCAGCTGCCAGTATCAGGAAGTTTTACTACAGCCAGGCATGGTGGAGAGGTCCCTGGTCTTCTAGGATAGCTGCAGCTGAGTTTCCGGCATCCCTTCCTCTGCATCCTGCAGTATGAGTGATAAGAATGGTGACTATGGCTGCTATTGGTCTTTTCTGCTGGCTTTGTTGCTGCTGATTTTACATCTCAGCCTAGTTCCCAGGAATCCTGGAGCTCCTGTGAGTTTCCCAAGACTGTTTTATAGTCTCTTTATGTTTAAATTAGTTGGAGTAGATCCTAGTCTGCAGCTAGGAATAAATTACCTAAGGAAATAGTGAAATGAGAGATCCAAGGTAAAGACATTGGGCAAACTGCTAAAGCAATATCTGAGAGGAGGAGATGAAGCAGAAAAGTCTAGAGTGCTTGTCCTATCCCCAGGTGAGATTCAAGTTTATACACTATTCTGTCATTAGAGAGAGGATGGGTGTCTGGTCCTAGTTGGTCTCTGGCTGGCTATCTCATCCTCTATGTCCCCGTCCCCCTCGCTTGGCCCAGGAGAAGACAGTCCACAAGGCTGTAGACTTGTCAGGTGCTGTCAGGTACCCTTCTGCACTTGTTACTGATAATAGCAGACTGGCCATCACTGCTGATTACAAGATCTCTGCTCTCTGCAGGTCCCTGGTCCCAGATCTACTCCTCTTCTTTTTCCCTGCTCCTCTGAGCATTTCTGAGCCTTATGTGGGTCCCAGAAATTCTCAGGGGCTTCTTCCACGCCTCGTTTGTGTGAGGGGTACCCTTCAAAGCTGCTCTCAGACCTAGAGCCCTGGAAACTCTGTCCAGCTACTGCCAGTGTGCCATGTGCAATCCAGAGCCATGGGAACTGGGAACTCTCTGGAGGCTTGTCACTTCACCAGGAAATGGTCAGGCAGTGAGCACCAGACTGGACATTCTGTTTGAATGATATTTCCATTGTCCCCACCCCTCCTCTTTCCTGAATTTCAAATCAAGTTGGAGAAGCCAAAAACTGATGCTTGATGTAGACTTTAAGAAGTCTCGGGGGCGGAGTCAAGATGGCGTACTAAGAGGATGCGGAATTCACGTCTCCTCACAACTAGGGCACCTACCAGGCACCAGTGGGGGACAGGAGGAATCCCCAGCGGCCAGGTAGGACGTGGGGTGTGGTGGGAGTGAAGAGGGAGAAGTGGAGGTGGGATGGGACTGGCGCCCCTAAGGGGCAGCTGGGGGAGGGGCAGGGATCCCATGCCCGAAGAGGGAAATTGGGGAACCACTGGGAGGGCAGAGGATCAAAAGGGAGCGTGGCCAGGTTTCCCCTACCCACTTGGGACCCCAGGAACCTGCTGAGATCCCGGGCCTGATGCTCTACCCACTGAGGCCCCCTCCAGGCACGTGGATCCTGAGGGAGTGGGAGGGAGGGAAGGGGGAGCAAAAGTAAAGGCCAGACCTACAGGGACTGGCACCCCTGAGGAGTGGCTGGGGGGAGGGGAGGAGTTCCTACACCCGGAAGGACCCACCCACGGTTAGGGGTCCAGCAGCGAGGGGGAGACCCTGGGGGAGATGGTGGGGGAGGGGTGCGAAGGAACAGAAGGGAACGGGGCCAGTGCTTGCCCTGTCCACTTAGGCACCAGGAAGACTGTTGGGCTCCTGGGCCTAATCGTCTGCCCTCGGAGCCTCCCTCCTGCCATGCAGAGCCCAAGTCCCGCCCCTACACCCCCACCCAGGGCCCCACCTCTACCCTCGGAGACCCCCTCCAACGCTCTGGGCCTAAGCCCCACCCACACGCCCTCACTCAGGGCCCTACCTCCAAACTCCAGAAGCCCACACTCGAGGCCCTCCTTTCCATGCACTACCTCTCCCTTCCCCAGGTCCTAAGCAGAGGGTCCACCCCCAGGGCCTTTGCCAGCTACCTGGGTCCTGAGCCTAGACCGCACCCCACACTCAAATGTCACCCCCCGCACCTGCCTAGGTCCCACCCCACCCTAAACCCCACCCCTGCCTAACTTCCACCCCTGCCTAAACTCCGCCCCCAGAGCCAAGGCTTTTTTTTTTCTTTCTTCCTCTTTTAGATTGGTGTTCTCCTTTACCTTCTTGTTTCATTGCTATTGATTCGTTTAGTTTTATTTTTTCTAAGAAATCATTTATTTTTCTAATTTTATTTTATTCTTTATATTTTGTTATTGTTCTCTTCGTCTTGTTTCCCTCCTTTTCCTTTTTTTTTTCTTTTTCTGTTGTGGTTTTATTTTACCTTGTTGCAGTTGTTTCAATTGTAGTTTTATTTTTCCTAATATATTTTTTATCTTTCTAATTTTATTTTTTAATTCTTTGATATTGTACTGCTCCTTTTCTTCTTTCCTTCTTTCTTTTTCTTTTTCTTTTTTTTTTTTAACCATGCCATGAAGCTTGTGGGATCTTGGTTCCCAGGCCGGAGGTCAGGACCAAACTCCTGTGGTGGGAGCTCTGAGTCCAAACCACTGGACTAACAGAGACCCTCAGACCACAGGGAATATTAATAGGAGTGAGGCCTCCCAGAGATCCTCGTCTCAGCACCAAGGTTCGGCTCTATCCAACTGCCTTCAAACTCAAGTGCTGGACATCCCAGGCCAAACAACCAGTAAAACAGGAATACAGAACCAGCCATCAAAAAAAAAAAAGAAAGAAAGAAACTACAGAAAAATGTGTTACAGACGAAGGAGCAAGGTAAAAACCTACAAGACCAAATAACTGAAGACAAAATAGGCAACCTTCCTGAAAAAGAATTCAGAGTAATGATAGTAAAGATGACCCAGAATCTCAGAAACAGAATGGAGAAAATACAAGAAACATTTAACAAGGATCTAGAAGAATTAAAGAGCAAATAAACAGTGATGAACAACACAATTACCGAAATTAAAAATACTCTAGAAGGAATCAATAGGAGAATAACTGATGCAGAAGAATGGATAAGTGAGCTGGAAGATAAAATGGTGGAAATAACTGCCAGGGAGCACAATAAAGAAAAAAAGAATGAAAAGAATTGGGGACAGTCTCAGAGACCTCTGGGACAACAGTAAATGCACCAACATTCAAATTATAGGGGTTCCCGAAGAAGAAGAGGAAAAGAAAGGGTCTGAGAAAATAGTTGAAGATATTATAGTCAAAAAGTTCCCTAACATGCGAAATGAAATAGGCAATCAAGTCCAGGAAGCACAGAGAGTCCCATACAGGATAAATCCAAGGAGAAACACGCCAAGACACATATTAATCAAACTATCAAAAAATAAATACAAAGAAAAAATATTAAAAGCAGCAAGAGGAAAACAACAAATAACATACAAGGGAATCCCCATAAGGTTAACAGCTGATCTCTCAGCAGAAACTCTGCAAGCCAGAAGGGAGTGGCAGGACATATTGAAAGTGATGAAACAGAAAAACCTACAACAAAGATTACTCTACCAAGCAAGGATCTAATTCAGATTCAATGGAGAAATTAAAACCTTACAGACAAGCAAAAGTTAAGAGAATTCACCACCACCAAACCAGATTTACAACAGATGCTAAAGGAACGTCTCTAGGCAGGAAACATAAGAGAAGGAAAACACCTACAATAACAAACCCAAAACAATTAAGAAAATGGTAATAGGAACATACATATCCATAATTACCTTAAGTGTAAATGAATTAACGCTCCAACCAAAAGACATAGACTGGCTGAATGGATACAAAAACAAGTCCCATACATATGCTGTGTACAAGAGACCCACTTCAGACCTAGAGACACATACAGACTGAAAGTGAGTGGATGGAAAAAGATATTCCATGCAAATGGAAATCAAAAGAAAGCTGAAGTAGCAATTCTCATATCAGATAAATTAGACTTTAAAATAAAGACTACTACAAGGGACAAAGAAGGACACTACATAATGATCAAGGGATCAATCCAGGAAGAAGATATAACAATTGTAAATCTTTATGCACCCAACATAGGAGCACCTCAATACATAAGGCAAATACTAACAGCCCTAAAAGGGGAAATCGATAGTAATACAATAATAGTAGGGGACTTTAACACCCCATTTCACCAATGGACAGACCATCCAAAATGAAAATAAATAAGGAAATACAAGTTTTAAATGGCACATTAAACAAGATGGACTCAAGTGATATTTATAGGACATTCCATCCAAACACAACAGAATACACTTTCTTCTCAAGTGCTCATGGAACATTCTCCAGGATAGACCATATCTTGGGTCACAAATCAAGTCCTGGTAAATTTAAGAAAACTGAAATTGAATCAAGTATCTTTTCTGACCACAATGCTATGAGACTAGATATCAATTACAGGAAAAAAACTGTAAAAATTACAAACACATGGAGGCTAAACAGTATGCTACTAAATAACCAAGAGATCTCTGAAGAAATCAAAGAGGAAATCAAAAATTACCAATAAACAAATGACAATGAAAACACAATGGGGGACTTCCGGGAAGATGGCAGAAGAGTAAGACGCGGAGATCACCTTCCTCTCCACAGATACACCAGAAATACATCTACGCGTGGAACAACTCCTACAGAACACCTACTGAACGCTGGCAGAAGACCTCAGACCTCCCAAAAGGCAAGGAACCCCCCACGTACCTGGTTAGGGCAAAAGAAAACACTAAACAGAGACAAAAGGATAGGGACGGGTCCTGCACCAGCGGGAGAGAGCTGTGAAGGAGGAAAAGTGTCCACACACTAGGAAGCCCCTTCGCGGGTGGAGACTTCGGGAGGCGGAGTGGGGGAGCTTGGGAGCCGCAGAGGAGAGCACAGCAACAGGGGTGCGGAGGGTAAAGCAGACAGATTCCAGCGCAGAGGATCGGGCCGACCGGCACTCACCAGCCGAGAGGCTTGTCTGCTTGCCCGCCGGGGCGGGCGGGACTGGGAGCTGAGGCTCCGGCTTTTGTTGGAGCGCCGGGAGAGGACTGAGGTTGGCGGCGTGAACACAGCCTGCAGGGCGTTAGTGCACCGCGGCTAGCCGGGAGAGAGTCCGGGGAAAAGTCTGGACCTGCCGAAGAGGCAAGAGACTTTTACGTCCCTCTTTGTTTCCTGGTGCACGAGGAGAGGGGATTAAGAACGCTGCTTGAGAGAGCTCCAGGGACGGGCACGAGCCGCGGCTAAAAGTGCGGAGCCGAGACAGACAGGAGACGCTAAGGCCGCTGCTGCCGCCACCAGGAGGCCTGTGTGCGAACACAGGTCACTAGCCACACGCCCTTCCGGGGAGCCTGTGCAGCCCGCCACTGCCAGGGTCCCGGGATCCAGGGGCAACTTCCCCGGGAGAACGCACGGCGCGCCTCAGGCTGCAACGTCACGCTGGCCTCTGCCGCCGCAGGCCCGCCCCACACTCCGTGACCCCCCCCCCCCCCCGGCCTGAGTGAGCCAGAGCCTCCGAATCAGCGGCTCCTTTAACCCCTTCCTGTCTGAGCAAAGAACAGACGCCCTCCAGCGACCTACACGCACAGGCGGGGCCAAATCCAAAGCTGAGCCCCTGGGAACTCTCAGAACAAAGAAGAGAAAGGGAAATCTCTTCCAGCAGCCTCAGAAGCAGCGGATTAAAGCTCCACAATCAACTTGATATACCCTGCATCTGTGGAATACCTGAATAGACAAC
>NW_020837945.1:97838535-97865017 GCF_003676395.1 Aethalodelphis obliquidens | reverse complement strand
TATTTGTAATGAGGTGGATAGACCTAGAGTCTGTCATACAGAGTGAAGTAAGTCAGAAAGAGAGAGACAAATACCGTATGCTAACACATATATATGGAATTTTAAAAAAAAAATGTCATG
The DNA here is from genome assembly GCF_003676395.1 of Aethalodelphis obliquidens. Lineage (NCBI taxonomy): Eukaryota > Metazoa > Chordata > Mammalia > Artiodactyla > Delphinidae > Aethalodelphis > Aethalodelphis obliquidens. The sequence continues at coordinate 97,864,897 of NW_020837945.1, read as the reverse complement.
AAAAACCTAGGGGTGAAACAGGAATAAAGACACAGACTTACTAGAGAATGGACTTGAGGCTATGGGGAGGGGGAAGTGTAAACGGTGACAAAGCGATAAAGAGGCATGGACATATATACACTACGAAACGTAAGGTAGATAGCTAGTGGGAAGCAGCCGCATAGCACAGGGAGATCAGCTCGGTGCTTTGTGACTGCCTGGAGGGGTGGGATAGGGAGGGTGGGAGGGAGGGAGACGCAAGCGGGAAGAGATATGGGAATATATGTATATATATAACTGATTCATTTTGTTGTGAAGCTGAAACTAACATACCATTGTAAAGCAATTATACTCCAATAAAGACGTTAAGAAAAAAAAAAAAAACAAAAACACAATGACCCAGAACCTATGGGATGCAGGAAAAGCAGTTTTAAGAGGGAAGTTTATAGCAATACAATCCTACCTCAAGAAACAAGAAAAATCCCAAATAAACAATCTAAACTTACACTAAAGCAATTAAAGAAGAACAAAAAAAACCCCAAAGTTAGCAGAAGGAAACAAATCATAAAGATCAGATCAGAAATAATTGAAAAAGAAATGAAGGAAACAATAGCAAAGATCAATAAAACTAAAAGCTGGTTCTTTGAGAAGATAAACAAAATTGATAAACCATTAGCCAGACTCATCAAGAAAAAAAGGGAGAAGACTCAAATCAACAGAATTAGAAATGAAAAAGGAGAAGTAACAACTGACACTGCAGAAATACAAAGGATCATGAGAGATTACTACAAGCAACTCTATGCCAATAAAATGGACAACCTGGAAGAAATGGACAAATTCTTAGAAAAACACAATCTTCCAAGACTGAACCAGGAAGAAATAGAAAATATAAACAGACCAATCACAAGCACTGAAATTGAAACTGTGATTAAAAATCTTCTAACAGACAAAAGCCCAGGACCAGATGGCTTCACAGGCAAATTCTATCAAACATTTAGAGAAGAGCTAACACCTATCCTTCTCAAACTCTTCCAAAATATAGCAGAGGGAGGAACACTTCCAAACTCATTCTAAGAGGCCACCATCACTCTGATACCAAAACCAGACAAAGATGTAACAAAGAAAGAAAACTACAGGCCAGTATCACTGATGAACATAGATGCAAAAATCCTGAACAAAATACTAGCAAACAGATCCAACAGTACGTTAAAAGGATTAAAAGGATACACCACGATCAAGTGGGGTTTATCCCAGGAATGCAAGTATTCTTCATTATACACAAATCAATCAATGTGATATACCATATTAGCAGATTGAAGGATAAAAACCATATGATCATTTCAATAGATGCAGAAAAAGCTTTTGACAAAATTCAACACCCATTTATGATAAAAAAAAAACTCTCCAGGAAGTAGGCATAGAGGGAACTTACCTCAACATAATAAAGGCCATATATGACAAACCCACAGTCAATATTGTTCTCACTGATGAAAAACTGAAACCATTTCCTCGAAAATCAGGAACAAAACAAGGTTGCCCAATCTCACCACTATTATTCAACATAGTTTTGGAAGTTTTAGCAACAGCAATCAGAGAAGAAAAAGAAACAAAAGTAATCCAAATTGGGAAAGAAGAAGCAAAACTGTCACTGTTTCAGGATGACATAATACTATACATAGAGAATCCTAAAGATGCTACCAGAAAACTATTAGAGCTAACCAATGAATTCGGTAGGGTAGCCAGATACAAAATTAATGGACAGAAATCTCTTGCATTCCTATACACTAATGATGAAAAACCTGAAAGAGAAATTAAGGAAACACTCCCATTTACCATTGCAACAAAAAGAATAAAATACCTAGGAATAAACCTAGCTAAGGAGACAAAAGACCTGTATGCAGAAAATTATAAGAAACTGATGAAAAAATTAGAGATGATATAATCAGATGGAGAGATATACCATGTTCTTGGATTGGAAGAATCAACATTGTGAAAATGACTCTACTATCCAAAGCAATCTACAGATTCAATGCAATCCCTATGAAACTACCAATGGCATTTTTCACAGAACTACAACAAAAAATTTCACAATTTGTATGGAAACACAAAAGACCCCGAATAGCCAAAGCAATCTTGAGAAAGAAAAACGGAGCTGGAGGAATCAGGTTCCTGGACTTCAGACTACACTACAAAGCTACAGTAATCAAGAGAGTATGGTACTGGCACAACAACAGAAATATAGATCAATGGAACAGGATAGAAAGCCCAGAGATAAACCCACACACATATCGTCACCTTATCTTTGATAAAGGGGTAAGAGTATACAATGGAGAAAAGACTGCCTCTTCAATAAGTGGTGCTGAGAAAACTGGACAGCTACATGTAAAAGAATGAAATTAGAACACTCCCTAACACTATCCACAAAAATAAACTCAAAATGGATTAAAGACCTAAATGTAAGGCCAGACACGATCAAACTCTTAGAGGAAAACAGAGGCAGAACATGCTATGACATAAATCACAGCAAGATCCTTTGTGACCCACCTCCTAGAGAAAGGGAAATAAAAACAAAAATAAACAAATGGAACCTCATGAAACTTAAAAGCTTTTGCACAGCAAAGGAAACCATAAACAAGACGAAAAGACAACCCTCAGAATGGGAGAAAATATTTGCAAATGAAGCAACTGACAAAGGATTAATCTCCAAAATATACAAGCAGCTCATGCAGCTCAATATCAAAAAAACAAACAACCCAATCCAAAAATGGGCAGAAGACCTAAATAGACATTTCTCCAAAGAAGATATACAGATTGCCAACAAACACATGAACGAATGCTCAACATCACTAACCATTAGAGAAATGCAAATCAAAACTACAGTGAGGTATCAACTCACACCAGTCAGAATGGCCATCATCAAAAAATCTGCAAACAATAAATGCTGAAGAGGGTGTGGAGAAAAGGGAACACTCTTGCACTGTTGGTGGGAATGTAAATTGATATAGCCATTTTGGAGAACAGTATGTAGGTTCCTTAAAATCTAAAAATAGAACTACCATATGACCCAGCAATCCCACTACTGGGCATATACTCTGAGAAAACCATAATTAAAAAAGAGTCATGTACCACAATGTTCATTGCAGCTCTATTTACAATAGCCAGGACATGGAAGCAACCTAGGTGTCCATCATAGGATGAATGGATAAAGAAGATGTGGCACATATAAACAATGGAATATTACTCAGCTGTAAAAAGAAAGGAAATTGAGTTATTTGTAGTGAGGTGGATGGACCTAGAGTCTGTCATACAGAGTGAGGTAAGTCAGAAAGAGAAAAACAAATACCGTATGCTAACACATATATATGGAATCTAAGAAGAAAAACTGTTCTGATGAACCTAGGGGCAGGACAGGAATAAAGACGCAGACATAGAGAATGGACTTGAGGACACGGGGAGGGGGAAGAGTAAGCTGGGATGAAGTGAGAGAGTAACACTGACATTTATACACTACCAAATGTAAAATAGCTAGTGGGAAGCAGCTGCATAGCACAGGGAGATCAGCTCGGTGCTTTGTGACCACCTAGAGGGGTGGGATAAGGAGGGTGGGAGGGAGACGCAAGAGGGAGGAGATATGCGGATATATGTTTGCATATAGCTGATTCACTTTGTTATACAGCAGAAACTAACACAACATTGAAAAGCAATTATACTCCAATAATGATGTTAAAAAAAAAAAAGTCTAGTTTGAAGATTTCCTATACATTTCCAGTTGGCATATCAATTAGTACCACCTCTGTGGGAGATAATTTAGCAATATTTACCAAATTTTAAAAACACATGGCCTTGAATGGCAATTCTCCCTTTAGGAATTTATACTACAGATACATGAGTTTTTAATGAAATTATTCATTATGGGATTGCTTGTAACAGTGAAAATTTGGAAACCACCTAAATGACTATCAGTATGACACTGGTTAAATAAAAATTATGGTAAATCATGAATGGAATATAATGAAAGTATGAAAAGTAATGATGTGGCTTTTCATACTGATGTGTAAAATCTCCATGATATATCTAGAGGGTTACACCAAAACCAATAACACTGATTGACTGTGCAGAGAGGAAGTGGGGGAATAATGTTCAGAAGAGGGAGGAAAAATTTTCACCAGATATTCTTTTATACTTCTTGACTTTTGAACCATGTGACTGCAAAACCTATAAATACATTTTTTATATTCAAAAACATTTGTTTAGTTTTTTAAATAAACATTTTTTTCTAAAAAATGTGTATATAAATATTATATAATTTTATTTAAAAATTGCTCCAAGTTGAGCAATTATTTTGGAGGATCTACCTTCCCCTGAAGCTACGATTGCTTCGGTTTTAATGAGAGAAGAGCCTCAGGGCAAAGAGAAGCAATTATTAATTCCTCAGAATAAGCACTTACTGGTACCAGTTTAATGTTTTTAAAAATGTCATCTCTTTTCATATGGTGAATAGTTGGGATTTGCATCACTCTTTACTCAGATCTTTGTGTGTTAAGTGTTTCTCCTTAGTTCATCTCAATATTTACATTAAAACTCTTTCTAAACCTGTCATTCTACAGTTTTTGTAGATTCCGCAAATTATATCACTTACATATTAAATGACAGCCACAAGGCAATCTTTTGGTGGTTTTCAGACAATTAATAGCAGCTCTCAGTTTGATAGAGTGTTTAGCATGTACCAAGCAGGCTCTAGACCTTTTGCTATATTTGCTTGTTTAATCATTACTATAACCGTATTAAGCAAGTACTGTTATTAACTTTTTCCAGATGAGGAAACTGAAGCACAGAGATGTTCACCAAGGTCCCCAAAATAAGAAGTGATGGAAGGAGGATTCAAACCCTAGATCCTGCTCCAATAATGATGATGGTTATGATAACTAATACCTACGGAGCACTATGTATCAGGCACTGTCCTAAAATTTTTTCCATGGATTAATGATGTTTTGAGGAATTAACCAATTTAATCCTTACACCAGTTCTATGGGTGGGTACTGTTATCCTCCCATTAGATATGATGGCATTGTCTTAGTCAGTTCTGGCTTCTATAACAAAACCATAGACTGGGTAGCGTAAACAGCCAATATTTATGTCTTTGAGTTCTAGAGGCTGGGAAGTCCAAGATCAAGGTGGAGGCAAATTTGGTGTCTAGCGAGAGCCTGCTTCTTGGTTCACAGATGGAGGTCTTTTCATTGTGTCCTTACATGGTGGGGGGTGGGGGTGGGCATAAACATTCAGTCCATAGCAGGTATCAAGGCACAGAAATTTATCACATCCTTAACCACTATGATATAGTGTTTCATCACAACCAAATCCATGAAGCAAATAAGTTTATCTCCATCTTTCAGTGAAATTTCCTAGTTCACATGTAGTAACGAGTAATGGAGACAGGGTTTGAACCCAGCCCTGTCAGCCTTCTACAATCCAGGCTCTTCCCATGACACCACTGTGCCCTCACTAAAGAAAGGTCCGTGGAGCGCACAGCAGACCAATGGGGGTCTTGCACCAACCAGCTGTTTGTTTTTTCCACGCTGTCTAACCTCTCTTAGCTTTAATGGGCACAGTTTTGAAAGGAGCGAGGAGAACCAGAAGGTCTCTACAAACACTGACAACCCCAGAAGTTTTGCCACCTGACTTTCCCACTCCATCCGTTCTCTAAGTTTAGAAATTCTATACAAAAACCATCTGCATTAACTTCATACTCTGACACTATAAGACTCGGGGAAAATGAGTTCTGAGCATTTAAGAGGAAAGTTTGAAGTTACAGAAGAGAATTAACATTTGGCCCTGGGTTCAAACCCTGATACACCTGTGTATCAGCTGTACCCTACTCAACACCCCTCCACCACCACAGTCCTAGGCCTCTGCTCATGCTGAACCTTCTGCTTCAGGCCTTCTGCCTCCCTTTCTTCTTTGAGGGCCCAAGTCTGTAGGATTCTTCTAGACCCTTTTAATTGTCTCCTCTGTGAACCCTCCCTGTTCTCTCCTCTCTCCATACTGGAAGCAATCTTTCTTGCATCTGGTTTAATTTTCTCTCTAAACACTAATGGAGGTCAAAAGCATAGAGATCACTGCCATTTCATTTATTTTGGGCTATCATTCAAACCCTTTTTCTGGTCAAAAAAATTTTTCATTATCTCAGGTCATTTTGCCTGCTACTCTGGAAGCCCATCTTAATTTTTTATGTGTGAAAACTATAATGAGGTTATTTCCTTAACAAGCAAAATAATCCCACTTCCTCTGACCTTTTCTAAAAGGGCATTTTCCCCCTATTAATATCTTGGTTGTCCTCTGCCTCTCTCCAACTTTTCTCTCTCCCCCTCCCTCTCAAACCCTCTCAATCTCTCTCCCTTTCTTTTTAAATCTGTAAATTCAATTAAATTTAGCAAGTATTTGTTGAAGTCCAGCTAGGTACAGGACTCTATTAGTGGTATTATAAAGATTAAAAAATTTAGAAATCATCTCTCCCCTCAGGGAATTTAACAATCTACTTGGAAAGAAATATGCAAAAACTAATTATGACACAATACAGTCTAAGACATGTTTGGGGAACTGGAGATTAATCTTTCAAAAAAAATAATGCAATACACACACAAAAGCCATCTTAAAAACAAGCTAAAGAAATGTATAAAACATTGAAAAATAGTTACTAGTTCTACTAAAAGAGAACTCAAGATACAAATTAGTTATAATTTGAAAGTTCTTCCAACTTTAATAAAACAGAAAACAAGTCCATTGGTATTGTTAGTTCAAAGAACTAATCAGATAAATTTATATCTAAAAGATAAAGTGCCTTTCTTCCATAGTTATTTAAGCAAAAAATTAGTGTAACTTTCATTTATGGCATAAAACTTCTTTTTTTTTTAGGTTGGCCAGGAATTAAGCAGAATTTTAATGGACCGCAAGTGCTCTATGACTAAGTTCATAGTATAATGTTTGCTTCATATGGAAGGGCTTCCAAGGGAGCAGTACAGTGAAATGGTGAGAAGGTATTTAGCATCCCAGGGAGTCCAGCAGACATTCTTTACTCTAACAGGCCAAAGACTAGCTTATTATTTCCCCAGGCTTGTATTCTCACATTCTAGAACAGGCAACTTTAAAATCTTTGGAATCTAAGCAATGGTAGAGACTTCAGTGACCCATCTTGGCCAGAGGTATGCTTTCATACGTCAGATGAACCCTCACTGAGGCTAGGCTCCTTCCCTGGCAGTGCTAAAGGCAATTTCATTCATTTCTTTGTTTCAAATGAGTTCTTCCATCTTTTATAACCACCACCACCACCACAAAAAAACAGGTCTTATACACCTGTTAATATATTAGGTGAATGACATAATCAGTGTATTGATTTACTTTTGTATTGAAGAAATAGAAATAGTCCAAACGACATTGTCTAGCATTTCTAGCAACTCGTATTATAACATTTTTGTTGTTGTTGTTTGTTACCAAGACCAGAACATGTCTCAAACATTAGACAGTATGCTTATTGAAATAAATCTAAATAATACAAAAATGTGGTTCAAGCACACACATGTAAACACAAATAATTATACACATATATAAGTGGAGAAAGAAGCATCAGAAGAAGAGAGGTGGTCTTTCCACCCACCCCTTACTTTACAAACAAAATCCTACTATCGTATTGGCTTACATTTTTTTTTCTTAGCATAACCAAAAGCCTACATTTTAAAATACCTCACACATTGCAAAGTTACTTAATACAAAACTTAGTGTGCAACTGCTCTACTGAAAACAGTTTTGGAAAATGATTGTCACTATACCGGTGTTATTTACCTGTCATGTCAATAACACACATATTTATAATGTTCCAATTCATCAGCTTGGAAATTCCAAACAGCATTTAAGTGAAACATAGCAGAGCTCTCACATTATTAACAACAACAGAAAACATAAATATAACCCTCTCTTTCATCCAGGGTGTCCTTAGGAAGATTTGCAATGCATTTTATTATTATATTCATATAAACAATGCAAAAGGAAATTTAAAGTAGAATGTAGAGGTTTGATTTATTTCTACTCCTTTTCAACACTGTCTTCCGATGTGGTTTTGAAATAATGAGTAACACTATATTTTAGTCAATAAAACCAATATTCTGTTTTTACAAAATGAATTTTAGAAAATTTAAAAATACTCTAACAACAGAAAAAATAATACATTGGCTGGGATTCTGTGTGAGTTTCAAAAATTCTGTCAACAGCATAAGTATATTTTAGGACTATGACACAAGAAGAATTTTATTTGGCCTATGAATGTATTTTTATCTCTACATGTCTTATTTTGAGGAACATCAATAGAACAGTTTGCTTTAGCCAGACATTTTTTTAAAGAAAAATAAAGTTTGGGTTTTTCCCTCTTTATAAATGAAAAATGCTAGCTGCAGAAATTTCGTATAATACAGAAAAGTAGAAAGAAAAATAATTGCCCATAAAACCACTATTAGTAATATTTTTGGTATAATTCCTTTTGGTTTTTTTAATGAATAATTTTTGGTTTGGTGTTATTTGTCCCCCATGGTTAGAATAATACAATTTGGTATCTTTTTTTTTTTTTAGTAGTTTTAAGTACAAGGAGAAGGACATTAGAATGATATTTAAAATCCCATCTCAATAAGTTCTGCCTCTCACTTATTTTTGTCACCTTGACAAATCACTTAATTCTCTAAGCCTCAGTTTCTCATCTATAAAGTGGGGATAATACTGACATTTGTCTATTGTGATCTGACCTGAGTATATGTCCTCACAATTTTCAGGTTCTTTTTGGTAAATATTGGTAATCTACCATAATTAGAACTCCTCGCCAACATTCTGGCTGTCAAAAGATCTGTAGCAATGACAGCAAAGCTCAGACTGATTTCTGTCAAACATACGAATATTTCATGACGACCAGGAATACCAGTTCTCTATCTCTTTAGGTAACCTCCCAGCAGTTTTCTTGGAAGTTACACTCCAGGGCAAAGATGTTAACACTATTCTAAGATGAGGATCGACTATCCTTCTAGTGGGAACCGATGATGACATCTAAAACACTACTCCGGAGATGTTAGGCTACTGGGCTTTCCAGGTTTAATACATCGTTCATGCAAATTTACAGGTGAATATAAAGTATTTCTAACTGATCAACATAGTTGGAACAACACCCATGAGAAATAAGCACTAATATTCCTTATGTTAACTAATGAACTCTCTAATAAAAAATCACATAGTGATATCTGAAACCTGGTATAGATAGCCCTGCAGTAGAGATTCCTGGTTAATGTCTTTCAAATATTACCAATCACCTCTGGATTGTGTATTTCCGATCTGAATATTGAATTGTTGACCAAATGTCTTTGGATTAGAAGTAAAAACCAATATACACACTTACAGTCCACTGTCTAGGATAAAGTATTTCAAAGAAACTTATGGACAATTAAAAACTATCTCATATACTGTCATAAAGATTGAATGAAATCACTTCATAAATACTTACTGAGCTCCTAAAAATGTGCCAGGCACTATTCTCGGCTTTGAGAATATGGAAACAAAGGAGAAAAATTCCACTGTCATGGATACTATATTGACAATTAGTGCCTAGGCATTATGTTATCAATAAACTATCTGTAGAATGAATAAATGATTGATATTTTTGTTCTTTGTTGCTATCATGAATATGTTGATGATGATGATGTTAATAATTTATTATGCACCTATTGTATACATAGTATGACATACGTATATAGATATATATAGAGATTATATTTAGTAAGAATATATACATTTATTTTAACATAAGCATTTTTTCTAAACACTATTGTTAATTACTACGTAGTACCCCGAAGTCTGAAGGTGCAGCAATTTGCTTAACCATTCTCCTATCCTTGGCATTTAAGCTGCATTTAATTTTTTATAATAAAACTAGTATTGTTGGACTTCCCTGGTGGCACAGTGGTTAAGAATCCGCCTGCCAATGCAGGGGACACGGGTTCGAGCCCCGGTCCGGGAAGATCACACGTGCCGTGGAGCAATTAAGCCTGTGAGCCACAACTACTGAGCCTGCGTGCTGCAACTACTGAAGCCCATGAGCCCAGAGCCCATGCTCTGCAACAAGAGAAGCCATCGCAATGAGAAGCCCGCACACCGCAACGAAGAGTAGCCCCCGCTCACCACAACTAGAGAAAGCCCGCGCGCAGCAACGAAGACCCAACTCAGCCAAAAATAAATAAATACATTTTAAAAATATTTTAAAAAACTAGTATTGTGAGAAACAATAGATTTACTTTTGTTAGATATCCTATGAAAAGCTACTTAATAAAACTACTATAAGTCTTCTTTCTTACTCTCAACCATATTTGAATTGACGTACTATTGATGTCTGAGGGCCAAGCAGCTCACCTCTCTGGAAATGTTGTCATGTGTCCATACTAGATTGATATTGCAAATTTTAGTTTGTAAAAGGATAGCTTTGGCAAAGCCATGGTGAGGAGTCACATGCATGGACACTTAGAAAAATTAAAAAAAATATATATATATATGGTGAGAAACATCTAAGTATAGGATCCTCTTCTGTTGCTCTTCCTCTTCCTACTCATTCTTTTTTTATTTCTAAGTAGTGTTTCCTTAGAGAAGATTCCCGAACCCTAACTATCTTTTCCCACAGATGGTCCCTCTAATACCAAAGAGGCTCTGGGTGGTGCAGCTCCAGCAGCAGACATCCTGTACCACAGCCTGGGTCTGCCGCAGAAACCTTTCCCAGGCCACGTTTCAATCAGTGCTCGCAGCCTTTTCTGTCACTTGGTAAGTGAGTTAGAATCATTTTCCAACCTCGGAATATACTGCCTCCAGAAGCTAAGTGGCTTACCAAGCATCACGAATCCTTCTAAATGGGGAGAGGTGCAACATATAACCATTTGTTCTTTATTTCTGAGAGGATATCGCAACATGCCCCAGGCCACTGGAGTCCTATAACCTACACTGATGAGGACAACACCCTGAACCTTCATAGGGTTTATTTCCTCTCTACCTTCCTTTTGGGTCTATTCTAGTTTGGAAAGGCAGATAATAAGTTTTATTTATTTGAAGATACGTATATTTTCCATAATTTAATATCTCTAAAATCATCAAGCAGTTTACAGCAGATGTGATAAGAAAGCATTGAAAACAGACTGAAACATGCTAAGAATAATATCCAATTAACCACTGGAGGATTAAAGTCTGAGAATGGGGTCAATTTTGGTTTTTATCTTTCCCGAGAAAGCAAAGTCCTTATATCTCTAATGTGCTAGAAACCGTTTTCCTCCAGGGGGTAGAGAGCCATTAAACTCTCATTATCATCTTATAAAATTGGGAACACTTGCTAGAATTATACGAGGGGTACTTCCAGCAACAGGGAAATCTGCACTTAAATGATCTTATACCCATAAATGAATGGGACTTACAATAAACCATTTTCCTGAAACAACCATAAAAGACTCTTAGAATCAAAAGTCACCATGATGAAAATGTAAGCAAAATAGGCAGACTGCTCTAATGATCTTTAGGGACAGACCTAATTTCCTCCTGAGGTATTGTCACATTATTGAAACGTTAATGAGATATCAGTCACCCTTAGAAACCTTTAATCCCAAAGATTTGTATTACACAACTAAGGTCCTCAGTAAAGAATTGAACATCATCCATAGGCATTTAAATTGATATAGAAGTGATAATTCCCTCCTTTGGTTTTTATGTAGTTTCTTTTTAAATCTGAATGAGGATGGGGATGCAGAATCCATTGTTTCTAAGAAAACATTTAAATCCATTTCACAAACATGTTTTGTTTCATAAAACGTTTCACAAACAGTGGTCCACCTAGACCCTCAATGTGTTCCAAACATTTTTTGCAAGTGCTATACACTATCTCCTTCCTAAGCAAATATTTATTATCACCCTCAAGGATCTAATATGACATATAATAAGTTGGGTGACCATACATTCATGTTTGCCTGGGACAATATTGGACACTTTAGTCCTGTTCTTTTTTTCATAGCAACTCTAATAAGCACCTGCAGGAAGTAGATGTGGTAGAAGAAAATGAAGACACATTTAAGCACATAGGAGAAGGATGCAGTGTGTAGCCTTTTTCTGGTTGGAGACATTGTGAAACTGTAGCTCCGTTATTATCTGCCCCACCATCCTCCAGCGACTGGTAGAACCTGGCTTATCGCAGGTTTCCCAGCTCAGCGGCATCTTAACAAATATACAGAGAGGATGACAGCTATAGCAGCAGGTATTGCATGCCTTAACCACCTCGATTCACTTCCTCCTTAAATATTGCTGGTCAATGCAAAACAAAATGCACTGCCCAACAGCCAATGGTGGAGTTGCACTCATGCAAGATTTATGGTCACTCAGCCTTCATTTCAGTTCCCCTACTAGTCTTGGCTGGATTTGGGGAAGAAATCATTAAAATCAGGGTAATTCAACTGCTCTGGTTCGGTATGTTTTTGTCTGTGGCAGTAGGTGTTCAAGGAAGTATAGCTGGTCTGAGAAATCGATGGCAGTAGAAGCTTCCTCTTTAGAGACAAGAACCCATGACCAGGGTATGCTCAAGGTGACTGTCCTATTTTGTCTTATTTCCTATTTCAGTGTTTTTTTTTTTTTAAAGTGGGGTAAAAAACAGAAAGTCCAGACTTTTATCGTGACCATTGTCAGAAGACCTCACACAGGGAAATAAACCCACATGATATAAAAAAGAAAAACAAAACAATACAATTCAAATTCTTCAAAAGTTTTTCCATTTACTGATTTTTCTGATTAACTTTTAACAGGAAACTCAACTCCAGAATAAATTATTCTACTATTCAAGCAAAAACCACTCATTACATTGAAATAGACATACGATTCCTGTCAATAAGAAAATCAATAATCTTCACAAATAATTTGTTTATTACTACCAAGTTATCCAGTGTTCTCTGGAAACCATTTTCTGGAAAATATTTGGGGCCCAAAAGGCTTTCCAATATTGTCCCGCATTATTATTATTTTTTTTTTTTTTTGCGGTACGCGGGCCTCTCACTGTTGTGGCCTCTCCCTTTGCGGAGCACAGGCTCCGGAAGCGCAGGTTCAGCGGCCATGGCTCACGGGCCCAGGAGCTCCGCGGCATGTGGGATCTTCCCGGACTGGGGCACGAACCCGTGTCCCCTGCATTGGCAGGCGGACTCTCAACCACTGCGCCACCAGGGAAGCCCCTGCATTATTCTTAAATATTTACATGTACTAGTTTTTCTTGTAACAGTAGCTAACACTTATACCAAGCTTCCTGTGTCCAGGCATGGTTCTCAACACTCTTCATGCATCTACTCATTTAATCCTCCTAAAAGTCTTGAGAGGCAGGTACAAGTATTACTGCCTTCATTTACAGATAAGGAAACTGAGATGCAGAGAAGTTGACTCACCTGGCTAGTCAGTAGCAGCCTGTAATGCCCCAACTTACCAAACTGCCCCTCTCTCTTTATAATATAGTATATCTTTATTTAAAAGCTTTTCAAGAAAAGTACTATATCTTTTCTGTTTTCCTTTTGCCAATACCTCATGTCCTTCTTTATGTACTGCAAGCAATCAAGAAGAGATATGATAAATATTTTAATCAATATTAATCATGTCTCAGATAAATGAGAGTGATATTCCATAAAATGGTGCTTTGAGCATAGTAAAAGTTCAATAAATATTTGTTGGCTCTTTCTAATAAAGTATATGGAGACTATGCCAATGTTTCCTAAAAATAGTATTATTACTTCCTCATTCTTTAGTCTGATAAAATTCAATAAAAACTAAGCAACGCACTTCCCCCCCAAAATTACTTAACTGCCACTTCAAGTACATGAGTACCAAAAATATATTCTAAGCCACTTTTCCGTTGCGGAGCACAGGCTCCGGACGCGCAGGCTCAGCGGCCATGGCTCATGGGCCCAGCCGCTCCGTAGCATGTGGGATCCTCCCAGACCAGGCCACGAACCTGTGCCCCCTGCATTGGCAGGCGGACTCTGAACCACTGCGCCACCAGGGAAGCCCTGAGCCACTTTTCTGAACTGTTAATTTTTTCTTTGCAGTTGTTGAGATACTGGGTTGAATAATTGAATCGTGTCCCCCCAAAATTCATATTTACCCAGACCCTCAGAATATGACCTTATTTGGAAATAGTCTTTGCAGATGTAAATAGTTAAGATGAAGTCATACTAGATTAGATTTGTCCTTATAAGAAGGTGGTGTGCCTACACAGAGACAGAGACAATACAAGGAAAACACCATGTAATGACAGAGGTAGATTCTGTAATGATGCACCTACAATGTAAGGAAGGCCAAGGATTGCCGGCCACCACCAGACGCCAGGAGGGAGGGAAGGAACAGATTCTCCCTTAGAACCTCCAGAAGGAACAACCCTTGCAGACACCTTGATTTCAGACTTCTAGTCTCCAGAACTGTGCGAGAATAAATTTCTATTGTTTTAATCCACCCAGTTTGTGGTAATTTGTTATGACAGCCCGAGGGAACTAAGGTAGACACTAAAGTCAAATTTTAGTATTTATTCATTATTAGATAGAAATTTGCTGTTGCTTCAATTGTTGAGATATCAGCAAGGAAAACTATTTTATAAATATCACTGTTTTTATTCCTGTTGTAAACATACATGGTCTTAATTTATCTAAAATGACCACTTTTTGAAGCAGTATTTAAGTTTTTTAATAAGCTTAATTTCTGCCAGTTAATGATTTGTTGCTATATAGTGATGTGAACTAGTTCTATATTTTTTCCATTAATATTAACAATAGATTGTTTAATTCCTGCCTAACAGATAAAGCTTTGGGCTTCTCATATTTACAATTCATTCGATAGAAACTTTAGTCAAAGGCAAGTCAGACCTACCCCATTTTTTTCTTCAAAATAATGACCTTTCCTTCTTGGTTGTTTTTAAAAGATAATACAAGTGCTTTGGAAACAATTTCAAAAGCTACATTTAATCAATTTATTAATTAAATGTTAAATTATTGAATAATGAATTTTGGGCAATTATTTTAAACTAAGTTGACAAAAAAATTGCTCAAGTCAGTTCTGACTACATGAAGCCATTTGTAATTATACAAAACACTTTAACCATTTGTTCTATTTACTTGCACAAGTCCCAGGAATATTTTCAGTTTGAAATAAGGACAAAGAAAAATTATTCATATTTAGATTTTGCTTCTGATACTACTTGGCAAGTGCATTTAAATTCTGAAAATACAACTTAAATATACTTTAATATAATGACAATGTTAATTGAAACCTAGAACTACTAATTATTTTTCTTATTTTAGCAATTTCTTGGCTCTCTAAGAGCTACCACTTAAGAGGCTGAGTGCCATTTCCAAGCAACAGGAAGAAGAAATACATGATTTTTCAATTGGTATAAAAGTAATATTTACAGCTGAAATTTTTTTCAAATTTTTCATTTGGGACTTAAGCGTGTATGAGTCACTAGAAAAGCTTACTTGCTGTTGGCATCACCTATAGATTTAAAGACATACAGGCACTGTATCCCTGGGGAAATAACTAACACAGAGAAAGTGATGAGAGAAGTGTGTGAGATGCAGGTGACAACTAGCTCTTTACTCTAACTATCAAAATACAAATTACAGTTCATTAATTTTTCATATGTAAGGTAAAGGAAGTATTAAAGAGGTAGTATTATAACTGAATGATCTCAAATTGTGGGCTGGTGACGTCCCTATGTGCAAAAGTTTTGCTCTCTAAAAATTTCTTCTCAAAAATCTGAATTTCCTTTTTTCCCCCTTCTATTCCTTTATTCCAAAATACCTGGACAAAGCCATGAATGAATAAATTTTAAAAGCAGGCTATACATCAACAAAACTGAATGAAGAACAATTATATACATCAATATGGATGAATGTCAGGTGTATAACATTGAACCAAAAAAGCATGTCAAAAAACTAGGATGTACAATCATTTTAATAAACCTCAAAATAAGAAGAACCAAACAATTACCATTTACAGACTCGTAATTCACAACGATACTGTTTTTAAAAAGGCAAAATAGTGATATATGTTCAAAAAAATTGTGGGCTGGGGAATATACAAAAGTAAATGTTGTAGTCCCTCTTAATTCATCAATTCTATATGTGGATGAGCTTGTCGAGTTACCTCTTCATTAAAACAGATTGTATGCTTATATCAGGCTCTCAGATATAAACAAAATTAATGCTATACTGTGAAGTTTTTCTGGAATATATTTACTAATGTCTATGGCCATCTTAAATGGCTATCGAGAGCTCTATATTAAATGAGGAAACTCTCTAGAACATAGACATTATATAAAAATTAGTACTGATCTCCAGCCATAGGATGTTTGTTTTTCTAAGCTATCTAAAAACAAAGAAGTATAACATTAAGATTCCTTCCAGAAGCCGGTTCCTGGCTTAATGCAAATTTTGTCTTATTTGTTTCCCTTATGGTATCAAATTTTTAAAAATAGTACAAAGGTCAAGAAACCATGGGATGTTGGCCAGTGGTCAGCTGGTCCTTCACACTGAATCCTGGCTCACAGAATCTTGCCTTTACCAGGCTACGAGGTAAGAATAATAGGTGGTGGGATGGCAAGGAAAGGGGCCTCAGCCAAGCTTGCCTCTGAACAGGAAGCAAAGGTCAGTTCAAGAGCTGAAAACAGGGAAATGCCAAAGGATTAAAGCCCACATATGTCCCTGCTGTGCTATGTGCATATACACAGGTTTTTATTAATTCAGATGTCTGTCCTCAAAATCAGGAATATTTATAGACGTGGAGCCCAAGGAGTAAAAAGCAGAGGAAAGTATAAAAAGCTGAGGAAAGGAATCGGAATCATGGTCTCCATTCCATTAGCTTTGACCTTGCCCATGTGCCTTCCTACAGGTCTGAGACAATGGAAGCCAAGATACTATGAAGAGGCAGAATAGAAGAGGCTCCTAGGGGTTGTTAAAACCCACACCAAAGTAGGGGTGCAGGACAAAATTACTAAGTAATCCATTTAAGAAATCAAGGTCTGCAATCCACTGGGATAAAAGTACCACTCCTAGACTTTGCAAAGGGTCAGAATCTTTGAACTTTAATGCAAATTTTTTTAAAATTTTTGTTTTTTTTTTTACTTTACTCACAGCTAAAGGCAAAAAAGGCGAGCAGGCTTTAGGCAAATCGATCTGCTCCCTCCTTCCTCCTTCTCCAGCCTCAAGGCAGCCAGCATTCTCTGGCTGTTCACGTAGCAGCATTCCAACCCCAAACCACCAGGATTCAGTGACACACATTTAGTTACCTGAGATTTCGGAGGTGGATAACCAACTTCATCCCGACAGAACCCTGTACTAAACCACTCATTCCTCATTGAGGACTTGAAGCCTTCAAGTCCTCCTGTTCAGTTAAGGACATTTCAAATCTTAGTACGCTAGTTAGCAAAAAAAAAGAAGAAAACCAAGGAGGAAAAGGAAAAAGAACAAGTGAGGATTACCTGGTATATAGTTCATTGAAGTTATAACAACGCTGTGAGATGTTGGACCAGAAAGACTCCGAGAGACCTGGTGAAGGTTTCCAGTGCTTTCAGACACAGATGTCCCTGACCCGGGCTGTCCTGTGGTGTAACCAACCGGCAGAATGCAAAAGTCAAATGTGTACGTTCATGTCAAACTCCAGTGCATTTTCAAAGTGAGAAGCCAAGATTTCATTTTGCAGTCCCCTCGTGCGTGGCCCCAGGCGTAATTTGAAAATTATCGTTTTCAGGTTCAACACTGACGTTTCTTCCCTTTCTAAATGTACGTTATAGCTAATTTTCCTCCCAATTCAGTTTCATTCTTATTAAGCATGGTTTGTGCTCTTTAGCTCCCTTAGTAATTTTGTCTCACTTCAAAGAACCTATTGCTCCGGCTTTTGAAGGAGGTCGTGGAGAGGATGTGATCGCTGTTTGACCCGGAAGCTGGACCCGGAAGTCGGCGGCTCCTCACCCACTCCCCGCCCTTGGAAAGTACCTTCTGCCCAGCTTTCCCACACAAGGAACTGTTTTCCAGGACGCAGCTTTGAGAAAGCAATGTGGTGTTGAGACCATCCGGACTGAAAACGTGACTGAACCCAGTTAAAGCCTCTATATAAACTTTTTTTTTTTTTTTTTTTTTGCTGTACGCGGGCCTCTCACTGTTGTGGCCTCTCCCGTTGCGGAGCACAGGCTCCGGACGCTCATGCTTAGCGGCCATGGCTCACGGGCCTAGCCGCTCCGCGGCATGTGGGATCCTCCCGGACCGGGGCACGAACCCGTGTCCCCTCCATCGGCAGGCGGACTCTCAATCACTGCGCCATCAGGGAAGCCCTGTATAAACTTTTAAGATTCTGGCGGTCCGGTGCCGAGATTGCTCATTTTGCGGCCGCCAGAGACAAGCCTCCAATGTAAGTTTCCTTGCTCATTAAAGCTGCCACTTACCGATCTGGAGTGGCAGTCTCTCCCCGCCCTCTGTGTACAGGGGCCAGTTTCAGATTTCACCCCGGGGTGGGGTGGGGCGATTCCCAGAATTGTGAACCAACACCTGCTTTTCTCTCAGGATTAGCAATCTTTTTGATAGTTTTTGCAATCTAAATGCCAGTTTAGAGATTTAAATGTATTGACCTACGCCAACTTAGCCGCGAAATTTGCATCAGGGTCACTGTTTTCCTCCAGGACGTGGAGAAGTTTCTGGTCTTGGCCTGAACAGACATTAGGCTGAACAGCACATGCTAGTGAATTAGATCTTCTGCCCAAGGTGTGAATTAAGAGCAGGACTGGCTGCCGGTGAGACAACCGCCATCTACCCACCCCCCAGCCCTTGCCCAAAATAACAGAAGTGAGAGGCTGAACGAAGTAGCTGTGTTGCCTGCCTTGTGATTTATTTCTTAGTATTCACTTGTATTTTGCATGATTTATATTTCTATACATATAGCATATTTTCCCATGTCTATAAAGCTTTAGGAAGTGCCCTGGTGAATATGTGAATAAACTCTGCTTAGTCGGTTAGGTCCCCAGATGCCCTGGGACGTCTTGGGGGTGAGTGAATGGTGAGGAATTCAACCAGAACTGTTTGTGTGGCCATGCCCTTCCACTGAGACTGTTTGCACACCTTTTTCTTTAGCTAGGAAAATCATCTCATTTTCCCTTATATACTGTTGGTTTTCCGTAAGGCAAATTTATAGAAGTGAAATATTCCTGGTTATTTTAACATAAGGATGTGGATGGTACAGATCAACTTAGATCACTGCTCAGTTATCTTTGGCCAGAACAACTGCTTAATTTATTCTTCTTCCTCCAAGCAGAGTGCCAACCAGAGTGTCTCAAATCATTGGAGATTAAAGAATTCATGCTGGTTTTTAGACCTTTGGATATTTCACATATAAGACTTTCATCATTCATCAAAGGAAAAACACAATAAATTCAGGTTTAGCCTTCTGGCCTCCAAACTCAGAAATAGTTCAGGGTGTCCATGTCCTGTCTCTTTTTCCGTGAGTCTTAAATGTAGAGGGAGAGAAACTTAAGAGTTGAGTTTGTCAGATGAGGATTCAGTGATCGCAACCACAGCATGAAGTTTTCTGTTATTATTCCCATTTTGTGAGTGGGCAAATGGAGGCACACAAAGATCTAGAAATTTGTCTAACTTCAGAAAGCTAGAGAATGGTGCAGCCAGTGGTCAAATTCTTATCTGTCTCCTTGCCTGGTGGCAGGAAGAAGCATAGGCACCTGGTTATATTCTCCCAGTGTTTTAACTGTGATTTTCTCACCATTAGTGCATCATGATAGCAAGATACTGAGTCATGACCAACACTGCCATGGAATAAAGTAAGAGAGGCATGAGTTGTTTCTTGAAACTTTTGTTTCATTTATGTAATATAAACACACATATTCATGCACACCTTTTTGTGATAGAGACTGTCTCTATTTCTTCCTGTGATCATACTCAGAAATGAAACTAATTAAACTGCCGAACTACTCTCTTTTGGGGATTCTTTGTTATTCTATAAAGACCTCAGTTTATGGGTTTGAGAAACATTGTTTTGAGGCAAAGCAATTGCATTATGAGTTTTTTTCTCCAAATGCAGAGATTAATAGAACTATTAACTCATGTAATTCCGCACTGTAATATTCTGAAATTCCCCAGTGTGAATCTGCAAAAGACAGCTCTACGTCACTATTACAGTATTTATAATTTACTTTAAAATACTTCCGCATAGACAATGTGGTGAGTTTATATATGTGGACATGTGCATATGTACGGTGAGGGGAGGTTTGTTAACTTAAGAAATTAACGCTGGTGGTACGCTAACTGTGAATGCTCGTCTCAGAGATGGTGGATCCGCCCTTGAAAGAATCTAAGCCAGTGACTTCCAACCCTAGCTGTACATTAGCCTCTGAGACTTTTATAAAGAATTAATAGGTATAATATTTTATTTTTAAAATTATCATACAATAAGATTGACCTTTTCCTTTGTTGTTGTTGTATAGTTCTATGAGTGTTAATACATGTACAGATTTGTATACAACTCTCACAATCAGAACATAGAAGAGTTTCTTCACCCAAAAAACTCCCTTGTGTGTATTACGACCCCTTCAGGGTCCAGTGCCAATCTTGATTTGTTGAGAGGTTTTTAAAAAATACCAATGCCTAGGCTCTGCCCTCAGAGTTTCTGATTAAATTAGAGTGGGGTTGGTATTGGGGTCTTTATTTCAAAGTTTCTTCGGTGGCTCTAATGTGCTTCCAGGGCTGAGAAGCTGGTGCCCTTATCAGCCCACACTCCCGAGGCTGCTATCACAAGATCTTCCACTCACTTCAGCTCAAATCTGCAGTATGTGTTTAGTTGGGATCATGGATATTAAAGACTTTTTTTTTCATTGTAGAAATGAATGGTGCTCAAAATATGTGAGTGACCTGGAAGAAGTCTTGCCCAGGCACCTCCCCCCACCCCCCGCAGAGAGGACTGGGCACCTGGTGAGCCCATCACCCATTGCAGAAGACCATGGGCCTCGTCAAGGAAGATTGTCAGGTGCAGGATCTGACCAGACGTTTAGCTGAATTCTGTCCCTAGAGTATTATAGGATGTGCATGAGCAAATCCTTTATGCCTCATGGCTGTCTGGAGTGCCTAAAAGGATAGGTATCTGTGACTTCACTGAGACTTCAGAGAAGTTTGATGTCTGTCTCTGCTTACCTCTAAATGTTTGCTTTGCAAATTTGGTCTGAGACTTGATTTCTTTGTAATTTACCATCCGATAGAGAGACGTTGGGGGAAAACATTACGCTTTCCAACTTCTAACTTTTAAAGCAGTAGTTCTCAGTCTTAGCTGTACATTAGAAATGCCTGGGGAAATTTTAAATCCTGATACCCAGACTACAGCCTACTACAATTATTTCAGAGTCTCTGGGAGTGGGATCCAGGTATCACTATTGATACTTTTGAAATTCCTCAGATATGTAGCTAAGGCTGAGAACCACTGTATTAGAGGCCACTGATATCTGGCAAAAATAATCTAATAATTTTGAACAAATAAATTGGCTTAAATTTATTCAACTCATTAAGTTGAACTCTGTCTTCCCTCACCTGCACATCTGGGCCTGGCTTCCAGCTGAGCAACTGGCTGGATGCTTATTTATACCATGTAGCTGCACATTGCCTTCACCACTGGCCTCTCTGCTTGGAGCCATAAATACCCTTAGAAGATGTATTAGTTGTCTACTATTGTGTAACCATTTACTCCAAAATCTAAAATGATAAACATTTATTATTTTGTAGTTTGTGTGAGCCAGGCATCTAGGAATGACTTATCTGGGTAGTTCTGGCTCAGGGTTTCTAGTGAGGTTACAATCAAGTTGTAATCTGAAGGCTTGACAGGGACTGGAGGGTCCACTCTAAACTCACTCATGTGGCTGTTGCCAAGAGGCCTCAATTTCTTGCCACATGGGCGTAGGTCTCAACATAAGGCTGTCTGAATACCCTTATGACATGGTAGCTGGCTTCTAAGAGACGGCACAGAGGAAGCTGCATTGTCTTTTTTGACCAAATTTCTGAGTCACACACCATCAACCCCCTTTAATTTTATTTGCTAGAAGCCAGTAACTAAGTCTAGCCCACGATCAAGGGAAGGGAAACTACACTCCACCTTTTGAAGGAAAACTGTCAGATCTTGTGGACAAATCTTAAAACCACCACAGAAGATAATTGGATAGGGCTAAGGGAATATAAAATGTGCTTACATTGTCTTTATGAAAAAAAAAGTCGAATTCCACTAGGATGCATCAACTTAACAGTAATCAGACACCTACAGAATGCAAAAAACTCTCGGAGTTGAGATCACAAATTTCATGATTGTTAATGTATTAATGGGCAGCCACGGCAATTGCTTCCCGTACGTAAGTCTTAAGAAGGAGAAAGAACACACCAGACCAAAAGAAGTCATCTCATCTTGCTCGAACCCCGGTTTTACAGTGAATCAGTTCTTTAAGAGACATGTACTTTATGGGGAATGCTATGCATGTTGTTAACAGATAAACAGAAATGACGTTTAATTTCAGGCTCCATTAGTGAGAACAAGGGAATAGTGAGAATGGTGAGAACAAGGTCAGCCAAGATGGTAAAGGACAAAAGTACTTCATTTCCAATCACTTAAAATAGTGTACAAATGCAGCAGCTAGGATAATGTTGAGTGCTTGCCAACTTAAAATAGAAGGGATTATAGGAAAGAACTAGGAAGCCTTGATACCAGAAAATCTCAAAATGCTGTTTTCTATTGAAATAATTGTTTTTACAGCAAGCATTTGGATCATCTAGACTAGATATCTACAGTCTATAGGCTGAATCTGGCCTGCTGTTTATGTAAATGAAGTTTTATTGGAACACAGCCATGCTCATTCCTTTACACATTTACCCTGGCTGTTTTCACAGCAGCAAAGCTGAGTAGTTGCAAAAGAGGTTCTATGGCCCACACTACCCAAATATTTACTATTTGGCCCTTTACAGAAAAAGTTTGCCAATCTTATAGACTCAAGATGGGGATATATGAGCATTATTAACTTCATTACAGTAATCCCAAAGCTTTTATGATAGATTCTCTGGGCTTAGAGACAGATCTAAGAGAAAAAATGATGATCAAAAACTGGCAAAAAGCCTGCCATTATTTATTAAAACTTGCTACATTTAGCGCAATATGACTAAAAGTTAATGAGAGTATTTCCTCTCATCCCATAAGTAAAAATGTAATCTGGAAGTAAGTCAGTACTCTTTAGTATGTAATTGATAGAAAAGAACCTTAAACTGGTTTCATGAAAAAGAGGGAGAGACATTTATTGGCAAATAAAATTAAAGGGAGTCAGAACCTGGGAATTTGAACACCATTCTTCTCTTTCTTTATGATTCTGTCTTCCTTTCCCACCTTTCCTGCGCTCCCCCCTACACCCCAATCCTGTTCCTCTTTCTCTGTTAGCTTCAGTTTTTCTGCTGCAACTGAGTTTTCTCCATGTCATAAGGAGTGTGACTCCTGGAAGCTCCAAATATATGATTCCTGTCATCACTAGAGCAGCCAAGAGATCATTTCTCTTATCTAACCTCAGTATAGAAATCCCAGAAGATGAGGTACAATGATTGGTTTGGGACCCACTCCAGTGGTTACAGGGTTAAGCCTTTCTACAGATGAAGAACAGAAGAGGAAATGGTGTGAAGACAAAACGACAAGCAATGGATGGACACAGCCTACTCCATAGTACCAACTGGCCCTGCCGTAATAGTGACAAGACCCAAGGAAATTCTAAGAGGATATCCCATCTCTTCATTGGCTTAGGCGTGGCTCTTGTAAATCGTAATTACTTAATATATTCTGATTTGAAAACCTCTCTAGGTTTCACAACTCCATTCACTTGTTTCTCAAGAAATTCTTTATTCTTCATGCTATACTTGATGCTTCATAGAAGATAGACATACAGTGTTACGTTTTCCTTTGACCATATCTTTCTCAGGGCAAATAATTCCAATTTCTTGGTTCTTCCTCAAGACCCTATGGCTGAGAGTTCACTCGTTTTTGTTTGTTGTTTATTTTGTTTGATTTTTTTTTTACTTCTGTAACATTTGTTTTTGCCAAATTTAAAACACATCTTCTTAGTATATGAAACTCAGAATGTGACAGTGGGTAATGATCCATACAACCCTGGCTATATTTAGAATTAACATTGGAATCAGATTCGCCCGGGAAGAAATCCTAGCTCTGTGACTTACGTGTTGTATGATCTTTAAATAATACTCTCATTTCATAGATGAGGATTATAAGATTTCATTTAGTTAATATTTATTGAAGTGCTTGGGATATCAACAATGAACAAGAGAAGTAAGTTCTCCACCCTCACAGAACATGTATGTCAAGGAGAGTATAGACACATTGATAGACTATTTCCATGTACTGTGGGAGGTACTGTGATATGAAACACAGGATGCTATAAGGGGACATAGAAAAGATATTCAGCCTAGACAGGGATGGGGGTGAGAAGTAGACACTTCCCAGAATTGGTATTAAGGTGAGACCTAAAGCAATGAGCCAGGGAAAGGAGAGGAGAGTGAATAGTGATTGAACAGTGTTTGGGGGTAGCAAATTTATCATAATAGAGGAGAGCATGGTGATTTAAAGGAACTGAACGTTAGTCAAGTATTAGTCAGGAATCTTCAGGTGGTGAGTGGCAGAAATGCATTTCCAACTGGCTCAACTGAAAAAGTAGAATTTACTGGCTCATTAATCAACCTGTGGGTCTACTTGGCTGGCATCAGGGATAGCAAGACATAAAGACTAAAAAAATGACACAGTTCTCTTCATCTCTGCCCCTGCCTTTTGCTTGTCTTTGCAGGTGAGGTTTATTCTCTACTTCTGTAGATTATTTTCTCCACACAACTGAGAAAATAGATACCAAGTGATGTGAATTTACAAACGGTAGCTTTGCTATCGAAAAGGAAGGAGAGGTGCTATTTTCCATTTGCTCCAGGCTGCAAAGATGTCAGTAATTGTGCAGGGTCTGAGGTTTACCTTACAAGCTAACAAGTTAGCCTGTCATAGTTACATGGATGCTGGCAGAAGACTCTAGACTGCTGGCTCAAAGACATGTAACTCTCATGGCACAGCGGGGCAACGTGTGAGCTTACTGTTCACATCAGTTCCCCCTTGGTCTCCTAGCATCATGGGGATGATGTGGAGCATCCCAGGTAGATGTTGCACCCAGAGTGGACTTGCGTCACCCCTAAGGCTCTCTGATCTTAAGAAACTTTCGATCTTAGAGAGGGACTGCTAGCAAACCTGCTCAAATTTCACCCTGCAGGGAGACATTATCTTTATTATTCTAGCCAGGGAACAAAAATGTCCTCTGACCCACAGGGAGTTACTACCTCTAATGTCTGGCTGTTTGATAGGCAAATATCCTTGAAAAGATAGTCCAGGATAAAAGCTGTCACAATATGTGTAGAAACACCACGGAGAATTGCCCTCCAACCAAAATCCCAGGGAAGGAATTGAATTGGTGTGTCTTGGGTCACCTGCCCATCTTGGATCAAGCACTTTGTCCCAGGATATGGGGTAATATTATTGGCTCTGGTCAAAATCAACTTCTCACCCAAAGACAGGAGTCAAGGCCGGTTACTAAGACAATGGTGCTTGACAAAGATGAGTCATATTTATTATGATTCAGAATTAGAGTACAAATTATAAGGCTGAAGAAGTAAGATGGGTTATGAAGAACTATGTAGTCATATTAAGGAGTTTGGAACCTTTCCTATGTGCAATAGGGATTTATTAAATAATTTTATAATGGGGGGTAGTGTTAGTGTTATCTTTAGAAATATCACACTGGCACAGATTTTAGGGATAGGAGAGGGTAAATGAGGAGACAAATTAGGGGACTATTACAATAGTCCAGGTAACAGATAACAAGGACCTGAGCCAGGACAGTAGGGATGAAAAAAATGGGCAAATGTAAAGATATTTTGGTAGCATCAATAGGGAGAGAAGACAGAATCAAGGACAAACTTTGCTTCTGTTTTGGGAAACTTAAGTGAATTGAGATTCAGAACCTAGAAAGAGAAGTAAGTTTTAGGAAGGAAAGAAGGCAAATTCAACTTTGAAAATTATAAATTTAAGGTAGGACGGGTCATAGAAAGCTTAGGTTGAGGAGATGGATTGGGAGACATGTCCAAGACATGACAGAGAAGTAGGCTAGATAGAGAAAAGGCTCCAGGACAAAAGCTGAAAAACAGGTATTTTAGGGGCAGGCAGAAGAAGAGATACCTGAAAAAAAAAAAAAAAAAAA
>NW_020837945.1:97663021-97838525 GCF_003676395.1 Aethalodelphis obliquidens | reverse complement strand
AGATAGAAGGGAAGCCAAAAGAAGATAATTCAAGAGTAGAAACTGACCTTTTTTTTTTTTTTTAAATGCTGTGCAACATGCCACACGACAATGTACCACAAGGTAATGAGAATTAAAAACAAAACAAAGAACTCAAAGCTTCAGGAAATCAAAATTCTTTGGTTGTAAGATCAGGAAGGAATTCCATCAAACTTAAAGGAGCACTGAGGGGATAAAGTGGGTCCTTTTTTCACATTTCTCACACTATGAAGGCATTCAGTAAGTGTCCATCATTTTCCTTTATAACAGTGAGTCACTGTGACCTCCACGTGGCTCAGATTATACTCTTACTCCTAGATCTTACTCAGTCACTCATAAATATCCAGTCATTACATCTGTACTAATGCAGCATTTTTGTACTCCACTGTACTTGGCCTAAAAAAAGTACTTTTTTCCCCCTTCTGATTATGTCACTGGTACCAAATCCTTTGACATATGGGTTGCACCAAAAGTCACAGATTAATTGGCTAGGTAAATACAAGTGACATTTTATTGCTGCTCATCTCATTAATGTAGATCAGTTCTGGGTGATTCTCTTCCACACATTAGGTTAAACAGCCCTATAACTTGGCGCCATACAGAGTAGAATGGTTTGCGATTGTTCGTTTGCTTTCCCAGGGAGGATTCAGTAGTTTTTTTGTTTGTGTGTTTGCACATGACACTCTCTTACATTTCTCATTATTCTTCCTCCAGAACTAGCTCAAATAAAATAAAAATTCTTAGCTCTTCCTTTAGAAAAGTGGGGGGGGCGGAACTCGTGCCAATCCAAGTCGAGAAAGATTGGGAAAGGCATTTTATAATTCATTAATATACATTGGTTCCCCTTAAAATTTTTTCCTTTTATGAAAAAGAACTGAATAATGTTACAGGATCAGAAACTAATAAAAAATCACATACTTTCAAAGATTTATCACTTGCTTTTTATAGCTTTATTGACTATTACCAAGTTTCAAATAATTAAATACTGCAATTGGGACATTAAAAATACAAACTAATTTACCAAAATAATTGTATTCTGAATATTATGTACAATATTATACATTTTACATTACATAAAGGGTTTTTATACATAAAGGTAAGATTTGATTCATGATTACCGAAAACCCAAAATACATTTGAACAAAACATTCCTATGCATACATACATAATCACTCAACTGGGCTAATCAAAACCATACATGAGTGTGGTTATTAAAAAATAAAATTACATTCATACGATAATGGTAGAAATTGAAATCTGTTTTTATTGATTTGAAAGTACTATTATAAAACCACACACAGAAGAATGATATAACCTAATTCTATTTAGTTAAAAATCTTTATACTGGAGACTGCAATATGTCTCTATCCCATGGGAAATTTTTGATTTTTAATATTTTTATTTTAAGGGACTTGTATAATTCATAATCATTAAAAGTCTATCCATGGGCATAAAGTAGACCCATTCCCAGCACAGAGAAAAGTCATGAGGGTCAACCATACCACCATGTGTACTTTACCATATCGTTTTTGAAAAATACCCTATTCAGTTGTACAATTTGATATGTCTTCATATTCATGCTTGTCATCAGTGATTACATACAGAGGCACAGAGCTCACAGGGGAAATATATATTACTGTGGAGAATTAGATACTAAAACAAAGCTATCACTGGGTGACTACAGAAAAAAAAGGGGTGCTCACGTGGAAAATGCCACCCATACACACTAAATTAGTTATTAAACAAGGCGTCAGTCCTTCAAAAAGGTTAATACGCTGATGTGTCATACCTTGTTTGAATCCTGAAATATCTAAGTCTAGAATACTGTCAAGTGAGTTTTAGTTCTATCTCACATTTAAATTTAATTCCTCTCAAGAGGAAGAGCTGTGATTTTAAGCCAAACATTTTTTCTAACTGATCTGAAAAGCCTGAAAAAAATGTCTTTATAGCAAAAACGTCTTTCTAACTGTATGTCACTCTGTCCATGAATCTTATGCTAGAGATACACAGACTGGTGAAAATTCTATCAGACCTATGCATAAGAACCTCGGAAAGGCAGCAATTAGTAAACTGGCCATTCTCCTTAATGTCTGTACAGCATTTTTCAGTATTCTCTATCCTGCATTTCATCAAAGGCAAACAACAGAATGCTTGGAACATAGAAGACAGAGAAGGAACAAGTTGAAACATATACAAAAGCAATGTCTTCTTCAACATCACATAATCTATGAAAAATGAGATTCAGAGCCTAAGGTCTGCTTTATTGTTTTTCTTCTCGTTCATGTTTTGCTTGAATATAAAAAGAAGCTCTAACCTAGGTTAACAAAATATATTCATATAAATGTATGAGCATTTCTAATACAAAAGTTAAAAAAGAAGTCTAAATTCTTAATTTTTACAGTTAAATATCCTAGAGTTCAGTAGGCAGATTTATTTTTGAGCAGCTTGAAAAGAATCCGTCGGCTGAGCTCTGTCTGTGAAATCGGACACGGCTACATTTCAGCTCTTTGCCGAGATTTCTCAGCAGCAGCGGCTCCGTCCTCCTCCTCCTCCTCTTCTTCCTCATAGTGCTCCTCTCGGCCTTTGGGGTGGTTGTCATCTCGAACTTCTTGCTCTTCTCCATCATTGTTTTTCTCATCGGCCTTGAAGTTAAAAAGAAAAAAAAAGGAAAACTAAGAGAGAGGGCACAGAGTTAGTGGTATAAATAATTCCCTCTAAAAAAAACACCCCAAAAAACCAGTATGAAGTTACTCATTTTTGGAGAAAGAAAACAAGAAAAATGTTCCAACAGGCGAGAGTGCTACAGTCTTTTCTAATCTTCAGGTTGTCACAGATTTTCCTAGTTCTAGGTTGGCCTGTTAAACTCTACGGCACCTTAGATGTACCCACTGGTATCTTTCCAACTATACATACGTATCTCCCATACTTGCGCGCACAGGCACACAAGCGCAATAGAAATAGGTAGATCTATGCGTACATTTTCATCATTTTCACCATAGGTCTCTTCAGCATTATGCTCCAATTCCCTTTTTTTCTCCTCAGTCAAATCTTCCTGAACCTAAAACAAACCAGAGACATCAGGTGACACCCTGATCATTTCAACACTTGCAACAACATGTTTTGATTTCCCAAAAGTTCATTCAAAGCAGCAGAGACAAAATCAAACTAAAAATAAATCTGAAAAGAAAGTCAGAGATTTGACTGGTCTATTAGCCATGAAGAAATGTATAATACACCTACTACAAAAAAATCAATGTGATTCAGAATCTAGGACCTTTGTGTTTCTGATTTGTTTAACACTCCAAGTATAACACCTGAAGAAATTCACCTTATAAAATTAAATGGGAGAACTGTTGGAAGTCTGAAGGCTCTGACAGAATGTAAGTTCTTGTAAAGACAGGAACCATCTGTCTTACTCAACTAACTGCCTTCCATGCCTACATGCGTACTTGGCACACTGCAATTGCTTAATAAATACTGTTGAATGAAATGAGTCAATGAATGAATCAATGCAAAATATAGCTGCTCTGTAAAGGCACAGAAACCAGGCACCACTACCTATCTATAATAGTTATTAAGCTACCTCAAATCCCTACATCTCTTTAGTGTTCTAACACATTCCTGTTTTAAGTAGTTTTCTTCGTGTATGCTACTACTATTATGTGTCATTGATTCCGATTGTTTTTTTTCAAAATGCAAATCAAAGAAAGCATCCAAATATTTTTGCGAAATAATTTCTATTTAACGATCACATTCCACACAAATAGAGAGTAAAATATTTTCTAACTTAACGATTCTGAAAACTATACATATGCCAAAAGGTTTAAGTCATTTGAATACATTTCAAAAAATCGCTGACTGCCAATTAAGCATAATGCAGTGTCCAGGTACCAGAAAGAACCCTGATCTCTCTGAGGAGAGCGGCATAAAAGTAAGTCTTCTTGAATAACACACAAAATTACCTAATTTTGGGGGGCGGGGTGTATGTGTGATAAATATCCCAGAAATGGGCAAGGGGAGGAAAGTATGCAGGTGTTATAATTAAGGAATGACTAATTAAGGGCTGCCTCAAGGTGTCCAGCCCAGGTTCAGCAGGATGAACTGCAACCCACCAGACTCACTTTGGAGGGACCCTGGCCTGTTAGGAGCTTACAAAGATGACCCTTCAAAGATGCCCTAACAGAGCCCAGCCTTCACGAACCTCTTCTAACCAGTCAATTGTTGCCTGGACTTTCAGCCCCTACACCACGCTGGCACCAAATAAATACATTGTGGGGACAGGTATAGAGTATACTTTGTATTCATGTGTCCTGGTAGAGCAAGCTATAAAGAAGACACCTCTGTTTTACCTGCAGTTTCTATCAGTGGCCAATGACATCTCTTCTGCCCTTAGTCATGGAATCTCATCACAGCATTTCCCAGGACATTGTAACGAAAACAGTGAAGCACTTATTTCAGACTATATTAAGGTCTCACTAATTGAAAACTGCTGAAGTGTCCCCAGTCAATTTCCGTGAACAGACGTGTCTTCTACAGCCTTAATAATGAAAATATACTAGTGAACGCTAAACATGCTTTAGTTGGGGTTGGGAGGGAACTGCCTTGAAACTGTGGTATGGTGAAAAGGACCAGTGTTGGCAAACTTTTGCTGCAAAGGGCCAGAGAGTAAATATCCAGACTTTTTTGGCCATAAGGTCTCTAGCAAATACCCAACTCTAGTGCAGCAGCAGCCTTAGACAACATGTACACCAAAAGGCATGGCTTGTGTTCCAATAAGGCTTCACTTGTAAAATAGGCCCAGGCCTGTAGTCTGCCAGCCCCCTAACGCAGACCATGGGGTCAGACAGACCTGTGTTAAAACCTTCGCTCCTCAACTCTCCAGGTTGTATGAACTATAAGGTCACTTGTTTTTACTGTGAAGATTTTCAGGCACACACAAATAAAGACAATAATTCAATAAACTCCGTACAGCCATCACCAAGGCTCAAAGGTTACCTCAGTGTTGCCACACTTGCATCACCTATCACTTGTCTTTATTTTCTGATGAATTTATTCTTAAAATTCTAGATAGCATGTAATTTCACCCCTACTCATCTCGGAATGTATTTCTAAACACACTGGACTTTTCTTATATAACCATAATGCCATTATCACGTCTGATAAATAATTCCATGGTATCATCTAGTGTCTAGTCCTTACTTACATTTTCCTGATCGTCTTAAATATGTCTATTTATAGTTGGTTTGTTCTAATCATGATCCAAACAAAGGCCACATCTAACACCATTTCCGCTCCCCTCTTTTTCCCTTAATGCTATCTTGAATTGTTGTCCAGTAAAATGACCCACATTCTGGATTTATTTGCTTCTTTAAGGTATCACTTAACTCATATTTTTAGCCTCCACATTTCTTATAAAAGGAAGTTAGCTTAAAGGCTTGAATGAATTCAGATTCAATCTGCAAAACAAGGACTTTTCAGAGGTGATGCTGTAGATTTCATATTTTCATCACATCAGGAGGCATATAATGCTTGTCCCACTTTTAGTGAAGCTAAGGTTGGCCAGTGAGCTCAGATAGCTACAGCCTGATCCCTCCATGGTAAAATCCCCTGACCTCCACCTATCTGGTGATATCCACTGATGACTGCTCTTAAATCAACTGTTTTAATTAGGAGTCACAAAACGGGTGACTTTCTAATTCCATCATTCCTTCTGTATTGACTAACTTCTATAAAGAAAAACTTGCCCATATCAGCTTTTTAGTTACTGTGCTTAGTATATTTAATCATGGTAGCTTTTAAAAGCAGACCTGGGTAGGGTCTAATCATGGTTCTAACAATAACAAGTTGTGTGGCCTCTGAAAACTTATGTAACCTCTCTGAAGCTCAAGTGTCTTATCTGTCAAAGAAAGGGTTAGATAAAAAGCAGTGATTTTTAATTTTCTCTCCGTGTGTGGGGGGGGTGGGGGACGGGCAGGGGGAGTCATGGACCCTTTTAACAGTTTGGTTAGGAAATCTTTAGTAAATGGGCATAGGTATACATAATTTTGCATGGAAGTTTCAGGAGGTTCAGACTTCCCAAAGTCTAGCTACAGACCTGACCTGTCGTAGGCGTGCTTCTCTAAACAGTGTGCTCCCGAAACATCAGTATCAGCTGGGGGGCTTGTGAAAAACTCCAACTCCTACACCCCACACAGATAGGATCAAAATCTCCAAGGGTAAGGTCTAATCCAGGAATCTGTACTTTTTACACACTTTCCAAGGTGATTCTTAGCCACAGCAAAGCCTGAGAGCCATTCGCTTGAGTGACAATGAATGTCTCTGGCTAGAGAGATAAACACCTGTTTATGAGTTCTGTCTTCTCTTCTCTTGGGATCTATTGTAGGAAATTTAGGTTGTTGACCAGTTGTCAATATAATCTGAGGTGGGAACCACTGATTTAAATTACTTTTTAATTTAGGGATTGCACAAAAGAAAATTTTGTAGTTTTTCAAATTTATAAATGTACCTTTTCTATTCTAGTAATATATGCTTCATGTTTGGGGCAAAAGTAATTCAAATCCATCTTAAAGGCACTGCTGAAATGGGACCAAGTGATATGGAGTTTCTCATTTTAAACTATGCTTACACTAATAACCAGAAGCCAAATGCGACTCTTTTACAATGTAGACACGCCAATTATGTCTTCCACACTTGACCCTCTTTACTATCGTGCTAAAGCCGACGCAAACATTTTGTTAAATATATTCCTACACCGCTCCTCATTACTCATTACTGAAAGCTAATGTTTTAGGCATTTTAGCAATGGTCCCTATGTGATGTGGCAAAGTTTAATAAATAGCAAAAACTAAACAAGATAAAACAGATCTTCTGATTCTGAAATGGGCTTTGGCTAGCTACCCAGTCCCCGTATGTATTCGCACCTTTCTCTGATGCATCAAAGGTGTTACGGGATGAGCCAGGAACCAGAAGGCTGCACCTTAAGTAGTCAAGAATCCTGGAATCCAAAGAAGTGTATGGGATGTGACAATGGAAGGGCCTTCCAACAATGTCCACTATGGTGGTGAACACCCTTGCTTACCAGCGAATATTTAATAGGAGAGTTTCTGCTATCTGGACAGCTTCTTGATGTGGTGATTCACAGGCTGACATACCACTAAAGGGAGCCAGGAAACCCTGTACCTGCTCTTGCGTGAGTGTTCAGATCAATCTGTTTTCAGTTAGACGGGAGAAACCGAGCACTCGGGTTTTGCAAAGTGGTCGTTTAGTCTCTATATATTTTTAAACATTTAAATAATTTTGGGAGAGGGGGAAGATGGCGGGGAGAGGGGGAAGATGGTGGAAGAGTAAGACACGGAAATCACCTTCCTCCCCACAGATACATCAGAAATACATCTACACGTGGAACAACTCCTACAGAACACCTACTGAATGCTGGCAGAAGACCTCAGACCTCCCAAAAGGCAAGAAACTCCCCACGTACCTAGCCGTGTGGATGAAAGGCTCTTGGTGCTGCAGCCAGGAGTCAGTGCTCCACCTCTGAGGTGGGAGAGCCAACTTCAGGACACTGGTCCACAAGAGGCCTCCCAGCTGCACATAATATCAAACAGCAAAAATCTCCGAGAGATCTCCATCTCAACACCAACACCCAGCTTCATTCAACGACCAGCAAGATACAGTGCTGGACACCCTATGCCAAACAACTAGCAAGACAGGAACAAAACACCACCCATTAGCAGAGAGTCTGCCTAAAATCATAATAAGTCCACAGACACCCCAAAACACACCACCAGACGTGGACCTGCCCACCAGAAAGACAAGATCCAGCCTCATCCACCAGAACACAGGCACTAGTACCCTCCACCAGGAAGCCTACACAACCCACTGAACCAACTTTAGCCACTGGGGACAGACACCAAAAACAACAGGAACTACGAACCAGCAGCCTGCAAAAAGGAGACCCCAAACACAGTAAGATAAGCAAAATGAGAAGACAGAAAAACACACAGCAGATGAAGGAGCAAGATAAAAACCCACAAGACCTAACAAATGAAGAGGAAATAGGCAGTCTACCTGAAAAAGAATTCAGAATAACGATAGTAAAGATGATCCAAAATCTTGGAAATAGAATAGAGAAAATGCAAGAAACATTTAACAAGGACCTAGAAGAACTAAAGATGAAACAAACAACGATGAACAACACAATAAACGAAATTTAAAATATGCTAGAAGGGATCAATAGCAGAATAACTGAGGCAGAAGAACGGATAAGTGACCTGGAAGATAAAATAGTGGAAATAACTACTGCAGAGCAGAATAAAGAAAAAAGAATGAGAAGAACTGAGGACAGTCTCAGAGACCTCTGGGACAACATTAAACACACCAACATTCGAGTTATAGGGGTTCCAGAAGAAGAAGAGAAAAAGAAAGGGACTGAGAAAATATTTGAAGAGATTATAGTTGAAAACTTCCCTAATATGGGAAAGGAAATAGTTAATCAAGTCCAGGAAGCACAGAGAGTCCCATACAGGATAAATCCAAGGAGAAACACGCCAAGACACATATTAATCCAACTGTCAAAAATTAAATACAAAGAAAACATATTAAAAGCAGCAAGGGAAAAACAACAAATAACACACAAGGGAATCCCCATAAGGTTAACAGCTGGTTTTTCAGCAGAAACTCTGCAATCCAGAAGGGACTGGCAGGACATATTTAAAGTGATGAAGGAGAAAAACCTGCAACCAAGATTACTCTACCCAGCAAGGATCTCATTCAGATTTGATGGAGAAATTAAAACCTTTACAGACATGCAAAAGCTGAGAGAGTTTAGCACCACCAAACCAGCTTTACAACAAATGCTAAAGGATCTTCTCTAGGCAAGAAACACAAGAGAAGGAAAAGACCTACAATAACAAACTGAAAACAATTAAGAAAATGGGAATAGGAACATACATATCAATAATTACCTTAAATGTAAATGGATTAAATGCTCCCACCAAAAGACACAGATTGGCTGAATGGATATAAAGACAAGACCCATATATATGCTGTCTACAAGAAACCCACTTCAGACCTAGAGACACATACAGACTGAAAGTGAGGGGATGGAAAAAGATATTCCATGCAAATGGAAACCAAAAGAAAGCTGGAGTAGCAATTCTCGTATCAGACAAAATAGACTTTAAAATAAAGACTATTACAAGAGACAAAGAAGGACACTACATAATGATCAAGGGATCGATCCAAGAAGAAGATATAATAATTGTAAATATTTATGCACCCAACATAGGAGCACCTCAATACATAACGCAAATACTAACAGCCGTAAAAGGGGAAATCGACAGTAACACATTCTGATATTTATAGGACATTCCATCCAAAAACAACAGAATATACATTTTTTCTCAAGTGTTCATGGAACATTCTCCAGGATAGATCATATCTTGGGTCACAAATCAAGCCTTGGTAAATTTAAGAAAATTGAAATTGTATCAAGTATCTTTTCTGACCACAACGTTATGAGACTAGATATCAATTACAGGAAAAGATCTGTAAAAAATACAAACACATGGAGGCTAAACAATACACTACTTAATAACGAAGTGATCACTGAAGAAATCAAAGAGGAAATCAAAAAATACCTAGAAACAAATGACAATGGAGACACGACGACCCAAAACCTATGGGATGCAGCAAAATCAGTTCTAAGATGAAAGTTTATAGCAATACAATCCTACCTTAAGAAACAGGAAACATCTCGAATAAACAACCTAACCTTGCACCTAAAGCAATTAGAGAAAGAAGAACAAAAAAACCCCCAAAGTTAGCAGAAGGAAAGAAATCATAAAGATCAGATCAGAAATAAATGAAAAAGAAATGAAGGAAATGATAGCAAAGATCAATAAAACTAAAAGCTGGTTCTTTGAGAAGATAAACAAAATTGATAAACCATTAGCCAGACTCATCAAGAAAAAAAGGGAGAAGACTCAAATCAATAGAATTAGAAATGAAAAAGGAGAAGTAACAACTGACACTGCAGAAATACAAAAGATCATGAGAGATTGTTACAAGCAACTCTATGCCAATAAAATGGACAACCTGGAAGAAATGGACAAATTCTTAGAAATGCACAACCTGCCAAGATTGAATCAGGAAGAAATAGAAAATATGAACAGACCAATCACAAGCACTGAAATTGAAACTGGGATTAAAAATCTTCGAAGAAATAAATAATTTTAAAGCACACATAGTACTTTTCGGCAATGTCACAGTTTGTCTCGTTTGCTCATACGGATATAAAAAATCTGTAAAGTAAGCAACATGAGGATGGGCTCACCATATGAATGTCTTTGACTCTAAGGATCCCAAACAGTAAACAATGAATGTGTGTTAATAGCCATCCGTCTTTATGTCTCAGAAGGATAACACTGTTGCACTCAGATAAGAAAAGGCAGGGAGAATGCACACTTGTTTTGGGTCCTCTACTCTCATAGTTCAATCAGTCTGATGGGCTGTACCTCTGAACAGGTATAACCCTGGCAAGATGCAGCTCCTCCCTAGGAGCAAATGTGACAGAAGTCAGGCTGACTGTGGGCTGGAAGGGAGGGGACCCGACGGCAGCAATGGGCCTTACATCCCAGGGGTCAGCTGGGGCAGTGGAAGACTCTGAGGCTTAAGGAAGGTAAAAATGATGCAAATCACACAGCGTTTTATGGTTTTCAGTGCTCACACACACAGCACTTGTAAACAACACGCTATGTGTTCTCACGTATTGCATCCCTCTTTGTTTTTCTTCTTTTGCTGCAGTCTGCTGAGAACTTTGTTACTAGTCCTTGCCTGATATATGGAAGTGCTTCTCCCTCCTCAAGGGAAGAGCTGAGAACAATGGAAAGAGGTGGGAAAATCCATTAACTAATCACCACAGGAACTACCAGAAAAATATAACACAGCCTGAGCAAGGGGCGCTTAGCGGGCAGAGGGGAAAGGTACCCAGGAAGAAGAGAGGCACGCTGGTCTTCTGCTGAGAGCTCACGTGGCAACCACCCTAAATGAGAGGGCGTGGTGACCTGGAGCCTCTGTGTGAGGGTTAGGAAGTGCGGACGGGGTGCCACAGCTAGGAGCTCTGGGCAGGAAACTAGGGGTCAGGCGCAGGGAGGGGGAAGGGCTCCAGTCAGTCAGGCCCCCTGAGGGAGGAGGGACAGCGGCCTGGGGAGCAGCTGCCCGGCGTCGGGCACCAGGCTCTGCCTGGTCATCATCCTCCTTCCCTCCCGCCTCTCTGCCTTTGTTTTCTTTCTATCTTTGATCCCTCTTGGATCCCAGGATTTCTCTCTCCACCTTACCTGATAGAATATAGAAGTTAAAAAAAAAAAATCAGTAAATACTGATTAAAATTTTATGTTTACCCTTCTGAATTTTTAAAAAGGAGCCAAGGTGAATCTCTTCTCTTTTAATCTCCCAAAGATTCCTGGCATCTGACATAATGAAACAAAGTAATATTAGTCTAGACATCCTGTTACAAGAGAGGTCCAGATGAATATCTTTCTCTTGCCAAACGTCTTAATATTCAAGGCTGCTGGGTTCTCTAACGCTCTCTTCTGATAACACAGCTCAGGGGCTTCATTAGGATGAACAGCAGGATGAGAAAAAGGAGAGAGAATATGAAGATCAAGCCAGGTAGACTGCACATGACTAGAGGTGTATGTTGCCAATGACTGCAAAGAATGAGGTTCTTTTCTGTTTTCCCGGTATAAACACAAATTTCAGCATCAGCTCTGAAAAGCTGATAAATGCAATCTAAACGAGGCGGCAGACCTAGTCAAGGGAACCATGCCCGTGAGTGTGGCAGCTCGTGCCTTCTGAGCAGGCTCGCAGGGGTTGGGGGGGTTTGTTCAGGCTGCCATTTGTCCGACCTCTCCTGCCGTTCCCCTTAGGGTCAGAGCCACACATCTGCAAGAGGCCTGGCTGAGAGGTGCCTCTGAACCAGGGCTTTAATCTGCTGGTCCATTTGCTGGTCCAGAGAGAGACTGAACATGGGGCCTTGGCCTCATCTGTATCATATTCCCAAGAACTGAGCTTCAGCGGTCCATACAGTACCCCGCCGTGACTAACCAGCTACAACCAACAGCGTTCATCAGTCAATTACATGATTGTGGCACCAAGGCAGATGCTCTATAAACCTAATTAACAACGATATGCCAGAGGTTTACAGCAAGAAGCAAACTCAAATGAAATGTTAAGAAATTCCGCCCAAGTGCATTTTACTCAACAGAGCTCCTTACATATTTCTCCTTTGCTTCTTTGTTAAACTTGATTAAGATGCTAAATTCTTAGAAGGGCAGAGGCTAAAAGGAGAGGCTATAAAATTTTTTAAGTGTCTGGGGGTGCCCCTGTGACACAGGCACTGTGACCATGTCTACAGGGAAAGTCTCTGGGGATAGTCCAGACCCTCAGTGTGCAGAGCTTTGCTTTTCTTTCTTGTGAGGGAAAGAGACAGGAGAAAATATTCTTACAAAGATCACATAAACCTAAGTTCGCCATTTCTGGAAGGCCAAGTGTCTTCTCAATTCAAAATTTCTAGGGTAAACCAGAGAGGAGGATTTTATCACATTTTTGCTATCTTCTAACCAAATGTCTCCACAGCCTTGGTCCGTTTCCCCTTGAAACCACCCTTCCTTACCCAGCCTACGGCTCTCTAAACCTTTCTACACAAGCCCGCGGGGCCGAGGTTTGTTGCAGGCGAGCGTGAGGCCCCAAACAGTCTGGCCTCCTGCCCTCCCCCTTCCTACCTCCTCTTCCCCCTCTTCCTGGTACTGGTCATCCACATTGTCCTCCTGCTGGTCTGGATTTCCTGCCATCTGTTGAAACAAAAGGGGAGGCTCAGGTTACCGAACACTGGAGATGGGTTGTCCAGTCCTCTGGGACAAAGAACAGGCAGGCCACCATGAACATTACACTTTCAATGCATCAGGGGCCAGGAAATGATGACTAACCATTCTCAACACAAAGCCCAGGATGCCCATCACCCGCTCTCTCTGAGGGTGGGCATTTCACATGATGACCCCCCCCAAAAACCCAAAGAGGTGAACCTCCTGTCCATGAGGTTATGGCTACCCTTTTGCGTAAAACCAGGCATTGTTAAAATACCCGAGTTAAAACCACCGTCCTTCGTGGCATCTGCTTACCACCAAATGCTCCTCCATTTCTGCATTCCCTTGCTTTTGGTGACTTTGTTTCTGCTCTTCATTTTCATCTGGCAAGTTTTCTTCCCTCACTTGCCCGGCTTCCTCAAATTCATCCTCCCCTTGATTATTAGGGTCGTCTGCTGGGTTTATGTCCTCTACAGCTGCCCTCTGTAAAATTTTAATGAAAAGCAACCACCACTTCAAATTCCAGGATCAAGTTTAATTTCATTTGAAAGGCCAGACACTGGCAGAAAATGAAATTGTCCTTCACCAGATTGTTCAGATCTATCCTTGCCAAGACTCACAAGTATTCGTCCCACTGTCAAAAGATAAAGCCTCTGCTTTATGTGTCAGAGACTGATGCGTCAGAATTAAGTTCAAATAGCATTTCTTTCCTGCAAGCGATTCCAAAATAGTTCTCAAAACTCTAATTATCACAAGTAATATGAACATAACTAGATGACAAGAAAAACAGTTAATGAAAGCCAAAGGACCAAGTAGGAGAAATAATTAAAATGAGAGATTTAGATAGGCAAATAGTAACTTCTTTCACTGGTATGTTGATTTTTTTGACAGACGAGTTATCCTTTGCAAAACCAGCTGTTACATGTAAGTGAGTGAAAAGCAGCTGAGGAGAGAGGAAGCCCACACCAGAAAGGACCCAAGAAGAGGGCCCACAAGGAGACAAGAGGAGGCTAATTCACAAGTAGACGATCACGTTCTAGTGTGGATCACATTTATTTATTTTTTTATTTTTACTTTTGTCAGTACGCGGGCCTCTCACTGTTGTGGCCTCTCCCGTTGTGGAGCACAGGCTCCGGACGCGCAGGCTCAGCGGCCATGGCTCACGGGCCCAGCCGCTCCGCGGCACGTGGGATCTTCCCGGACCGGGGCACGAACCCGTGTCCCCTGCATCGGCAGGCGGCCTCTCAACCACTGCGCCACCAGGGAAGTCCCCACATTTCTTTATAATGAACACTACCATGAAGCTGAGAGAGGCTGCACTGGCAAGAGACAGGAGAAAAGGGACTGGGCTAACCCAGCCTCCGGCAATGTATTTTGAAAAATACCTCCCCCTCCCCACCCCACCTCTCAAGTAGTGATTCTGTTATTGTGTTCAGTGAATGCCCTTCACATTATCAACTTTAGAACTTTCTGGATGTCCCACTTATGCTCCCAAAGCACCTTTCAAAATAACATATGCCCTCATAAAGATTCAGATCTTAGAGCCTGAGCTGGGCAGAAATGGCGATGCTTGCAAGAGCTTCCCTGATCACACCAGGGTCATCAATAGGGCACTTCACTGAAGCAGCAAATGCTTCCCAGAGACGGTGAAGCCTCAGAGTGAGATTTAGTCTCCAGACCACAAAATTCTACTTCAATTCACCTCAGAGCCTTGACCATGTACAAGAGCTCGCTGCAGTCTCAGCTGATGTATTATCTGCACATCGCTGGCTATGTACTTTGTTCAAGAGCAAAATCACACTTTTCTTGGGAATGTGACAAATCATAACCTTCACACTAAACTCCAATTACTCCACAATCTTGTTATATGGATCACTTGTTGTACGTTATCAATAAACTGTGTGGAAATATAGGAAAAATGTAACACATTTTCTTCAGAAAAAAAGTACAAGATGTCTTTTGCAAAAGTACGTGAAAATGTACACATTAGTTCCAACTCTAACCAAGTAGTAAAAAACGTTTAATAGGCACAGTTGTTACGTTCAAAAAATAGTTAGATGATCAATTAAATCTCAGTAAAGCTGGACAAAAATGTTTTTACTTTAAAAATAAATGGATAAAGTATGAGACAAAGAGAGGGACAAGCAGGCTAATAATTTCTAATTAAGAGAAGGCATGGTAGAAAGGCCAGCGTTTCCCAGCGTGTTATCTAGAGCAAGTCAACTGATGAAAGGAGAGTAAAGAAGTATGCAGTCAGGTAAGCAATCGAAACACACAGCGTTTCCCAAAGTCAGTGACTGGAATACCCACCCTTCCTCTGTCCCCTCCATTGCTCTCAGGACGCTCTCAGGTGTTTGCACACTCGCTTTCTGGCTCTCTCATGGACACTCTCTTGCTCTTTCACATCCTCTGGCTCTCTCACACTCTCCTTCTATCTATAGCTCTTGCTCTTTCCTGAAAATATTTCAGGGCTAGGGTTCCCTGGAGCATACTCTGAGAAATGCCAATTCAGGGGCTGGTGGGTAAATGTGTTCTGCCACCTCTCAGTGCAAGTTATGTGCAAAAGCTGTTTCCATCAGGGTGGCTTCAAGCATCTGTCAGGAAGACCTTCTCAATGTTTATCAAGGAAGAATATGGACAGGCAGGGCCCACAGGATAGCACAGACTGAATTTTATTAACATGGTGGTGGATTTCCTAGCAAAAGATGACAGGAGAGCTAGGATTTTACACTGTGAAAATCACCTACACATAAGCATAAGGACACACTCATTTGCAGGCAAGGCCAAGGCCACAGACCACCCAACTGAATTGGGAGTCTTGGTCCTTTTTGAGTAAACAAAAAGAACATTTCTGGTTACTATATCTCTAACTGCTAGTATTCTAACTTTTCTATAGCATCATGGTGTCTGGGAAATTTTTTTCTTTCATTTCTCAAACCTCACAATCCTATCTGTGTATTTATTAAAATAGTCACTGGACTGTTGGGAGATTACAGAGAGTCACATGACATACATTCACACCCTAGCAGACTGCTCAACATGCTTCATAGTGGTTAATCTCCTTTCTCTGGTTCTCTCTCCAACTCCCACACTTGCTTTTTTTTTTTTTTTTCTTTTTCATCTTTCAGAACTACTACATATTTCAATGTCTCTTTTTTGCTTTTCTATTTTAATTTGACTAATCTGAAAGTCCCCAGAGGGAAACTCCTTGGATGTTTTCCCAGAGCAACCTTTAACCCATTCTCATCACACACACCCCCCATGGTTTACAGTTAACAACATTGCTCATATCATATAATTGTGTAAGCCACCTTCCTTCTGTGCTGATGAAATAACAGACATATCTGGAGCCAGAGTCACGGTGTCGGGTAAACCTTCACGTTTCCTTTCTGCCTTGTGAGTTCCCAAGTGTCACGACCGGAAGAGAGGACACTTACATCTGCCTCGGATTCTGGGTCAGCTTCGTGGGGCCCTTGTTCTTGAAGCTCATGTCCATTCTCTGGGTCTTCTTCTGCCTCGTCTTGGTGCTGGTTGTCTCTCTCATAGGCTAGCAAATCAAAGGAACTAATATCAGTCTAAACAAACCAGACAGGATTCTCCCTTTGAAAGCAAAGCAAAGTCACCAGCGGGCTTTCCTGCAGACCACTTCACCCGCTCTCTCCTCCTGCTAGGTTAGCTCGAGATAAGGTGTATGTTTCAGCTTTTCTGGAAAAGTTATGCCCTTTCCCCAGGCCTTGTGTCTACAGAGATAGTGTGGAAAGGCCTTGTGTCTACAGAGACAGTGTGGGTAAGTGACACCATTCTAACTCTCCCAAAACAAATGTTTACAACAAAAGCGGCATTTCCCCCCCCATTATGCCAAAAACAACGATCAAAACTTTCTTGATAAGATAAAGCCCAGTCAATTGGACATCGCTAAAATTGTCAACTAATTTTTGGTAATGTCAGAGAAAATGGCAAGGCACTGAAAGAAGAAACTGATGCTATTTCAGGAAATGAAAGAAATAACAACCCCATTTGTGGAGCTAAAAAAACAAATTCAGCCCGTCGTCCTGTGTTCTCTGAATTGGCGGTAATGATGATGCCACAAGCACTGCACGCTTATACTCACACACACATTTACTTGCTACGTTTTGAACAAAGTTATTTCAGTTGAGAGAATGTATTGACAGATAAGAGCACACAAAGAGAGGAACAAATAACTTCTTTCGGTAAGATGCAAGAGGAAAGGTTAAGTATAGGGAGAGTATTCAGCCTGTAGAAAATAAAGATGCAGGTGACTTTCCATCAGGTTTCAAGCGCACCAAGGGATCCATTAAATAAAAGAGAGAACAAATGGTTCTCTAGTCTTACTGATAATGGAACCAAAAAGCTTAAAGTGCTGCATGGGGGGACATAAGGAAAACAATGTCTTGACGATAAGGGCTATAAAATATCAGAACAGGCTGTAGAGGGAGTTTGAGTAATCACCTTCCTTTAGATTCTTTAGGAAAGGATACAGAGCTAAGTGTTAGTGTTGCCAGGGAAACGGTTACTGTCTAGTCCTATCATCACAGTAAGCGGTATTTGATAAATGACACATAGATGCGCCCTGCAAATGAAAGCTACTACTGACTTAATTTGAAAAACTTTCAAGGCAGTAATCTAAACACCTCCAAGGTAAGAAGAAAATGTAGAAGTTTCCCAAAGTATAACAGTCCTATGACAATGTGTTAGAAATAAGTACTTAGCATACAAAATGCTTAAACTACCATTTCCTCTCTAAAATGTCAGAGAATAAACGGATTATCTTGCGTGATTTAGGCTACCAATGTGAACTGTTTGGGAGGATTAAGAAAAGCATACCAACAACAACAAGACAGATGGTAGTACGCACAGGTATCCTCCGCTTTTTGAAAGTTCGTTTTATGTCACCTCACTTTTCCGAAAGACCTACATTAGTACCTGTTTTGGGTAACCGAAAGAATTCGGAAGAGGATTTCCAATTTTATGGAAAAAGGTGAAAAGCAAAAATAGCGACTAGTGTTGGTCCTGCAGCGAGAGAGAGAGAGAGTCTCGTGGAGACCGTACACACCCAGAGCAGAG
This sequence comes from Aethalodelphis obliquidens, assembly GCF_003676395.1. NCBI lineage: Eukaryota > Metazoa > Chordata > Mammalia > Artiodactyla > Delphinidae > Aethalodelphis > Aethalodelphis obliquidens. The sequence continues at coordinate 97,820,556 of NW_020837945.1, read as the reverse complement.
CAGTGAGAGTGGCATCGTCCGTCCAGCTCCTTCCCCAGGACCTACACTCAGCGGCTCAGCATCAGCCCCCAGAGCTCTGAACTGTGCCTGTGAGCACCTGTGCTTTACCTCGATTTACTCTGTGTATCCCTTAGCAAGATGTGTCCTATGGTAATGGCTTCTTTGCTTTACACCATTTCAGTTTACAAAAGGTTTCACAGGAACGCTCTACTTTCAGAGAGTATGCAGATACACATATAACTCTGAGTTGATATTATATATTACCAAGCAGTTTTATTAAAACATTCATCATCTAAGAAGCTCACCACCTCCTTCCTCTTCCTGGATGCCCTGGTCCTCTGCTCCCTGAACAACATCATTATCTACAGCATCATAACGAGCTTGCTGCCTGCAAGGGAAACAAACAATCATCACCTCAGGGACACAAATTAAGTAGCACAGTTTGACATAAGTCATTTATCTTTAAAGAGAGTTATCAATGAATTTTTCGACACTTTTTGAAAAGCCATAAAAATATTTCTTAAACTTATCCAATTAGGTTTAATAAAGATTCCAGATACTTTCAAAACATGCCTTATAAAAGATAAAATGCCTTTCAAATGATAAAATAAAATGAAGTTAGCACAAAACCTGATAGGTTATTTTGAGATATACACTGTCTTTTTTTTTTTTTTGGCGGTACGCGGGCCTCTCACTGTTGTGGCCTCTCCCGTTGCGGAGCACAGGCTCTGGACGCGCAGGCTCAGCGGCCATGGCTCACGGGCCCAGCCGCTCCGCGGCATGTGGGATCCTCCCGGACCGGGGCACGAACCCGTGTCCCCTGCATCGGCAGGCGGACTCTCAACCACTGCGCCACCAGGGAAGCCCTACACTGTCATTTTTAAGCAGGGGAAAAAAATATTGATTATTCTGAAAATTCTATGTTTGGAATGTAGTTTTCAGGTAGTGGTTCTGCCTCAGCTACATGAGCAGCAGGAGCCCCTCAAGTTCACGGGTAACAAATACAGGAAGCCGTCTCTATCCTGCTTGTGAACGCCAGAGGCGGGCTGCCTAGGCCCATCAGGAGGCTACCGTGTCTGCTCCGGGCGCTGCGGCCGGCCCTCGGCGAGCCCAGCCTGCCTCTGCTGGGCCGTCTCCCTGGCGAGGAGCTGCGGCTGGTGCTGGTGCGGCAAGGGCCCCTGCAGCCTCTGCTGGGGCAGGGCCTCGTGGCGCTCCTTCGGCCGCTGGGCCTCCTCCACCCGCCGCACTGCCAGCCTCTGCTGCTCCTCATACGGCGACTGGAATTTGGCGACCGGCTTGCCCGAGGGATACACCTGGGGAACAGAGAGTCGCTGCAGAGCAAGAACTGTCGGGTCCCCTGGGTCCTCCCTTCGTCCCTTTCGCGCGACACGCGCAGAAGGCAAGGCTGGTTTGTGAACACCTATCTGTCAGGTCAACTGTCATAATGGTCCAAAGCCACCCCGCGGCTGGACTCCACTCCTGTCTCCCAATGCTCTCAATCACCCTTGGCTTCTTTCAGCAACTGGTCTTCTCCATTTGTTGGCATTAAGGCAGATTTTTAATGTGCTCCCTCTCAAATGGAGGAGGACGCAACAGAAGAAATGTTTCAACCCTAATTAAATTTATGCTCAGAAGGCTCTGGTATATGTGGGCACGTAATAACCTCAGACTAAATGGCGCGATTTGTGAGCTGAGGCTGAGGCTAAGGCTTTCCCATGAAGCCTAAAGACCTAGGGAAGCTAATTAACTCTCGCAATGCATATACTAATCTCAGGCTAAGCGGAGACAAAACATGTCAAATTTCAGATTAGGGTGGAAAAGCAGAGAACTGTTTTTCTTCAAAGAAACCAAAAATGGATGAGAAGAGAGAACTTTCTGATTAAAGGAAAACCTGATACAGGAATTCTTAAACTCTGCTTGCATTAAGCCGTCTACCACTCCCTCCTCCGCCCCCCTCTCCCAACTAATACAAGTCCACACAGTTCTCACGAAAGGGAACAGGGTGCATGGTTGAGGGAAATTAAACCTAATGGGGAATTACCTTTGAGGAAAGCTATGAAGGACCCAAGACTGGGAGAGAGGCTTCTTCATGCCACCTTTGCAACAATTTAAGAGTGCACCCGCAGGGGGGCCTTCACACCTGCCCAGCCAAAGCCTCTAGCGGCTTGAAGTCTTGGAACGTTCGAGGCCAAACAAAGCTTCAGAGCTATAAATAAAAGGTGACCAGCGTCCATGTAAGGGTCAGGTAGCCTACCGTCAGGTATCGCCTTCGAGGTTGTGTAAGGAAGGTACACCTGGCTGCACTCAGGGTTGCTTTCAGTTCTTTAAAGTCTCATTTATAATAATAATGGATGTTTTTATGGGTCTTACTTATGTGAGAGGGGAGTGCTCAGTGGTGGAGCCTGAGCAGAGACTGGTTAAACACACTCACTCACCTAGTGGCATGTCCTTAAGTCAGCTTTCTGATGACTTGCTAACCACCCTGAAGGTGAGTGTGCAAAAGCCAACATAGGATTTGACAGTAAGTAAGTGAACAGGGAGAAAAGTACCCTTGACCACAGAAAATGCGTCACTTCTCGGCCTCAAGATGCCCACGGGGCTCGAGCACAGACTGGAAGGTGCGGGATGAGGTGCCCATCTACTCTCCTACTCTGTTAAAGGGGTGTGACTGAGTCTCTCTCACTGCGCACTCTTGACAAAGACAATACATACACACACGCATAGCACCTTCTCTTTTCCCCAACCGTCTTTCTGGGATAAGGTAGCTATGCTACTAACATCACAAAAGAACATTTAAATAGGTACATGTAACATTTAGCAAGATCACCCCAATTTTATTTTATAGACTGTTATACACGAGGGCTTTTTCCTTAACACAGCTGACCCTTGAACAGCGTGGGAGGCTGGGGCGCTGACCCTCCGTGCAGTGGAGAATCTTCTTACAGCTTTCAGTCGCCCCCCTGTATATAGGGTTCCTCCATAGCCTCCCTCCCTATAGGGGCTCCTCTGGGCAGTTCCCCACGTGCAGGTTCTACTAACCGCAGGTCTTGCAGTGTTTACTACTGAAAAAATCCTGGTAGGAGTGAACCCGTGAGGTTCAAACCTGCCCTGCTCAAGGGTCAACTACACGTAGACACAAAGGCGCACCCCTTATCCCAGGTAACTGGCTGGATGACCTCGTACCCCAGCGCGAGCCTGCCCTTCCAGGAGCCTGGCTTCCTTCCGCTCACGCCGTTCCGCCCACTCCCGGTTCCGCTGCTCCTCCAGCGATGGGTCGTGCTCCTCCGCGAGGTGCTCGGCCTGCCCGACCTGCTCCATCGCCTCTTCCTCCAGGGCCCTCCTGTGCTCCTCCTCCGCCGGCCGCCCCTCGGGCTCCTCACGGCCCGCTTCTCGCTGGGTCAGTTCTGCGGGCGCCTGGAATCCTGCCTCCTTCTGGGTGTGAGGGTAAGGTTCTGTTTCCTCCGTTCTTCTAGGGACTGCTTCATGGTTCTGCCACACTTCGCTATTTCGGGACACCTAGGCCAAGCACATCACTGGAAATGACACTCTTCTATTTCGAAAGCAGTGATAGAATCTCTTTATTACCATGTCTACGGGGTTACAACATAAGCAAAATCCTGGAGTCTAGAAATATAGAGTCCTGACTGAAAGGTATGGCTGCAGTGGAGTCACTTAACTCTTCTCACTGTGTGATCTCACCTACAAAATAGAGACAACGTAAGCAAAATTTCATCGTGGAAAGAATACCGTAAATAACCTAAAAGTAAAGCCTATAAGTGACCACATCTCAGTAGACCCTACCCTCAAAAGCAATCTAACTCCTGTTCTCCCTTAGAATAAAAAGGGAAAAACCCTCATACTTCAAGTGATCAAATACGTAATTTTCTTCAAGGTAAATTTTGTTTTCAATAATTATATGAAAAGAAAAGGATAAGATCAAATAGAGGATGAGCTAGCTTTGTTTTCTGTTAGCAAATATAAAAAAAAGAATGCCATTACTAATGGACACCCATATGTTGGCTATAATAGTGCCCATTAAATCAGGTACAATTAAACATTTCTGACGTATTAAAGTGGTATTTCTTTGTAAACCAGAGGAAGTCTTTTGTGAGTACTTTATATTATAAACACAGAAAATTCTGAAGAAAAAGAAAAAGATGTGTCTTTTCACAGAGAACTCCTCTTCTAAAACTGGTTGATTTAAATCAGTTTTCTCTGCAAGTTTCAGAGATTTCTATACGGTCTTCATTACTTAGAAAAGAGAGGCAAAAGAGAGATGGTATAATATCAATAGGAAAATGTGTCACTGTCCTCCCTCCCACCAACCTTCTTTAGCAGAAAGAATACTTTCTTTGGTCAGGTTGCTGTCCCATAATTGAAATAAATGTGAAGCCCTGTTCCTAAATTAGCAGAAACATAACTTAGAAACTGGATTGTATACATAAACAAATAAGCCAAGGGAAAAAGTCCTTTCTCAGACATCTGAGGATGGCTTTTGGAGGTGTACATTTTACCAAGTCCTTGCATACCTGACAAGTTTGAATTGATACTGCCCTGGCTTTACAGGAAATATTTCTCTGAAGGGCCCTAAGTGCTTTCCAACACCTGTCACTTATCGCCACAACATCCCTGTGAGAAAGGTTAGAGCAGATGACTATTATCTCCACCTCCCAGATGGAAGAACTAAAAAGTCTGAGTCTTTAAAAGCTTAATCCAGTAAACTGGTAGTTAAACTTAGATAGAGAATAGAACCAATTTCCACACCAGGGCTCTGGTTGTGTTTTCTTAAGTTAGGAGCAACATAAGACCCAGACAAAGAACAAGCATCCAGGGGGATACAGAACCTGTGAAGGAATGCTTTGCTCAGACTGAAGATTCAAACGAAGTCCACTCACTTCAACTTAATTATTCCCATAAGGTGATGAGAAGGTGAGTTGGGGAAAGTCTTCTCAAACATTCACTGTTTAAAACGACTTTGTCGGGGGAAAGATAATCATACTTGCCATTTTTATTACAGGTGTGATTGCATAAACAACTCTGTAAGAATTAATCATATGGGCGACACCACTTTTGATGTTTCACTTGGGAGATATTCTTAAGCAACAAGGCTTAATTTTATGAAGAACAGGAATACAAAAAATAGATTCTGTGACTAGCACTTATACTCTTGTAGTTGTATGAAGGCTATATAATACAAACTTTGACATATTTTGTATGGACCAAGTACAGCATCGAGTTCAAATATATTATCAGCTTTAAAACTTAAGTGGGCTGACTGTCATATAATATCCTCATGATCATTTAACCTTCTCACTCTACCCCCCCCCCCCCAAAAAAACCCCTAAAATATTCAGACATGACAGCTCCTTTCAAACAAATATACCCACATGAAGAAAGACAAAACTAGTTCAGTCTTTTCCAGGAAACAGAACAGCAGTTCTCAAAGTGTGCGTCCCCAGCCCAGCAAAATCAGCTAGAAATGCAAATACTCAGGCCTCACCCCAAATTCACTGAACTGTAAACTGTGGGCTGGGGCCCAGTTATTCCTGTTTTAACAGCCCTGCTAGGGACTCGGATATATGCTAAAATGTGAGAACCGGTGTTCTGCAGTTAGAGCTGGCAATATTTAGAGCAGTTCAGCTGAGGACAGCTTGACAGGGAAAGCGACCTGACCACAGATGACCAGTTCATGCCTCTTACCTCCCGAGGCTCTCCAGGTAACTTGTCCCTTGTTGCGCTGTCACCTTGTGGAGAATGTGCCACCTGGGTAATATTCTGCTGCTCTGTTTGTTCTGGTTTTCGAAAGCTTGGAATCCTATTCAGAGTGTCTTTCAGTTGTTTATATTCTGCAACTTGAGTCTGCATACAAATTGCACAATTGGATGCAAATTGCACAATTTGAGGAGGGAAAAGGATATCATTCATAGATGGTTCACTGGAAGACTGGACAAAAATATTATACCTAAATGCAAGAAAGGAAGAATACGCAGACTGTTTCCATGCATTAGCTATACTTACTTGGACATGCTCAACCATTTATAAGCACATGCAAATTAGAGTTAAAGGGAACAGAGAAAAAGTATCTAAGACAGATGTTAGTTTCCCGTGCTACATTAAACTAAGTCAGGATTTTTATATATAAATTTCTAGTCTAAATATCATTATTAAAAGTAAGACAGCTATGCAATCAGTTTTATGACATTAAACTCTATTTTAAAATTGCACAATTATGTAAATATAAGTGCAGATTATCTTTTACCAATATGGTCTGAGTAATACTTTTCAGCAGAAAAGAACCATAGGCTTCAAATAAGTAACTGAATATACATGTAAAATCACTCAGGCCACCCTCTTCTTCCAGTCAATACGTGCTCACAAAGGGTCCCTTCCTCTCCAGAGCGCTTCCTGTATTGTGCTCTGCAGTTTTGGAAAGCAATAGCATAGGCATGAAATGAGGCTGGATTTTTATTCTTCAATTCTGAATGTCCTTTTCTTCTAGAGCAACAAAGGCACTAATGAAGGCATAGGTCTAGAATATACTCATATACTCATATGTGTGTACCCGTGTGTATATGTGATAGGGTGTGTGTGTGTGTGTGTGTGATATTTTTAATACAAGAAGCTAGAAAGACGGAAAAAATCAAACACTTTAAGTAGGAAAACCAAGAGACTATACTTAGCTCATCATATGCACCAACACCGTAAACCTAAAACAGAAATACTGTGTGTGTAAACACACACTCCATGAACACAAAGAACCCAGAAATCTCTTCTGAAAGAAAGAGCCTGCTGGCCAGGGCCGCTGCCCTCAGTGTGCACAGCAGACGGGGAGTCGAGGCTGGTGAGTCGTGCTCCTGCGGCCACAGCTGTGCACCTGTGCAGTGCTCTCCCACCCCCTTTCTGCCTTTTTCTAATTCACACAGAGGTGAAGAAGTCTGCTTGCTAAATCTGTCTCAGGGGAGTGCTTCTTTATCATTTGAACAAAGGCATGCCAAACGGCTAACAATGGCCCTTAGCCCAGAAATCTACCAAACATTTGCAAACCAACTTTGGAGGTCAAAGAAAAAAAGATGACATCCACACAATGATACTTTTAATAAGATAAATATTCTAGTCTTTTTTTCTTTCTCCTCCTCCTAGATACATAACCTTTGAAGGCAGCAATGCTGTGGTTCTCAAATACTAGCGTGCATTAAGAATCATGTTAAATTATGGAAGGATCATGTTAAAAATGCAGGCTCCTGGACCCCCCACCCTAGAAATGATGATTCAATAGGTCTGGAGCAAGGCCCAGGTAACTGTGATACAGGGAGTCTCCACAAATTCCAGCTGAAGAGTTAAGTGTGACTTTGATGTCCCTAAGCTTCCAGCTTGGTTCTGGGCAATGATTTGGGGCCAGCTACAGTACTCCTTTTTGACCTTACTTTATTTAGATATAAAAAGGATACAGTATTATATGACTCAGTAGGTTGTGAATAGTAAATAAAATTCTGTACATAAAGTCATTATGATAATCCCTGATAAATTGTAAACTCTCAAATTCTACTCTGTTCCTGCTTTCTCCCGCCCTTAATTATTCCATTTCAAAATCAGGTTGTCGGGCTTCCCTGGTGGTGCAGTGGTTGAGAGTCTGCCTGCCGATGCAGGGGATACGGGTTCATGCCCCAGTCCGGGAAGGTCCCGCATGCCGCGGAGCGGCTGGGCCCGTGAGCCATGGCCGCTGAGCCTGCGCGTCCGGAGCCAGTGCTCCGCAAAGGGAGAGGCCACAACAGTGAGAGGCCCGCGTACCGCAAAAAAAAAAGAAAAAAATCAGGTTGTCAAGACAGAATCTCATAAGATGATTTACATGAGAGACGTAGATGCCTGAAATAGCAGTTGTTTTCTGAGCAGCTCTGGGGAAAGTTTTAATACGGAGGTAAAAGAGCAGGAGAAACTTGGAGGCCCCACCCAAAAGAACCAAAAAGCTATTGAAAGAAATAGAAAATTATATGTAAGTTAAATAAAAATATTTTTTCTGTTGCAAAACCTTGTCGGCAATACTCCCAGGATGCTTACGACAGAATCTGGCTTTGGTCATTAAATGAACTATTTTACTTATATTTTTCTGAATTTTCAAATTGTTGCTTAGTCTAATATTTATGGCTATTATAGTACATAGAATATTCAAATTGGTTTGTCATATTTTTCAGTATGAAAAGCAGCCTCACAGAAAATAATAATAATTGGTAAAAATTTTATAAAGAAGGTTTTGAATGTAATAATACCCTCTAAAGTCAATTTAATTTATACCCATGGAAAAAAATTACCACACAGCTACAGTTTTGTAGGGAGATAATCAATGACTGCCTTGAAAAAGGGTCCCAGAGACACAGATGCTACAGCCTCTGAGATGAATCAGGGCCCAGCATATGATTCTATTAATAATTTTATAAAGACAAAAGATAATACATGGTCTCCTGGTAAGCACAGATAGTTGGTTTTCCTTTGCCCTTTTCTTTTAATTCTTCCAAGAGAAGAAAAGTGAAGACCGGTGATTAAGAAGACATAGCAACTAAACTAGCCATTCTTATTTCTTTGCTTCGACTAGAAAGCTGTATAACACTCAATGTGATATTACTTTAATAAGCTCTCCAACACTTGTATTTGTTCACTTGTTCATTCAGTAAGTGTCTACTGAGGGCCTGCCTTGTGCCGAGGACTGTTCTAGGCTTTGAACAAATGAAGCTCACGACTCTCGTTTTCCTTCTCTATTGACTTGAGAGCTCTTCTTATTTCCTGTAATTTGACCAAACAACACATAAGCCTAGTCCCCAAAGCAGTGTGTGTGGGCTGTAAAGCTGGGAGCAAGGGAGGGAGGAATAAAATATAGAGCTTGACAATAATTTATTTAGGTAGCTAGCATCATAAAATCCTACAGATTATATAGCAAGCGTCAATACAGGTCACACGGTGGCAAAGGACCACATATGTGGGATAATTTCTGTGACTGAAACAAGTATTAGACTACTGCATGCAGGGGCTGGAGGAGGGTAGAAAAAGTAATATGCACCACACTGCCAGTGCAAAAAAAAAAAAAAAAATCAAAGGTTTATTTAATATTCTCTTGATCGAGTTTTGAAAGCATGCATGATCTTCAGGATCAGGAAAGCTCTGTCCTAAGGAACTCAGTGAAGCCTGGCCTTTAAGAGACTACACGCACAGAGGAATTCAGAAATGTTAAGCAGACTTAAAAAGAACCCAGAGAGGCCGCTACCCTTCTAACCTGTGCAGCAGCTAGTGCACTCTTGTGGTCTTCCAAAGTCACTACAAGTTGTTCATGCTCGGAGAGTAAATTCTTATGCTGTTGCTACACAGAAAAGAATTTTACAGGTTGAGTTTTAACATTCTAGGACAAACTCCTCTTGGGCAGACAGTGGCATGAGCACCCAGATGCTGCTTGCTTGCTGGTTTGTTTGTTTGTGCAGTATTTGTTAGGTTCCAAAATCTTTGTAGAGGGCAGACTATGATTAATGTATTCCACAATCTAAAATGTGCTACCCAAATATCACAATCACTTACAGTGAAATCAACACACAAAGAAAAATACCTGCTATTAATAAACCTTTGTAAATAAAAAACTTATTAATCTAACAAACCTGCAACGTTACAGCCATACTGGAAATAAGTGAAAAATATTATTAATAATATTTGAATTAACATTTTTATTATAAAAACATTATAACAACAGTGCAGAATATTTGAAAAATAGATGGGGAAATATATAATCCCACTATCCTTAAATAAGTTACAAATGATTTTATATGTTTCCTTTCGGTCTTCTCTACATAATTGTATATAGCTATCATAATAGCCTGAATTCTACTTCATGTACTTATTTTTCACTTAAGATATTAAAGGTATTTCTGTATTGCCAAAAAAAAAAAAAAAAAGCTTATTAAGATTGAACCATCTAGCAAAAGAATCATTTCAGTACTAATGGAAATGTTGGGATTTCCAGACCATCGTTTAGCTTATGATACAGAAGTGGTAAAAGTATTGGGCCTGGTCCAGTTTATGCAAAGCCCAAAATAACAGTGTGCATTGTAAAGCATGTCAAATAGGGAACGACTTTTAAGGTCACTCTACAAAGTAAAGCAGGCAAACACTAAACAGTCAAATGCTGGGTATTTTTTTTACCTTGACATCTTGCAGCTGTGTGTGCATGTCCTGATGCGCTCTCCTCAGCTGTCTGTTCTCTTCTCTCAAATTGTACACGGATTCTATTTTAGAAAAAGGGAAATCATGCGTAAAGCCCTGGGCCTTTTGGGCTCTTGATTCTATTATTTTCACATCTAAAGCCTCACATAACTTTTTCTAGGATCGTTTTGACCTTTGACAGTACCATATTCCAAATCAACAAAACCTATACCATTTTGGGATGTGGCATGGATTCAGCTGGACAACCCAATACAACCTGGTTCAGTGGTTTCAATACATTTAAACAAGCTACACGTCGTAGAAGCTAAGGATTGTTAATTAGTCCTGTGCTAAAAATGAAATGTTTCTGTTAATAAGCAAAACCTTAGGAATGAAATGTAATGGGTAGGGGTCATCTAAGATTTTGATCTCTTCACAAATTAAAAACAGGGCTATCAAAAAGCAAAACCACATTTCTCATAGCATGAATAATTTCCACAGTCCCCAAAAGGTATTTCAGTTACAAAAGCAACTCAAGAAATAAATAAGAGACAGAGAGACACCCCATCTGCTCAAAACTTCTAAATATATTTTCCTTCTCCCACCATTGAGTTCTTGACGGATCCAAATTCTCCCTCCAATAGCTATAGGACAGTTCTTTCCAGGGCTACCATGTGAGACTGTAGCAATCAGAGTGAAGTCTTAAAACCTCCTGAACCACAAGCTCCACTGTCCGGGGAACAACCTCTTGCTAATTTTCCCACATTTTCAGTATCTGGATGGTATGAACTGGCAGCGCTTGGGCTAAATACAACACACAAGCATTTTTTTTCAGCCCCTGCAGTGTTGGCCTACACACAGTGTCTTCCACATTTGAAGAGCTGTCACCATTTAAAAATCAAGAATCTGGGTCTAATAAGATTCTGGCAACATTAGGCCAGTTCTCATGTGACAGCACTCAGCAGAAGTTAAATGGTGGCTGCGTGACCATAATGACTCATCTCCAACGGGGGATACTGTTGAGAGTGAAAGGGGTGCTGTTAAGAATTATGCTGGGACAGCAGCAGGTGTGGACCTGCACTGTGTTGGGCAAACCGTCCCCAAAGTGGCAGCCACTTGCTGCAGGCAGAACTTTATGTCTCCAGGGTGGCCCTCAGCACAGAAGGAAAGTTCCAGTCACCATCCCGCCTCATACTTTCTGTCCACTTTCACTCCACTAGAGTCCCTGCTTGATCCCCGGGCACTGGCTTCGTGATTGGGTTTGGGGAGAGATCAAGAACAAGGTGGGAAATGTGGCCAGTGGTTGGGTTGTCCACCTACATGTCATACCGGATTTTCTCAAAGGTCAAAACAGGACACCGCAGGGGCTTCCCTGGTGGCGCAGTGGTTGAGAGTCCGCCTGCCGATGCAGGGGACGCAGGTTCGTGCCCCAGTCTGGGAAGATCCCACATACCGCGGAGCGGCTAGGCCCGTGAGCCATGGCCGCTGAGCCTGCGCTCCGCAATGGGAGAGGCCACAACAGTGAGAGGCCCGCGTACCGCAAACAAAACAAAACAAAAACGGGACACTGTGGCAATTGAAGAGGACCACAAGTGTGTCATCGGTTGGATGGGCCCTCAGTCTACACACAGGCACACATGCACTTGAAATACCCGAACTTGGCTGACTTTTAAAGGAATTCAGTTTATAACCTTAATGACGGTGTCTCCTGTGCCTTTGCTGTGTGACCCTGAGCAAGTTACCTAACTTTAGCAGGCCTCAATTTCTTCACTTGTTAAATTAGACTAAATATAATGCCTACCTTGCAGGTTGTTATGAGACTTAAATAAGATACCTGTACAAAGAATTTCCCCCAGTACTGGCACATGGAAAACATTTGTTAAGTGTCAGCTATTATTATAACGATAATGGGAAGAATAATCATCTAAGTTTATATATGCTATCAGCTCATAGCTATCCATATTCTAAATTCTAAACTCCCTCCTCGTGTCATAGTAACCTGCCAAAGACTACTCAGACTACACACATCATAGGTTTGCTGCTACAGACCCGCGTCTACCATGATGCATCTATCTTTAATTTACTATCAGGGACCATAATCAAACAAAAGTGCTGATGTGAAAATCACTTATCAAAGTGTCATCAAAGGCACTGTCACATTAAGTTGTTTTAAGTCTCTCTGAGAAACTTCTTCCAAAAATTAATTGATATCAAAAATACCGTTCTCTCTCTCTCTTGCCCTCTGTCTCCATCTCTGTCTCTCTCTATCGCTCCCTTACCCACCAAGGTATTGGTAGATTCTCTCTTCTGATGACAAGAGCCCTATCACTTGCTGTATTTCTACTTTTGTTCTGGGTTCCAGGCCATCAGGCTTGAACTATCTGAGTATGCAGAACTCACAGACAAGTTTTTTCCATGGTTCTGATTTCTTGTTAACATTTTACTATACATGGACTTGGTTTCAAAGAAAGGAGTAACTATAGAGTAGACACAAGATAATATGCCTTTTAGGGCTATTACTAAAATTGAATGAACTAAATTATGTAAAGCATGCCAAGGTCAGACACCTAGAAAATTTCACTTCTCACTCCTTAATGGATCTCCTTCATATCAATATAATTAAATATATTTCCTCAGCTTGGCTCAGGTTTGAAAATGCTGAACAGTAGATCCTACAAGTCAAATGTCCTCCTTCACCACACAAAGGTGTAGCATCCCCAGGGTGGCAAGTGCTGTCTGCGCACTGGAGTCTTCTGGTTCTCTCTTCCTTTTACCACCTTTGTAAGGGCTTTCAGTGTTTAGTCTCTTCCTTTCTCTATTTTGTTATCTTACTGACTCCTCACCACCCGGCTCACCACCAACAAGCCAAGGCCCCTCCATGTCTACATCTCTTGGGTATCATTCTGCTGACATCTGGCTCCACCAAGACCATCTCAACCCTTTGTAAACTGCCTCAGTGGCTACTTAACTCCCAGGTGCCTTTTTGGAATACTTACAGACAAAGTATTCCTATTATTTTGGAATACTGTTATTAGCCTATTATTTTGGAACACTTCGAGACAAAACATTGCAAAAAAAAGTATAGAAAATCCAAAGGACCCTTCACATGGTTTCTTTCTATGATGACATTTTATATAAAACCAGGAAATTGTTCTTCACCCATGTTTTTGCAAAGCACCAGGATTTCACCCGTGTTTTTGCAAGCACCAGGATTTCACCCGTGTTTCTGCAAGCACCATGTATGTTTTTAAACCAAATCTCACACTTCAGACTTATTTAGTACCTGGATAGGTGATTGTAGAATATGCTATTGCCCTTTTCCAGAACTCACATGTACTCAGAAGTGATATATTTTGTTCCACATTACTATGAAAATACCTGATGCTGATGCTGGTGGTGGTTAATATAGATTGAAGGTCTACCACGTACCAGTAACTGTTCTAGGTGCTCTGCATAATGTAATCCTCATACCAACTCTACAAGGTTGATACTTTTTATGAATATCCCGCTTTTACAGATGAGGATGGTTTACGCTACACAACTTGCCTGTGGTCATATATAAACTAGTCATTGAAGAGGCCAAGATTCACCAGGGCAGTCTGACTCCAGAGCCTGAGCTTTTTGAAGCTACTATTACCGATCAACAGGGAGTCTTCATGCCCCTGTGGAGATCTGGAAATGCATCACTGTAACTGGGGAGCACTGATGGCATTTTGTGGGTGGGGTCAGAGATGCTAAATGTCTCACAACACACTTAAAAAGAGAACTGTCTTGCCCAACATGGCCAATGTGCCCCGTTGAGAAACACTAAGTATTCTATTCTGTTTCCCTAAACAAACCCAAAGAGATAAGTGTGAAACTTCATAAAGAAGTAAGAAGTAACTGGTAAAGGACCACATGTAAGGTAATCAATCAGCAAGCAACAAACAAAATAAAACAAAAGTCTATTGTTCTATTCAAACGTTAATATGAGTATTCATTTCCATGCACACTGACTAATTAGGTTTCCAAATACCTTTTAGCTTAGAAAGCTCTTGTTCTTTCTCTTGCTGCAGCTGCAGGTATCGCTGCTTGTGGTCATTAAATGTCCTACTGAAGTCTTCTCCTTGCCTGCGGTGTTCCTCTTCCAAGTCGCTGTGCTGTTTCTTTAGCTCCTCATGTTGACTCTGCAAAGATGAAAACTTTAGCAGGGATGTACATTCTCTAAATTATATCAGAATCTGTCTCTCAATAGCGTAGCCTTTCCCTTGCCAGAAAGTCAGCACAAATGAAGAAGCAGGCTTCGTTTTCCTCAGACTGCTTTGAGTTTGTGCAGCTCCCTTCCATTTCCCTTCCATTCCAAATGAATAGTTTGGGATCATGGCCAAAAATAATTTTCTCCTGAATTTTTAACATTAACGGGAAAAAACAAGAAGTTGGAAGTTTGCATGAGAGATGGAAAAGGAAGGGATTTGGGGAAATTCCCAGGGACTCAAGTTACTGTGGAAACAGGGTAAAGCTAACGAAAAAATTACCCCTCCATGGATACTCTAGACTGCCTCTTTCAACCTGATGTTTTCCCAGCAACATTTTTTATTTCCTTTCTTTGATTTTCAGCCTTCCTGGTAACCCAGTTTAAAGAAGGGCGGAAAAAAAGACTTTTTTCCGTTTGGGGGAAGTAATAAATCGACTGTTTATAGAATGATTCTTACTTATACTACTCCTGATTATAACACTGTAACCACAATCTAGATAAATTCTACAGTCTCCAAATGCTTAATATGAAAGGGTGGTCTGCTTTAATTCATGTATTGCTTTCTTGATAATAGGAAAGATGCCGGTTTCAATAAAAAGCATATGCCCTACTGATATAGGAGAAAACACAACACCAAACAAAAAGCTGGAGGGTAGGGGCTGAAGACAGTGGCGTGTTTTTTTTCCCTGCTGTGCAGGGTGGCATAATGTCTGCTGCTCATCTCTTCTGGCCTGAACAGAAATAATGCATCTCTCTCTCTCTCTCTCTTTTTTTCAATTTTCCTGACACAATAATGAGTTTTATCCAAGAACCAAGGAAGGAGAACCTTTAAACATAAAGTGTGCTCCTGTGGTAGGCAGAACATTTATTGCACATTAGTAACAGGAAGGGAGCATTTTAATATTTCTACTGCCTCCAGCGTGACTAAGATAAAAGAAAATCTCTAAGAAAAACGACTCTGAGAAATTAGATTTAAAAAACAAACAAAAATCCTTAAAAGATAGAGAACAAAATTAAAAATTAGGTGACCAGAGAGCCTGATTTATAAAATGGGTAATGAGCTAAATATGTTCTTTGTAATCAGGTGATAAACATGATGGAGCATTATAATTATATATCACTTTTAGCCAGAAATGACTTTAATATACCATATCACAATACAAATCAACTTTCTGTAAACTTTCCTTGATCACTTAAGTTACTTAGTTAGTCCTTTGATTCACTCACGAAGAACAACTTTAAATTACTCACCTTTAACATCTGATGTTGGACATTCAACGCGCTGTACCTGCTATTAGAATCTTGCTGTAAATTGAAAAGCAAACAGTTAACACAAAAATAACAAATTTGGCTCTTTTGCTAACCAGAGCTTAAAGGGCTTAATGGAAGGATTTCACTCATTTCACTTGTGTTAAGTGAAAATGAACTCTAAGCTCGAAACAGGACAATTCTGAGGCCATCTCTTTACTTAATAGCAGAAATGAAGTTTTCACATTCCTCTAAGTTTGCTAGACATTAATAATGAAAAATCAGGACATGGAATTATGAAACAGCAGCTTGACAGGGCCCTTGGAGGTGATTTACTTCCACTCTCATATTGAGAAGAAAAACTGAGGCCAGAGGCACAGGGGGACTTGTCCTGAGATGCAGCACCGCACATGGCTGATATATTGTGCCCGGTGCTCCAAGGGGAAAAGGAGATAAACCAGGCCTCACAAGCTTCGCATGGCTTCTGGGAAGGGAGAGAAAAGGCACTTTCCTGCCTCGAGCTTCAGCGGGTAAGAAATTCTACATACGTGACTTTACCCCAACTAGAATCCAACTCACAGAGTGAGAAACAGAAAGGCTAAGGAACAGGCCAGGGCAAACATTTCCTTTAGTAGCAGAGCCAGGACCAAAACTTGAGCCTACACCTATGGCTGAAGCACGCGCTCCAGGAGTGTGTCTCTGTGTGCCAGTGGAGCATCTTCACATTTGGACCTCACACAAGTCCAGCCCTGGGCAACCATAACCAGTGAGTGTGCAAACCACAAACCACCTGAAACTTTTCTCTCCCCAGGCTGCTGTGTTGTTCTATCTTATGTGCCCCACTCCTTGCTTTACCCGTCACCGGTACAAGCACAGCCTCAATTCTTTCTTTCTTTCATATTCTTGCAGCTTCTAAAATGAACTGCATTTTATCATTTTATTTGCTTTATCATTTTATTTTATCACTTTGCCATTTTAATTTGTAATAAATTACATTACAAAATGCACAACAGAATACACACAGTTCTGGCTAGGGCTTTTAAAAGCAGGTAAGAGTCGAAAGCTGACAGCCTCCTAGTTATTCAAGGAACAGACTCTTCTCAGTTTTAATACCCCAAAACACCAATGCTTTATTCAACCAATGCTTACATATTTTTCTTAGAGTAAGAGAAAAACTTGTTTTTCTCCAGTTAATTTGGACTTAAAAACTTTTTAAACTGCCAATATCATTTATGTATTCATTCGTTCCACAAACGTTTTTGAACATGGGAACTCTAGGCCAGG
The DNA here is from genome assembly GCF_003676395.1 of Aethalodelphis obliquidens. Classification (NCBI taxonomy): domain Eukaryota; kingdom Metazoa; phylum Chordata; class Mammalia; order Artiodactyla; family Delphinidae; genus Aethalodelphis; species Aethalodelphis obliquidens. The sequence continues at coordinate 97,803,614 of NW_020837945.1, read as the reverse complement.
TACCGTGTCAGACATTACACAGCAATGTCTATGCAAGTGACAGTAACGTCCTGCAAAGGCAAATTAAAATAAATATCACATTCTATAGAAAAGAGAGACTACAAATGAATAAATAAGTGAATAAAAATAATCTCTTTATGAAGAGATTATGTTTATGGTTGAACATTAAGGCTATTTCCAATTTATCACTATCACAGTAATGTGATAAACAAAGGAAGGTAGGTTTTAAAAGAGTAGTTTTTAGGTCTTCCTCTGAGAATCTCTTGGCAAGGAAGGAAGGAAAGGAGAGAGGAAGGCAGGGAGGGAAGGAGGGAAATGTATTTCAGCCCTTCGATCCTAATGATCAACAGAGTAAAAGGTTTTGCGACCATATTTCCCCCTCTTGCAAGTTTCGTGAAATAAAAAATTAAGGGAGGAAAAAAGAAAACTCACCCTTCCCTTATTTAGTGTTTCTTGTGCTTCTAATTTATAAACCAGAAAATCTAGAAAATACAAAATGGAGAAAATAGAGTATAAGTTAATTCACTGTGGCATTTTTAGACATCTAAAAGAACATAGACGTACTTTACTCAGACCTAAAAAATGTTTCAGGTTTAAGACAATCTACTTGGTGACTTATATACTTTGTCTTTTAATGCTTTAGCAAGAGTTGAAAAAAACTGTTATATAATTTTCCTCTTTACCTTTAAGTTGTGAATCTTGTATCAACAAAATACACACTATAACCAACTGATTAAAAGTGCATTTAGAATGTGTACTTGGTGATGAACTGTCCTGAAATTAAGGAGAAAAAAAACATGAAGTGCACCTGAGGACAGAGATGGTTTATTGCCAGCCACTAGATGGCACACGAAAATCATTCAGGACCTGAAAAGGAAATCAAGCCGTGGAAACCATCTTTAATGCTCTTAAGGCTTTATTATCCACTAGATGGCTCTATAAAATCACTCTGCTTTTGAAGACAAGGGAAATCCAAATCCTATCAAAGCATTTTAATTATCTGAAACATCTCAGTGAAACATCCTAGCCCACACTGCCCTCCTCTGTTCTCCCTCCTTCTACCTCACACCAAGGTAATCAGACGGAACATCTCACTTCAATCTCAAGATTTACCAAAAAGATGAATAAATAAAAATAGAATGCAGGAGAAATGTCTATTTAGGTCTTCTGCCCATTTTTGGATTGGGTTGTTTGTTTTTTTGTTATTGAGCTGCATGAGCTGCTTATAAATTTTGGAGATTAATTCTTTGTCAGTTGCTTCATTTGCAAATATTTTCTCCCATTCTGAGGGTTGTCATTTCGTCTTGTTTATGGTTTCCTTTGCTTTGCAAAAGCTTTGAAGTTTCATTAGGTCCCATTTGTTTATTTTTGTTTTTATTTCCATTTCTCTAGGAGGTGGGTCAAAAAGGTTCTTGCTGTGATTTATGTCACAGAGTGTTCTGCCTATGTTTTCCTCTAAGAGTTTGATAGTTTCTGGCCTTACATTTAGGTCTTTAATCCATTTTGAGTTTATTTTTGTGTATGGTGTTAGGGAGTGATCTAATCTCATACTTTTACATGTACCTGTCCAGTTTTCCCAGCACCACTTATTGAAGAGGCTGTCCTTTCTCCACTGTACATTCCTGCCTCCTTTATCAAAGATAAGGTGACCATATTTCTCCAAAGAAGATATACAGACTGCCAACAAACACATGAAAGAATGCTCAACATCATTAATCATTAGAGAAATGCAAATCAAAACTACAATGAGATATCATCTCACACCAGTCAGAATGGCCATCATCAAAAAATCTAGAAACAATAAATGCTGGAGAGGGTGTGGAGAAAAGGGAACACTCTTGCACTGCTGGTAGGAATGTGAATTGGTACAGCCACTATGGAGAGCAGTAGGGAGGTTCCTTAAAAAACTACAAATAGAACTACCATATGACCCAGCAATCCCACTACTGGGCATATACCCTGAGAAAACCATAATTCAAAAAGAGTCATGTACCAGAATGTTCATTGCAGCTCTATTTACAATAGCCCAGAGATGGAAACAACCTAAGTGTCCATCATCGGATGAATAGATAAAGAAGATGTGGCACATATATACAATGGAATATTACTCAGCCATAAAAAGAAACGAAATTGAGCTATTTGTAATGAAGTGGATAGACCTAGAGTCTGTCATACAGAGTGAAGTAAGTCAGAAAGAGAAAGACAAATACCGTATGCTAACACATATATATGGAATTTAAGAAAAAAAATGTCATGAAGAACGTAGGGGTAAGACAGGAATAAAGACACAGACCTACTAGAGAATGGACTTGAGGATATGGGGAGGAGGAAGGGTAAGCTGTGACAAAGCGAGAGAGAGGCATGGACATCTATACACTACCAAACGTAAGGTAGATAGCTAGTGGGAAGCAGCCGCATAGCACAGGGAGATCAGCTCGGTGCTTTGTGACCGCCTGGAGGGGTGGGATAGGGAAGGTGGGAGGGAGGGAGATGCAAGAGGGAAGAGATATGGGAACATATGTATATGCATAACTGATTCACTTTGTTATAAAGCAGAAACCAACACACCATTGTAAAGCAATTATACTCCAATAAAGATGTAAAAAAAAAAAAAAAGAATGCAGGTAATTTCAAACCACAACCTGTATAAGCTCCATGCTTTATAGAAAAACTCTGATAAAAATCAACAGCATTGCCTAATACCTGTGCTAAATGTTGATTTTTCAAACCAAACCAATCAGTTGTGCCAATAAAGCCTTTACCACAAGATGAAAACAGGTGTATAACCTAAAAGACATTGTACAATAAGATCAATTCATTACGTTCTAAATGTACATGTATACGTATACGTTTATATAACGTTTGTCATATTCTGGACAACACATGCTGTTACTTTTCCTGGATGCCTGTGGACGGAAGTCAGGTGTTAGTAACGTATGCATTGATAATATTCAAAGAAAAACTGTGTGTTATTTCTGAAGCAATACATATAACCAATACATGAATGACCTCAAAGTGGCACCAACTGAATGAAAGAGTCTAAATCTAGTCTTGTGCAGGAATTATTTTGTCGCAATGTATAGCATATTGCTTGGTATCTCCTTCTCCATCCACCAAATGAAACTGACTTTGGGCGATCTGACAAATTTCTTAGCAAAAAAATAGTAAAGCAAGTACGTGATGCTTCAAAGAAGAGTATGATAAAAACACAGAACACGAATTACATTATTTATTTACCTTCCTTTGCTTTCTTATGTTCAAGTCTTTCCTTTTGCAAGGATTTCTCTAATCTTGATCTGTGTTCATACACAACTGGAAAAAAAAAAGTTAAAACTTATCTTCAAAGAATTAGAAATTCTAAGGTAAAATTAACATCAATTTTCAAAACAGGAAGAAGACAGTTTAGAGTCCTTTCACAATTAAAATTAAAACGTATGCATTTTAAGTTCCACATTCTTGGTAAAAGATGGACACGATAAGAGGCATAATTCTGGGCTGACTCCTATGCAGTCTGCCCCTCTGTAAAACCAACACTCTGGAAGAGGCTTCCATCTTCTTGTCCTCATGCTTCTGGAACACGGGTCTGTGCGAGGCTCCAGGTCTCTTCCCGGACAAGCGTGTCCACGCTCACGACTTCAGCCAACATCTACACGGCACTTACCCTCACATCTGTGTGTCCAGCTCCCACCTCTCTCTCAGGTGCTAGGAGAGGATTTCCACCCAGATATCCCATAAGTACTGCCAAGTCAACATGAGCTGCGTGAGTCTCCGTGAAAGATGCCTGGGTGGGTGAGGAAACCTCAGCAGCATACTAAGGCTTGCTGAAAGAAGGGGTGGATTCCGCCATGTCAGGAAAAACTTAGGTAAGATAGCCACAGAGATGAAGGAGGGAGAGACTCTCCCCACTAAAGAACTTATACAAGTGCCCACAAAGGAACAAGTCAGGTTTACATCTGCCATGGCAGGAAACCCAAGGCAAACTGATGTCCTGCTGTAGGACCTTCCTGCACTTTACCAACCCCACCTCCCCCATCTACTCTGAAGTAGCTGCAGTTGCCCGTGGAGTGCAGGAGAGAGAGCAGATGTGTTAGGGGGAAAATAGGCAGAAGCCCATCGGGACTCTCTCCCACACTACAGGCTTCACATCTACAGCGAATGGGAGCTGCAAGAGTGGGAAAAGCTTTACCTTTAAATGAAAAAAATTTGTATTACTACACTGGACTAGACCAGACACGATCCTTACTAAACCAAGACTGCGTTTATGGATAAAAGTTACCGAAAGATTTTTTTCTTTCTTTGATCTGAGAGAAGCTGTAAAGTAGTGAAGTCTGTCTTAGATTTCATGCAGGGACAGAAAACCCAGCTCCGCGGAGTGTTTGGAATAGGGGAGAGAAGGAGAGAACAAAGTTACGTTTCTGACGCGCCCTTTAATCCTGTTTGTTCAGCATTACGGTCCCAAATGATCTCATTCCCTGCAAGCTCAGCCAAGCCTGTCACTTGGTTCTGTTACCAGCCCTAGCTCCCCATGACTACCTAAGATACAATTCAATCACCAGCCGCTGACTGTCCGTCCAGCGCATACAGCTGCCGACACTGCCGGCCGCCTAGAGTTGCCACGGTCGCAGCAACTCCCCTCCCTGACATCTGCTTGTTGCTGCTGGACCCCCTGCCCCGTCCCTCCCCCCGCCCCTTCCCCACTGCCACCCCTGCCAGTTACCAGCTATCTCTGTCCTCCTTCCAACACGCCCATCATCTCCAGGGTCCTTGCCCTTCTCCCAACACTGCATCTCTCATCTTGGTGTCCCATAGAAACCTGCCATTCCCAGGGCTCCATCTACGACTCCCACAGCCCCTAGCTCTCCTCACACCGCTGCTAACATCTCAGTCCAGAACTCCTAGAAGGCCTGCCACCAGCCAAACTGGTATGGTGTCATCCCCTGATGGCACGCCTGCCCCAAACTCATCTTTCCCCTCAATTCAGCCTCCCATTAGTCATCGAAATAATGAGCTGCTCCATTCCCTTTCTCCACTTGGGTTCCTATTCTGTTCACCAGATGATCCCTCCCACTCCCCCAGTGCTATTATTACAAAGGGATCTAATCCAACTCCCCAGTTATTGAGCTGCTGCGATGTACCTGGCACCATATTAGGAGCAGAAATGCAAAATGAATAGACATGGGCCTTGGCCTCAAGAAGCTCTAGTCCAACACAGGAGATAGATTAGGTAATTTTAAATAATTAGAGCCAAATGCATTTGGCATACTAAAAGCCCAGTGAAAGAGAGGGGTGAGCTCTGGATGGGAGAGGAGTGAGGGGAGATTCTCAGAGGTGACAATCTCTTGGCTGGCTTTGGGAGTGAAGAACAATTTGGTAGATGGGAGCCCCACAGGAGAAGGGCACTGCTGGAAGACATCACAGGGACAAAGACACAGAGGTGTTGGAACTGGACTAAAGGCAGCTGTGCTCCAAAAAGCTTGGCTCCAAGTCCACTGTTGAGAAATTAGACTTTTTTCAACCATATAGGTGTACAGTAGATAAGTCTCTCGGCCAATTCCTGAAAGCCTATTAAAACCAAGAGGTTCCTTGGATTGGTACTAACACTACCATCTTGAATGACATTTGGAACAAGGGAGGGAAAACAAAGACTAGAGCTGGGGAGCCTCACCAAGCCAGACCCAGAACTGCCTGCCCACAGTCTGAGAATTTCCACCAGGTAGTGGAGGCTCGTAGGGGAATAGATAAATTACAGTGTGATCATGATATACACAGGCAAGAACAGGATGTCATGGGAACACCTAAGCTCCCCAGCTGGAAGGAACAACACTCCCTCATCTCCAATCCACTGGCCAAAGTTCCCACGGTCTGGGAAGAAGGTCACAGGAACATAAACGTGCCGGGTAATAGGGAATCTGGGTGCACTAACGGGACAATTTCAGCAAGCATGTACATCACTTTCAAAGAAGGGTCAAGAGGCAAAGGAGTCAAGATCTTGCTCTAATGGAGTCAAAAGTGGCAGCAGGGGTCCTGAGTCTAGGGGGCTCCTGAAGGCAGGTCAGGACCCTTATGGGGAGACAATCCAGCCTAGCAACACCCGAGATAACAACAACAACAAAACCCAGCAGCAGCACAGCCAAGAAAACACATGTGGGGGACTGCTTCCCACCACCCCCGCCACCTCAGACTCTAGATGTTAACTATTACCATGGAAGGGTAAGGATGGCGGCAAACGTTGTAGTTACAACTTGTAATCCTGTGAAATCCTTCCTGACTTAATAAAATATGGCAGCGGTCACTCAACGTCACGTGGCACGTCACGAGAGAATGGAGCAGCAGCGGCTGACCGCGGAACGCTTACCTTTGGTTTAGGCAGCAGAAAACTCATCTGCAGGATTTCATCCTCAATAAGGGCGGAGGGTCCACTAGATTCCACCTAGCGGAGAGGGGGTGTGGGGACTGGAGTGAGGAGCGCTCTATGCGGGGGGCAGGGGAGACGGTGCTCCGTGCTTTACTCTCTTCCCTGCGATTCAGCCAGGAGGATAACGTGCCACCGGCTGGTCCAAAGTCCCCATCGACCAAACTGTCTTTGACAGTTGTATGTATCATGGGGATTTAGACATTCGACATCTTAAGAGCAACGTGTCTCAAGAGCTAGAAGATCCTAGGACACACAGTTAGAAACTTTCCTAGATCACCTAAAGAGATGCTATACGATGTCCACAAAGAGGAGAGCATGTTTATGGATTACAGTCCACATCCGAAGGTCTTGGGAAATCTGAGACTATTCATGAATCCATAAAATGGCATCACTCATAGCATGACCTAAGGCATGAATAACGTGCTTTTGCAAATGCAGCAGAAAAAAGATGTGGTAAACAGGAATAGAGGCTATATGTGAGGAACCGTGAGGTAACTGTACTATTAATATTATCTTACTCAGAACTGGTCATTATGACAGCCACCAGCTTCTAGTCCTGACATATAACCTAAGAATTCAGAAATGGTTTGAGGGTTGAGAACATCACCAAGGAGGAAGGTGAGAGAATGGAGCAGCAGTGACTGACAGAAAGCTGGAGAAGTGCTCAGAAAAAGGAAAAAAAAAAAAAAACCCAAACCGAAAAGGAACCTTAAACTATAGGCTGAGGAAACCACGTTAGGTAAAGGAAAGTGAGAGTAAAAATTAACCCTTAGAATTAGAAACTCTAGAAGGAATGGGAGAAGGAAAGAGGCAGGTGGTACGTAAAGGTCGAGAGCACAGACTCTGGTGTCTGGGTTCAAGTCCCAGATTCATTCCTTATGGGGAGAGTTGCCGAACTTCTTTGTGCTTCAGTTTCTTTATATGGTACATGGGAATAAAAACAGTGCCCATCCCTTTGGGTGGATGTCAGGGCTAAATGAGTTAATTGATGTGAAGTGCTTCAAACACGGCAAGGCACAGAGTAAGTGCCAGAAAAATACTAAAATATTTTTTCAGCTATCTGTGATGGCTTCAAAGTGCCAGAGAATCAATCAGGTGATTCCCTGAGCTCTTTCAACCCTACAATTAAAGTCTAATAATAACAAAGTAATACACATATACATTGAGAGAGAGACTTGAAACAGCAATGAAACACTGATCTCAGTTTCCCGTTACTTAAAAAAAAAAAATTCCCTTAAAAAGCGGGGAGGGTTGCGAATAATCATTCTAATAGCTTAGTAAAACCTATAAGCCTATTTTCTAATAAAAATTGAAGAACAGCAAAAGGGACCAGATAGAATCTTTGTGTTCTTGTGGCTCTTCTAGAAAATTTCCCTATCAATTAAACACACACACACACACACACACACACACACGCACGCACGCACGCACACACACACACGCTACCCTTAATTCTTTAGCATGCATTCTCCAGGCTTTGGGGCTGGTGATTTATCTAGATAGGTTTACTGCTTTGCTTAGAAGGAGGACTGCTAATCAATCCCTGTCACCTATCTCTTTTTCTATTGATACTCGGAAGTCAAGGGCATCAGTCAAGATGAAGCCAAACTGCTAGAACCTTTGCAACAAAAAAGGTATATAATTAATATTCTCAAAGCACCCATCAGGTTAAAGAAAAAATAAGTATAAAAATAATGGTTCAATCTCAGCATTCAAGATCGTTAATGCAGACCAACACTACAACAGGGATAGGATGTGAATCATAAGAACTCGTGAGAGAAGGATGAAAATCCACAATACTCATCATCTCCCCTGCTTACTGACAAGGAGTTTAATATTTTCCATGCAGTCAAGGGTGGAAAGAGTTTTTATTCCCCCCTTAACTCACTCAAGAGTTTAAAAATATGCCAGCTTCCGACAGCAATTTTCCACTTTAACTCTGACTTCCATCCAAAAGGCACAGAGAAATTAGGTGCAGGCATCCACTTAGGGGTAAAATATATATCTATGACATTTTATCTATGACAAACTGCTCCAATTCAGAATTAGAAAACAACAGCTTAAAATTAGACAGAAGGGCTTCCCTGGTGGCGCAGTGGTTGAGAGTCCTCCTGCCGATGCAGGGGACACGGGTTCGTGCCCCAGTCCGGGAAGATCCCACATGCCGCGGAGCAGCTGGGTCTGTGAGCCATGGACGCTGGGCCTGTGCATCCGGAGCCTGTGCTCCGCAACGGGAGAGGCCACAACAGTGAGAGGCCCGCGTACCGCAAAAAATAAAAATAAATAAAATTAGACAGAAAACACTGCTAAGTGTTTTAACACCTTAAGCCAAGGGAGGGCAAGGTTTCTTTGGCAGAAGCAACAGCCTATGAAATTTTGCTTTCAGTCCCGACGACAACACAGGGTTTATCTTTAAAAAAAAACACACAACCGAGTCTTGGTATGAAAGGCACACAATTCAACTTGTGAAAACATTGATTTGCGAGTACCTTTATCATTTTACAGGTGATAAAACTTAAAATGAACAAATTAGTGTTTTGATAATTGTGGCTGAAGATACTTAAGTAGGATAGCAAGAGCGATGACAAAAAAGGAAAATAAATTGAAATCACTATAGTTCTCAGAAGATAATACTCTTGAGGTTTTGCTTTATTTTGGTGTTTTAGGCCTAAAATCGTAGATATTTATTATGTCTTTACGAACAGTTCTCAACTGTGGTTCTAACTGGCCAGAAGTGGGCTGGAGGCCAGCCACTTGCCCACCCACCTCCTCCGCTGCACAATGAGCTGGTAATTAACATGAAGACAACATCATAGATACAGTTTTCCAATTATCTTTCCTTCCTTCTTTCATCATTTCACCTCATAAGAAGTCTGAGAAAGAATACCAAAGATCTTCTTAGAAAACAACCCATATAAAACAAGTAAAAAGGCAAAAGAAGGGGGACACCTATTACCACTTTGAGGATCACACTGGATCCCCCTGCAGCCCCCGTGAGTGGGCAAAGGCACCCCTAAGGCTCTACTTTGGTGTCTCCACCCCACTCTTTCCACAAAGTCTGCCCCATCCTCCTGACTCATGGAGCGTTTTTCTCACAGGTAACTCCTAAACCATTAAGTCCAGCTTTGGCTTCTCACCCCCTTCCGGTTTTACAACTTCCAGTACAATTCAACCTTTCCGGTCTGCTTGACCATTGATGGCTGAATTTGAATTATGGTTAGTTCCCTTGGTCACATCGCAGGCCTGGGGGCAAAACCTCCCAATGGCTTCCCGTCACGACTTGAGCGAAACCCACAGCCCTCACGAGGCTTCACCCCATCGTCCATCCTGCTCCAGCCACAGCGGCCTCCTCAGCATCCCCCGAACATGCGAGGCGAGCTCTCACTTCAGCACCTCACACTGCCTCTTCCTGGCAGCCCCGCTGCTCCTCCTCCAGGCATCTGTGCGACTAGCTCCCTCACTTCCCTCAGGTCTTTACTAGAAAGATACCTTCTCATCAGATCCTTTCCTGGACAACCTAAGACTGCCCCCTGCTTCCCACCCTCAACACTTCCAGGCTCCCTCCCCACTTCATTTTTCTCCTTAGTCCTTAACTCTATTATTTTTTTTTTACTTTTGGGGGCCTTATTTATTGCCTTTCTATCTCACTAGAATATAAGCTCAGTCAGGGCAAGAATTTCTCGTTTGATTTATTTCAGTGTTGTATCCCTGTTACAGTGAGTTACAGGCATTCAACAGATAATGAATGAATGAATGAATGAACTATGTGTGCCATGAAGGCCGGGATTGGCTAGCTCCTCTCTCCTTCTCTTCTATATTCCCAGCCCTCACTACCACTTCAGTTCCAATCTCCCAGCTCCTAATATCTAGTGGTATTCAATAATACTTGAGAAATAAATGAATGCATTTAGAAGATATTTCATTCTCTTCCTCATTTGCCTGCCATCCTTTAAGTCCCAGCATTTTTAACTGAATTTCCATATTTGTTGGCTCATTAGTACTCACATATCCCAGAGAATAGACAGATAACAGAATAGAGATTAAATATAAATTTATCTGTTGATGTATAGGCTCATAAGATTAGCATTAGTTAAATCAGAGCCCTGAAATATAGAAGTTTTCAGAATGCTGAGAGGAAAAAAAGGACAGTCTGATTAGGTATTTTTCTACTTCATGGCAATTGCTGTATTTTTTTTTTTGTGGTACGCGGGCCTCTCACTGTTGTGGCCTCTCGCGTTGCGGAGCACAGCCTCCGGATGCGCAGGCTCAGCGGCCATGGCTCACGGGCCCAGCCGCTCCACGGCATGTGGGATCTTCCCGGACCAGGGCATGAACCCGCGTCCCCTGCATCGGCAGGCAGACTCTCAACCACTGCGCCACCAGGGAAGCCCCTGCTGTATTTATTTTTTTACTGCACACTAAAGTTCCTATAATAGTTCATAAAGTGTCTATTTTTAAGTTTGCTAACGCATACAGTTTATGAAGTCATTTAAATGGAATTTTAAACATGATTTGAATTGGTGCCTAACTGCCTTTCTTATTTTGGATAAAACTATACAAAGGCTTTCCCTCATGACACTATCTAATTGAGATTTGGCTTTTTCAAACAAGTATTATATTAGCTGACTTAAGATATATGTCTTCACACAAGTCTTCTTCTTGGCATTCTTTCAAGTGGTGAGCTACTAATAATCATTCTTATTATTAGAGGAAATCTATTCACTCCTCATGAAATAATTCTATTCTTAGCTGCTCAGAGCTATCATAGCACCAGCAGTATTCCAGGCCCCTTGGGAGACACTAAAGTACAGGCATTACTCTTATAAAAAGCTTCTAGTCAACAAATTTGGGTTGCGAGAGGAGGCTAAGACAGTAAAAACAGTAAGAAGACAATTAGAGATCACCAAAGGTTAGGTAAGCCAGGATGACAGAATGGCCTGCTGAGCCAGCAGATTTTTACATATAATCTCTTGGTAAGCTAAGAGAAAAATTATCCTCCTGTCCCATGAAAATACGGGACTCAACAAAGTAAAAGTTACATTCTCAAAGGCCTGAAGAAGTACATATGTGTATATATTAGAAACTTAGGAATTCACAGTAAGAGAAGTAAAAGTTATTCTAAAATCAGATGTATATACATAGACCCTCTAGAGTAATATGCTTATCTAGCAATCAGATTTCAGCTGGACTGCATCACAGCATTTCAAGAAATAATGCATGAGAGAGAGGATTAGGTTTCTGGTCACCCAAAACTGATGCAAGGGTGTATAAGAATGCTCTTCAGATGGGCTAAAATAGGCAAAAGCACATTGGTTCTATAATGGAACTAAGAATTTATGCATAAACTTTTCAAAATCGATGTGCTTGATCCAAACGTAAAAGACATTTCTTAAGTTACCTGATTTCTTCATGGAAACCTGCTTCTATGGACACTTCAAGTAATGCCAGCATCTTTGCTGGCACTTTTTAGAGAAAAACCTAAAATCCAGGACTCAAGTATCAACCCTGTTGTATAAACCTGTATCTCAGAGAATACACACAACTCAGGGAGCATGAGCTGGGCTGCAACTGGCTTCTCCTTCAAACCAATGAAGCAGTACACAAGCAACCCCATCTTCATCCAAACTGCCCGTGTCAAGTTTTCACTTCAAAATGTGAAGGTATGCAACGTATCTTGGAAATGGCTTCATAAAAAACCTGGCTTATAAAGAGGCCTCTTCTCTATTGCAACCTGAATATTACAATCTACAAAGCAAACAAATATTCACTGAGCATTTATTATATGCCAGGCATTGTTCTGATATTTGAGAACATATTGTGAGCACAACAGTAGAAAATATTGCCTTTGGGGAACTCATATTCTGCAGAAAGATGTAAATGATAAACATAATTAAGAGTACACTAGAAGTTAGCGAATGCCACGGGGAGAAAAGAAGGGAGTATAAGAGATTGGAGTTGTGGGAAGGATGGATCAGGTTTCACTTTTAAATAGGGTGGTCAAGACAGGATTCACTGAGGAGACGTTTGAGCCAACACTTGAAAAACGTGGTGAAGGAGTTAGTACTACAGATGCCTCAGGTCAAGTGTTCCAGATAGACAGAACAGGAAGTGCAAAAGCCCTACAGTGCAACCATACCTGGGATGTTCTAAGAAAAGCAGGGAGGCCAGAATAACTCAGGCAGAGTGAGCCTAGAAGGTCAAAGGGTGAAGGTGGGGAAGGGGGCAGATGGCGATGGGTCTTGTAGGACCTCATGAAGACTTGGCTTTTACTCTGAGAGAAATGGGGAGCCCCTGGAGCATTTTGAGCAGGAACATGTGATGTTAACTTAGATTTTAAAATAATGATCACTCTGACCACACGGGTCCAAGATGCAAGCGGGAAAGCTAGCTAGTAGCAGGCATGTGCAGTCACGCAGGCCCGAGTGTAACGGGAGAATAGGACCGTGTGCAAGCTGCAGCCGATTCTGAATTTAAACTGAAGGTAAAACCAGTGCATGCAATCAGCTGAGATGGGGAAGGCCACCGTGGACTAGGTTTATGAGGAAGACCGGGGTAAGACTTCATTGACTACAGAGTGATTTACTCAGCCTGCAGGAGTCAATCTGGATTCCCAGAGGCAACATTTGTGAGGATGTTTCCTTCCAATGGAGGAGAATAACCCAGACAGTGGACAGAGAACACGTAAGAGCACTGAGGCAAAAACAAAATCAACCTGTTTGTAGTATTCCTCAAACTTCCCTGAATATAAGAGAAACCTGGAGTGCTTGTTCATCACACAGATTCCTGACCCCACTGGAAGCTACTGAATCAGAATTTCCAGGGAAGAGCCTTGATAATCTAAACATTTAGCAAGTGTGCCTCGAACCCGCCCAACTCCTCCTCCCCATGACCTTTCAAAGGCGGGTTCTGGAAACACTCTGTTTAGCACAGCGTCGACAGGAAGGTAGGTAATCAGGGAGGGGAGAGAATGAGTGGGATAGGGCTACACTTGACTTGATCAGATCTGCGTATAGAAAATAACTTTATGGGTAGTACGGAAGATGGAGTAGAGCATCTGAGAGACAGCAGAGGGTGATGGATCAGTTAAGAGGTCACCTCAATGACTTCCATATTGCCCCAATATAAGATGATCTCCAGTTTTGCCAATAAGATAATCCAATTAAAAAAAAAGTTGATTTCTTTTCCAACTGGAATATACAAAATTTTAGAGAAGTGAAAATGAGTGGGGAGTGAAAAAGAATATGAACAGACACTTAAGGATATCCTAATGGTGGTTAGATATTTGAAAAAGTGGTCAGCTGGGTTAAGTCATCAGGAAAATCAAGTTAAAATCATAACGTAATACCACTATTCTCCCATCAAAATGACTACAATAAAAAAGACAGAAAGTACCAAGCTGGCAAGAATATGCAGAAAGGCGCCCTCCTACCTTGTTGATGCGCGTGGAGCTTGGTACAACCACTTCAGAAACCTGTTTGCCAGCACCCGTCGGAGCTGATGAGGGGTATCCTGTGTGGTCTATAATCCCACTCCTACATAGGTACCCAAGCAAACGCTGGCATGCGGTCACCAGAAGTCACAGAGGAGACTCGGAAGAACGAGACTCTTCACTACACTCCCAAACTGGAAACAACACAAACATCTATCCCCAGAGAATGGATAAGGTGTGGTTGTTCATAAAATGAAATACCACTCAGCAACATGGAGAAACCGAATGAAGCCACATGTGAGTTTCACAAACATAATGTTGAGACAAGAAGCCAGACAGCAAAGTGGCGCTTACTGAATGAGTCTACTTACAGAAGATTCAAAAATAAGCGAAACTATTCCGTGGCGAGAGGAGGACACACCTGTTCACACCGTGCCTATTGGCAGTGGTAGGTGGACAGGCAGTTCCTGGAAGAGCGCAGGAGGGCGCATTTTTGGGTGCTGGTAACTGTCTGATTCCTGGTCTGATTCCACAGTCTGCTTTGTGAGAATTCACTGAGCTCCATACTTAAGATTCATGTACTTTTCTGAATGTACAAGTGTTTACATAAGATCACGGTCCTTGTTATTTTCAGTTACATAAGTGAAATTAATAGTGAAATATAAAACATTTAGATAGGTCACTTTTGTCCCTCCATCCGCGTCTCCCCAATTTGATTCAAACTCTTCACAGGCATGTCTGACATCTGCGTCTGCATCACCTCAGGTCAGCATCTTAGTCCTCTGACAGTTTTCTGAAGCATACCCATCTTCACTGGAATACAGCATTAGTGGAATCTCTGTCTGATGCGGTCACTGGAAATGTCCTAAGTCACATATATTTGGTAAAAATTAGGATAGCTGACATCTCCATTTGTCTTGGAGGTGCAGATTCATGCTTTTGGTAGCCCTAACTCCTGAACGTATTGGGGGTGTTTTTGTTTTCTTTTGTTTTTGCAGTGGTGGGGGGAGGGTAGTGAAAAGGCTTATTTATAAAGATATTTTGCATTTACCATTGTGAGATCACATTCCTGGGAATAAATACCCACACTATCTTAAATGCTGCCACATCCTTTAAAACCAAAAAAGAAGATTTTTGTCAGGTGCCCTTCATAAATATCTAGTCGCATTAAACGAGGCCATTTTGGGCCAATGTGTCTCCTTCACACAGCGCTCTGCGGTTTAAAATGAAGCAACTGGGAGGGCTCCCAGAAATAGCAGAGGCTTTATGCTCACTCCAGTACAAGACCCCCTCTTTTCTGAGGAGTACTTTTGCAGGGGTAAGGGAATCTAGCTTTATAATATTCAAGTATATGCCGTAATCATTGATGGAGGGAGGGGAAGGAACAGAAGCAAAATGTATTTAAGCAATAAATGCAAAATGCCTCAGTGACTGACTCAAAGTACGTTACGAAAGTGGATCCAAGGATGGTGCAAAGATTTCCGGTTTATGCTACTGCGTGAAAGGAGGGTCCAGGACCAAGAAGGACAGTGGGAGCTCTGTGGGTGGGGGCAGGGCATCATGCACCCTGCATCCCACGTTGGACACGTTTAATGCTTGAGAGGGATACCAAGATAGTGCAGGGAAGTAGGAAGAGTAATCTAAGAAACACTCAAGTTGCTAGTAGCTAGAAGGTCACTGCTGGGAAGGTCTATTTCATTATCACTTACAAGTCTAAGAAGACCCAACACAAGGACCCCTTTGAGGTAAACGCCAGCCTACCCTCCACAGCCACGTCGTACGCTTCCTGACATATTTTTTTTGTCCCACAACTAAACTGCTTAACTATCTATACCAGTTACCACTGAGGGAACTTAAGAAGGTAAGATACTGTGGGGACAAAGTCAACACCAGATGTCTAAAACCTGCTTCACCAGTTTGATTAAAATTCTTAGTGATATTCTGCATTCTCTTTCCATTTTTGGACATTTTAAGCTCTCTTTTGAGAGAGGAGTATAATTAGGTATGATTTCTTTTCTTTCCTTATATTTGCTACAGAACAATGAATATTTTCAGTTTGCTAAGATCATATGTGACTCTAAATAAGAATGTCTCCTGCATTGAAATCCCGGGCACTGCCTGATTCGGGGCAACAGTCATATTTTAATCTCCACTCACTGCACGGCCCGTCAAAGACCTTAAGAGTAAAAGGCTGAGCTCACTGATTGAGACCCTCCAAGGTCAAATAAAAATATTATCTTTTCTTCATCCTTTAAGAAAGGGTAGGACTTCCCTGGTGGCGCAGTGGTTGTGAGTCCGCCTGCCAATGCAGGGGACACGGGTTCGTGCCCCGGTCCGGGAGGATCCCACATGCTGCGGGGCGGCTGGGCCCGTGAGCCATGGCCGCTGAGCCTGCGCGTCTGGAGCCTGTGCTCCGCAACGGGAGAGGCCACAACAGTGAGAGGCCCGCGTACCGCAAAAAAAAAAAACAAAAACAAAAAAAAGAAAGGGTATATTACGTATTAGGACGTGTGGATTTTAGGGTGGCAGCAGGAGACTTCTGATGATGATGTGACATGAGGAGGACACAGAGGGTTTTGTGAAATTCTGGTGAGTAGCCCTTGAGGTACTGCGATTGTATCGGCCTCCATCACGTAAACACAGTCATCCACGATGCGAAACCCGACATGTGAGATCAGCGTCCACCTTCACTGTGGTCGCCAGAGGCTTCTCCAGGCAGTATGGATGCCCCACGTCTATTCTTCCATGGGGGCCTAAGCAAATCCCTATCCGTGGTCTTATTATAATACTTTACATACAGATTTGTCACTCCTACGACTTTGTGGAATTACTTATGAGAGAGTCAAATCTGTGCAGATGGTCACCTAGCCTTGGGTCTGGTACAAAGTGGATACCTCTGCTGATGGTTTATTAAATGACTGAACCAAGATAATCAGCACGTGACGTTAACAGTGTACTCTGCATACCAATTATTTCACAAAATTTACATATAACACTTGTAATTGGTTACATATCAAGATGGATTCCTGAGTCCAGCTTTAAGAAACTTTAAATGTGATACAGCTGACTTATACCAATATAAGCATAGGACTTCATTGGCAACCTCTAAAGGTTTTCTATGAAAGGTAGAGACAATATATCTAATATCTATATTGTTTAAATTGACAAAGCACATGGGGATCTTTGAAAGCAGAGTCAAATCAACAGACAGTCCAGATCTGTAGAAAGGTGCATATATAACTGGATGCTAAAGGAAAGAAAAAAATCTTTGATGATACCAGCATTCTAATTAGAGTTAAACTTCCAGTTTTTCTTTTCAACCCATTCCATAGTTAGTATTCACATTAAATCCACTGAAAATGACTTACGAAGAACTGAGATGGATTAGCCTGGAAGAAGAAAAAAAGAGAGAGAAGGAAAAAAGAGACAGACTGATAGAGAAACAGCCAGAAACAGATGGAGCCAAGAGACAATTTAATGAGAATTTTTCAAGTAATTTAGGGGAAATAACAGTGGCCTGAGCCAAGATTCCTGAGCTCCATGCTACCAGACACTAACCAGTTCTGTGCTCACATTTAAGAAACTTCACCTTTCAAATTCTGTTTCCTCAGCAATAAAATGAGGTAGTTGGACATCTGAGTCATCAAGGTCCTTCCAATGCTAAAATTCTAAATATGCATATTTAAAGCAAAGGAGAAGAGTAGGTGGCATCAGCGATACACTAATCATTTCAAAGTGGATTTGTATATTCTCAGTAAAATAAACTTAGGGACTTCGCTGGCCATCCAGTGATTATGACTTCACCTTCCAATGCAGGGGGCGTGGGTTTGATCCCTGGTCGGGGAGCTAAGATCCCACATGTCTCATGGCCAAAAAACCAAAACATAAAACAGAATCAATATTGTAACAAAATTCAATAAAGACTTTAAAAATGGTCCATATCAAAAAAAATCTTTAAAAAATATAAATACATTTGATTAAGAAAGATTCAATTTAGCAGAATGCTGGGAAAGGCTGATTTTTTAGGAAAAAGTTTTTGACAAAAGAATACTATTTCAGATTTATCTGTCACCTATGATTTTCAATAAGTTGAAAACCATTATATATAAACTAAGACCCTGTGTCATACTTAAGGTGTTCTATGGTAGGGCTCTCCTTTTCTACAGGTACAACTCTAAAAGATACAGACACATTATCCTTCTTTGATACTGAATGAACTTTGATACTGAATGACTAATAAAAGCAGTAAAGTGCATACAATTACAATTGCTACTCCCATTGCAAACAGGTCTAAGGAGCACGCTTGCTCCTTTTTTTCCCTGCCTGATTCATGTTTCAATTTGCTCTTTCCCATACTAGGGCATAACCAAGCATATGTGGTGAACAGCCTGGACACAGAGGTGGGAGAATGCAAATATCAGGTATTCTTTGGAATAGGCAGATTTTTGCATGTGTCTACTTGCACATATCTGCAGGCAACATTTCCTGGTGGAACAGGCCAAAGGCTAGAAGTCCAGAGATTTGGGTTTAATTTTTAATCTGAAAGGTATTTATTTAATGTCATTCATTTCATCACTGGTAAAATAAAGGGGCTTAGCAACTGATTTCTGAGGCTTCCTCCAGCTCTAAGATTCTCTGATTCTCTGATGTGGTTTAACAAGCAAGGACACAGAATCAGAACTGTGGAATGACCTGGATAAATGTTTAAGATCTTACAGCGTAATAGTGATGCTCAGAAAGAATGCTGGCCTGACTAGACTAGGGGGACCCAGCGGGGTTATAAAAGAAGACCACAAGAGGAGGGGCAACATCTTTTTTGGCTGAAGGGCTTAAGTCCCTTTTCTTCTGCAAAGTATCTGAAAATGATTAAAATTATTTTGACAGCTGCAAGTAATTGGGAGGTGGGTGAAAACAGGAAGTGCAGGCACAGAATAACCTCACTGGTTCCAGATTCCAACAATTCGATATTTATAGTAATTTGGACAAGGGTAGCTGACATTTATTATTACACTACATTTTGATTTTCAAGCAATATAGAATAAAACTAATTATAACCATAACTTAAAACAAGATTCATTAACATAATAAACACTTCACCTCTGATGCTATGCTATTTCCCCATTGACAAAGTGTAAATCAGAATTTCTCTGGAAGAGCAAACAGTTATTCCACTAAAGATCTCGGTTCTATTCTTTATCACCTTGTAGATAAACCTGTCACTAAGAGGTTAAATACATTTGCAGATGAGTGTGAATATATTCAGGGGAAAACAGTGTCCTTTAAAAAAACCCACTTTTGGTAGCAAAACTATGCTTTTATAGTCCTTTACAATTTATATACAAAGAGCTTTTTTACACCCAATTCACATGTAATTTGTGGTGGAACAGGTGCTAATTAGAAATTACTCCTATCTATTCATTAGACGATCCAGTGACCTTTCTTTAGCCATTAGCTCAGTACTGAAAAGACATTTACTTAAGAAGCATTAAACTTTTTAGTGATTTAGTGTACTCTTGTTCCATTATTCTGAATTTCTGGGGAGATACTTCATAAGAAAAGGAATCCATTTATTACGGTAATTTTTTGATTGCCATTCAAGAGATTGTGAGAAAGAAATTATTATCTGTAAATTCACCTTTAAATCATTGATACAACATGCCCATCACCCCACCATAAAGCTGTATGAATTTAAGTATATAGATAAAAGAAATGTTGTGGGTTTTTTTGTAATTACTGCTGAATATGAATTATCATAGGAGAATTGGGACAATTTTTAGTTAATATTCATGCTTGGTTCTTTCATCTTTGCTTTAGCATCTTGGGGACTCACTAGGTAAATTTTTTAACATTTTAAAGGACCCACTTTTTGAGTTCTACTTTTAATGAAGATAATTTTGTGCTATTTTGTTACTTACTCAATGCCGAAATAAAAACTACAGTACCCAAGTAGTCTATCCCTTCAACACCACAAATTTATCAATTAGGAATTGTAGCTCTTGATCCAAAACAATAAACCTAGAAATACACATTAAGCATAAATACATTTAGCAGTATATGTAGGCAAACAAAAAAATAGCACTAAACAGTTATTAAAGTTTTTCTTCTGAGGCTATCAAACACACACACACACACACACACACACACACACACACAAGCACACGATATAAAAAACCAAAAAAAAATCCCGAAAACAAAAAAACCCTCTGATCTAAACATTGTTGCCAATGTACTGTCAGAACTCAGTAAATCATCCCCATACTAAAAGCATGAGAGAAAACAACACAGGCATTTGAGGGGGAAAATTAGGCCCTTACCGATTCCTGTAAGGCAGAAAGGACAATTCTACATTATCAACATGCCAAATATACATGATATTTATCTGAGGTGCAAAAAGGGAGTATTTCCATCATTTTGTCTTTCAGAGTTCATGAATTTGAAAAGAACATAGATAATCTAACAAGAGCACATTAATATTTTCTGGCCTGGTGTTTCACTAGGAATATACAAAAATAACTTTTTAATTCCTTAACTTCATAACTAAGAAATAAAAGATGTTATTATGAGCTTAATTTCTCACTCTGAATTTAAATGAGTTTATAAAGTATCACTATGTATGATATATATCTGATGAAAATATGTATCTGATAATACTGTATTATAGAATTGAAAGAATTTTCACAAGATTTTCCTTACAAAGTCAATTATCAGAAATTACCCCATGTAAGATAAAGAAAATATTGATAATTCATGGCTGCGTTTTTCTGTTAGGCTTACATTCCTTATTGTGATGGAAGGACCTGAAAGCAAGCCAACAAAAAATTACTGTGATTAAAACTTTTCTTTCAATACTCCAAGTCAGAAAATAAGTGGAAAAAAACCTCTTAAAATTTGGCTTCTGAATGGTTCTATTTTTCAGAGAAACTTTTTTCCCGAATTCTGAAAGCAGGTACCTGATTTACTATTTTACATGTCAACTTCTTGCAGACTAAAAACCGTTTAAAAATAATCTGTTATTTTTTTTTCTGTTTCCCCAATGCAATATTGATTAAGGACAGATTTTTTAAGCCACGAAGAGAAGTTTCATTTCTGTTCTTTTCATCCGTTTGTAAATTGTTCTAAAACTTAAAGTGGAAATATGACTAGATAAAGCAAAACATCAAGTTAAACAGATTTTAAAAAGCTTAAACTAGTCAAAGAAAACTGCACATCCATTTGTCTTTGATTCTATAAATAAAGACTAAACACTAAAACTTTAGAGACTGTGCTGGTTGTTAAGAATTATGAGTGACTTTGTCTCAAAATTTTTTCTGCACTTTTCAAATTTCTACACAACCATAAACTACTCTTAAGTTTATATCATAATAATTAATTATATTAATGCTCATTTTACCATAACTTAAGTGGAATTTTTTATTGTATTCATGTTCTAAAAGAAAGGGAAAGATCAAAATCTATTGATAAATTCATTGCCATGGCCAAGGGACAATATACATCTAGTTGAATCTTCATATCTGATCTACATTTTCATCCCTAGAGGAGAACTGTTGTTTTTAATGATGGCCATTCTTAACAATGAAGTAAAGCAACTAATACAGTTTGAAATGCTTTTCAATAATATAACATGAAAAAAAAATATTTTCTTTAATTGATTTCTCTTTCACCAGAAAAATAACTTGGTACAGAGTTTTCAATACAACCTCAAATTCAATAGAATGATTTAAATACAGACACCAGAAAACACATGGGTGGAGAAGGTAATATGTTTTTTATTTAGCACTGACAACTGAATTCACCAGAATATTCTATTTCCTGACTCTTCCACTTAACTGAATTTTATTGCTTTGATGTTCACAGTCTCTGAGTAAAATGAATTAACGATTGAAGCAGCAGCCTTTCGAAGATCGTTCCAAAATATGCTTCATGAGAGAAATAAGAATGCCTGTTAAAAGCATCATGTCTTTTAATATGCTAAACTTACTTTCCCTAATGGAGATCTTAAAAGGGTGTCATTAGAAAATAAAAATAGGACATAAAGCTCTAAGTTGGTGTTATATGAAAACTTTGATGTAATATAGCTAGTTTTCAACTATGAAGCCTTTGTATAGAAAGATGAAGTTACTAACTCACCACCAGTAAGGCGAGTATTTTAATTTGTTTTTCTAGAAGTCGTAATTTATCAACTAATTAAAGTGGGGTGGAGCTGACTACCTTTTTCAAAACATCTACTGCGTACCAGGCACAGAATAGATGTTTTCATTAGACTCATAACTTCAGAGAGCAAGTATAATCTTTGTTCAAACAGGCAATGAAACAGGCTGAGTGGCTAGGTAACCTGTCAAAGATCATCCAAGTATTTAATTATGGAGTCCAGATTTGAACCCTGGTCTACACTCATTCCAAATTTTGGGAAAGTGCATAGTTTCCTCATCTTCTTGAGTTGGGTGTTCACACTGTAGCTTCATTAAAGTCTCTGACGTAATCGTCTGCCTCATCAAATACAGATTCAAAGGACCTCTAAAAACACATTATAAAACTAAAATGAATTATTTTTAATATTCTCTTCCAATGATAAAATTAATCAATAATGGCCTAATTTTCAACTCACGGAAACAATCTTCATTTTCATTAGGGTTATTAAAGAAGTAATTTAAAAAAAGAAAACAGTTTCTGCGGCCTGCCTAGACAGAGGCACATGGCTTTATAACCTGAAAGGGCAAGCTTATCTATTCAATATAACACCTTTCTGATTAAAGATTAAAACCATACTCTGAAAAAATTGAGGTCAGGGAGTTCCCCGACTTCTTTACATTTAATAAGTTCGCTCCTCTTAGTGAGTGGAGGTTTTTTTACCCTAAATTGTTAAATCTACTTTTAAGACCAGTTCTTAAAAAAAAAAAAAAAAAAATCAACACTGAAAACAGCAGCTTTCTCTTCATCCTACAGGCCAGGAGCTGGCAGTACAGACTCAAGGTGGACCCAGATAATGGTACCCAGGGCACATCTGCCACATGTGCTTACAGCAGCCTCCTGCGTCAGCAGAGGGATGATGGCCAGCGGCACAGACTTAAGCATGACCTAATGAAGCCTTCCAGCTCACATCATCAGAGTTTCTCAGTGCCCTGGCACACCTAGAGAAAATGGGAGTTGTGCTAAATTGGAAAGAAAACTGAATTTAGAGTGGGCAGATTTTCATTCAAATTCCTTCTCTCATATACCACCTTTGTCATTCTGAACACAAAACCTTTCTGAACCTCACTCTTCTATTCCATAATGTAAATATTAGGGCCTGTTTCTATGTATGGTACAAAATAGGTACTCAGTGAATTTCAGTTGAATTTAAAGCAAGAAAAGGGCAGAATCTTGGCAGGACTCTCAAGGCATGAACGATGAATAAATGCAAGAAATGCAACATTCAGAAGGGAGCAACCTGGAGTGAAGAAACCGGTCATGGTGAGAAGCTCCTGACGGTCAGTGGAAACCACCCAAGAGGAAACAAGGAAATAGAGCAGCAGGAAGAGGCCTAAACTGAAATGAGATTCTCTGGGGCACACCAGACAATCCAGCAGGCCAGGGAGATGACCCATTTTGCTTGATGACTAGAAGAGAATGCTGATTTCACTGCTTTTGCTACTGAATGAGTCACAAGGGTGGATAAACTGAGAAAATATGTGAGGGAGTGGAAAAATGTAAGTAATTACATGGATGTCGTAGAACTTAATTAAAAAATTCCTTGCTCTGACTGTTTTGTTAACTCTGAGTATGTACAGGGACTGATACATCCCCCCATGAAAGCCCCACGGCCTTATACTTCTCAAGGGCTGAGCTGCCTCTGAATTCCACTGCTGTAAACCCCAGGCAGGGAGTGAAATACCATGTAGCAGCTAATACCTGCTTCAGGGTATCAAATCTCTAAAGGATACTTAGAGAGTCAGTTTAATTTTACAGTCAATCTTGGACTGTGAATTTTCCATAGGGCCAAGGTACTGGTACCAGTCTGCCATGAAACTCAATCTTGGATTGCTCCCCAAGTTGTGCTGACAATCTTAGGAAAGAAAGCTGTCTGCAGGACTGGTCCTCCGAGTCTAGCTCTACACCACTGGGTATAAGCTAGGACACCCTTGTCAAAGTGGCATGCATATAGATGCTGCTTACCAAGGCATTTGTTGCCAGGCACCAGGTGGTAGAGTGTGAAGCCCATTCAACCTGGTGGGGATGACTGGGGAAGGAAGAGAGGACGGAAGAAAATCCATGCCAGTAACGTTCTAGGCCTTTAACATATTTACTCTTTACATCGACACTGTAAGATACAACTTTTTAAAAATCAGACTCAGAAATATACAACAATTTAAGGACGTAAAACTAAAATTTGGCAGACTTATGAGTCAGTCTGACTTCAAAGCCAACTGTGATATATTGAACAGAGACAAAAAGTTCAACAGCAAACGTAAGTAAAATAGCATCTTGTCTATTAAGAGAAGTTGTTAAAACACAGATGAGTACCAGAAAGATGAAAAAATGAGCCACAAAGAGCTAAACTAAAAAGAAAACCTCCCTTAAAACTTAATTACTTGAAAACTCTTTCATAGTCTCGTTTATTCTTATTATACATAATTCTATCAAGCGTGGTTACTGGGCTTTCAAGTCCACAGCAAAATTAGATGAAGCAACTTTTTTTTTTTTTTTTTTTTGCGGTACGCGGGCCTCTCACTGTTGTGGCCTCTCCCGTTGCGGAGCACAGGCTCCGGACGCGCAGGCTCAGCGGCCATGGCTCACGGGCCCAGCTGCTCCGCAGCATGTGGGATCTTCCCAGACCGGGGCACGAACCCGTGTCCCCTGCATCGGCAGGCGGACTCTCAACCACCGCGCCACCAGGGAAGCCCTAGATGAAGCAACCTTTAAGACGAGGGAGACAGAATGACTACCATAAGAAGCTGGTAACAGTGAAGAATACTATACAATACAAGAATACAATTGTTACTTGGAGAACTAATTGCAAAGATACACTGATTGAAGGCTATTTAAAGTATGGGCAACTGCTCTATATATGATGACAACCACACATTATGAAACATGATTTCCTTTATTTTTAGTCATTTCAGCAAGGTGATCTTTAAAAATACATAACTAAACAATTTACCATATCTATAATACTCTTGTAGACCAGGCTTCCTGACTTTTTAGTTGTTCAGGAAATATGGTTTCTTTCCTTCTTACATTCTGAGAATGCTAAAAGAAACACAATATTACAGGACAAAATA
This sequence comes from Aethalodelphis obliquidens, assembly GCF_003676395.1. NCBI lineage: Eukaryota > Metazoa > Chordata > Mammalia > Artiodactyla > Delphinidae > Aethalodelphis > Aethalodelphis obliquidens. The sequence continues at coordinate 97,778,512 of NW_020837945.1, read as the reverse complement.
ACATACTGACCTTAAGACATCAAGAGGGCCTTCTATCGTGAAGCCTCCTCCAATTCTCACCCTGCCTCTCGCACTGCAATTTTTTCCCTCTTCTTTATTTTACTCATTCTTTACTTTGTTATTTCACTTGTTCTCATATGGCACATACCCTTCCTTACTTAAAGGACTCCTTGGAGGTAAAGACCATTTGCGGGTAAGATTATTTCATTTGTAACTGCAGAGTATCTAGCACAGTGCCTTCTACATAAGGTAAACTCAGCAAATATTACTTAAACTAATGAAATTTATGTTCAGTACACTCAGTTTTAGAATACAGGGATGCCTGTAGAAACAACTTCCATACGAAATGGTTGAAAAGGTAACCTATGTGTTCATTTATCACAAAATGATCTACTACATTTCAGGCATTGTTCTAAGCCCAAGGATTAAAATAGTGGACATGAAATACCCATTTTCTGAATTCAAGGTCTCATACTCTCATAGAGAAGACAGACAAACAAGATACAATTAACAAGGAGATACAATATGGGATTTCAGATAGTCATTGGTGCAAATAAGATAATAATGTAGGATAATGGGATAGAGTACTTAGGTGAATGAACTATCATCATTTTTCAGCTTATTCCCTTATATCAAGGAAGATACGCAGCTATGACTTCTAAAGATTGTTCAGAGGTAAAAAATATGAAAGATGCGGGCTTCTCAAAAGTAACCAGTGAAATTCCCATGGGCTGCTGTAGTAGCCAGCCTTCCAGATGGTTCCCTATGATCCCCATACCACCTGGTACTCATACTCTTGTGCACTCCCCTCCTACACTGTACCAGGGTCGGTCTCGTGATTGACAGCATCCAGTGCAAGTGGATTCAATTATAAAAGCCTGGCTTCTGTGTTGGGCTCTTCCTCTGTTAGATCCCTTACTCTGTGGGGGATGCCACATCATGAGGACACTCAGGCAATCTATGGAGGGGCGTTCTGTAGTGAAACAGAGGTATCTGACCAACAGTGAGAAACTGAAGCCTGCCAGCAACCATGTGAACGAGTTTGGAAGTGGATCCTCCCCCAGCCCATCCTGAGTCGACTGTAGCCCAGCCAACAGCTTGAGTACAGCCTCATGAGAGACCCTGAGCCAGAACTGTCCAGCCAAGCTGCTCCTAGATTCATGACCCTCAGGAAACTATGTGAAACAGTTAATGGTTACATATGTTTGTTACTTGAAAGTGCTAAGTTCGGGGGTAATTTGTTACGCAGCAATAGACAGCTAACACTGCTGCCTTTGTAGGAGTTGGCACCTGAGCTGAGGCCTGAATAAAAGGGAGTCAGTCCATGATGAAGAGATCTTAGGGAAGAAGATTCCAGGTAGAGAGAATAGCAGGTTTAAAGACTCTGAGAAGGCTGTGAGCTTGGGGTGTCACTGCAACAGCTAAAAGGCCCATGTGGTTGGAAACTTGTTGGTGAAGCACAACCAAGTGGTAAGAGAAAAGTGAAATTTTCCTTAAAGAGAGATAGGAAATAACATTACCTACCCTATGTTTTACAATGAATAATCTTTATAGACTACTGAGCTACTATGTGGGAGGTAAGGGTGGAAGCAAGAAAACCAAGCAGGAGCTTACTGCAACTAGCCCAGTCAAGAGATGACAGGTAATCAGACTAGGATGTTAGAAATAGAAATATCACAGATTGGTAAGATTCAGGAAATGTATTTTCAAAGTGGAGTCAACACAACTATATAAAAAGCATCCACGTAGTCTACACCATGCCAATAGGTTTTTGAGTCACCTGGATAACACCAGAACAGACCTAGAAAGAGGGGAAATTAGATATGATTGAATGAGACACAACTCAAAATTCAAGACATAATTCTTGGTGTGATGGTTAAAAATCGTAATTTCGTGCAGTTAAAATGCTGTGGGGGCCTGGTAAGACTCTTCCCTTTACAAAATAATTAAGCAGTCAGTAGAAATGTTCTCTTTGGCATCTGGTCCAACTGGTGCCAACCAGAGTGTTTAAAAAAAAAGTATTTAAGCAATCAACTAGCAGAGTTTAAAAAAAATTAAGTAATAAAACAGAGATGAGGAAAACCAAAAATAAAGTCAGATTTTCTTTCCACATCAACATATTTCCAAAGGGACAAAGTTAAAGACAGGAAGTATTTCTTTAAGTTAAAGAACAAATACATGGTAACTGGCCAATTATTCACTGGTTTCATAGAGTATTAGAGTTTTACTTACTGGGGCTTAACAAGAATCTACACGTTCCTACTCTGAAAATTTTCTGAGCAGGCACTGTTCACAAAAAGTACAGAAGTAATTTGTCGAAAAAACATGCCTTTCTTACTGCTGCTTCCATTGTATGCACAAAAAGCATGTCAGGACGACTCACAGGAAATATTTATTTCCAAATCAAGGCCGTATTTTTGTACCTGGGGACCAGCCTTCGGCTTCCCTTTTTCGGTAAAAAAAAAAAGTTCTGATATTCTCAAGCCGAGACATGAAGAATCAAGCTTTAAAAAGTAAAAATATAAACAAATTATTATTAGGATTATCTTACTACAGAAGACCAATTCTTAACTTACTAGTCATACACACACATACATACTACATATATATACATCTCACATTAAATGGAGGAATTAATAAATATGCAACTTGAAAAATAAGGGTGTTTTAAAGAAATGCTTAAAATTAGATAAATCTTTAAAAAGACAGAAATACTGACAAAAAGACAGGGCACCCATCTCTCTAAATTTTCCATATTTTTTCCCCAAGACCTTGGGTATAAAAATATATAGCTGCTGTAGTAGGCACTAGAACCTTCAAGTAAATACTAATGGCATAATTTTTTAAGTTTATTTATTTTTGGTGCCTTGGGTCTTTGTTGCTGCACGCGGGCTTTCTCTAGTTGTGGCGAGCAGGGGGTTACTCTTCATTGCGCTGGCTTCTCTTGTTGCGGAGCCCGGGCTCTGGGCACACGGGCTTCAGTAGTTGCAGTGCGTGGGCTCAGCATTTGTGGCTCGCGGGCTCTAGAGTGCAGGCTCAGCAGTTGTGGCACATGGGCTTAGTTGCTCCACGGCATGTGGGATCTTCCTGGACCAGGGCTCGAACCTGTGTCCCCTGCACTGGCAGGTGGATTCTTAACCACTGTGCCACCAGGGAAGCCCTGGAATAATTTTTTCATTTAATTTTTTTAAAGAAAAGAATCCCAGTGAATATATAATGGATATTTTTTAAAAACCAAGCATTACTTGCATATTCATGAGAAGTCTACAAAAAAATTTAAATGTCCAAGCCTATCCATGGGTCCATGTTCTATATTGTTCTAGTTTTTTCTTAACCCACATAAATCAATGTATTAAATTAAATCCTGTATTTGATCACATCTTCTTTTGCTGCTAAAATCAGCATATTAAATGTTGAAATACTTCAGTGGAGAAGTTCTACTTATTCTATGTCACTGAAAGAGCAGTCATAAAAATCCGACAGAAAAGCCTTCAGCTTTAAAGGATACTTCAATTACATTCTATCTCTTAATGGCAGCCCCTGTAAAATTATTATATCCCCCAAGAAAGCCTGTGGACAGCAGGTGCTTCAGAAAAAGTTTGTTGATTAAAGAAAATATATATTCGTTGCCTTTTGTTTATAACTTAGGCTACATGCCTTTTCATCATGAACTCATTCCTTTTGCCAAGAAAATTCAAATATGACTAAAATTATGTTAACCTTTTTAAAAGTCTACGTCAAATCACTGTAAAATAATTCTTCAAATGAAGGAAGCTTTCTTCTTTTATCTCACACTGTACCAATTTTAAAATTGACTATGGTACATAGGGTCATCACTCCTAATTTTTCACCCCTCACTACTGTAATTATATACTCACACCCTGCCACATAGGCAGTAGTGCCTGGCTGTGCGCAGAGTGTTCTTCCACGCCCCAATCCATCAATGTTGGCATTGACCACGTGTCTTATCTGGTCAATGGGATAATAGAAATGACAGTGAGCCAGTTCCAAGCTTGTCTACGCCTAGATCCAGACAAATCACTCCCAGGCAAGCCCAGTCCACAATGGTCAAATCACAAACAAACTACAGACCTGTGACCATGAATATGCTTGTTCTTTTAAGGAACTGAGATTTTGAAATTGTTACAAAACAAAAATATATCAATGCTCAGTATCTTTATATGGCTACTCATGTAACATTAGTTGCATCAAACCACACCTCCTTGGATTACCTATCCTAATAATAGTAATTTTCTTTGACTATCTTCTATTCCAGAAAACAGAATCAGAAATCTTTTTAATAAAGGAATTTTTAAAGAAAAAGTTGTCATGGAAAGACATTCTATGAAGTTTAATTTTCAGAAATAAACTACGATATACCAAATAAACTATATTTTAACAAACTCAAGTTATAATTTTGTAACCTCAGATGTGTCTACAATTTACCAAGCAGTTCTCTAAGTGAAATGAAAGTAACCCATCTCCCTAACTATCTGAAATACTCCAGAACCGCTCATCTGGTTTTTTGAGCAGTTCCTGAATAGTTTCCCTTCTAAACCTCACAGGTGTGAACTAAGTAGTGTTAGGAGGAGGAACCAGTATAAATTAGTAAAATCTTCAATTAAAGAAGAGTTTAGTAAGTACAGTTTTATTAATTTTGAATACTAATACTTTTAGGGTCTGCCTGAATCACAAGATAGGAATCATCTGTTAATTCTGTGGCTAGGAGGATGTTTTTCCTTTTTATGCTAAGTGATTTAGAAATCTATTCTTTTAAAAAGTAGGGTAGATTTTTGTTTACACAAATATTTTATTAATTTTTTTCTGTCATAATTTGTATGAAGACAAACTGTAGCCTAACACGATTCAATTAAGTTATAAAAGCAATGAGATTTTCATGAATCACTTCCAAGAACGTCATTGCCTTTTTAGCCATTTATATATAATAAGGCAAAACTAATATACAGTGTGAAAACTGTATATTAATAATTTGCTGAGCATGAGTCACTACAAATAATTCTTATTTTCATTATTGTGCACTAAAGCTAGCATCACAGAATATAAAAACAAGATTCTTAAGGCTAGTTCAACCACCCACCAGATACTTGAGTTAACTCTGTAACATTGCTCCCAGATGCTCAGTTATCCTCTGGACCCTTCCAGTGAGAGGCAGTGTTCCCAAATCAGGGGGATTGTGAACCTGTTTCAGTAAGTTAGCAAAAGGCGGTAATCAGGCCTATTGTAATTTCCACTTTTTAAATAAAATAATTACTTTAAAAATGACCCTTTTACACAACACAAATGGGAAAAGAATGTATCAAAAGAGCACGAATGATGGTGAATAGAGAACAGACAAGTCAGCTCACATCTGGATGGACCCTTGGGCAGCTTATCCTTATCCTTGGCGGAGGAATGACACCAATATTTGCATTTTGAATGTTAGGTTTTAGTTGTTTTTATTTTTGCTCGTATTTTTACATTTGCACTGATAATAGTCCAGTGCATACAGACAGGATGCATAAGGATATTAAATTAGCACTCACTAGTAGAAGGGAAATAATAAAATAACAATTTTGCAAATGCACTCAAAATAGTCCTTAAGTTGCATTATCTTACTCAAAATAGTCATCAAGCACATCAAGAAGTCGCTAGCCCTTAAAAAAAAAAGAAGTCAAAAGGAACTAGAGCATTCATAGCAGCAGATCTATTACTCAAATGCTTATCAATAGTAGAATGGATAAATTGTGATAGACATATAAGATGACACACTAAAAGAAGTGAACCATCTATAACTACATGTAATAGCTTGGATGAATCTCACAAACAACGTTAAGAAAAAGAAGTCAGGTGACCTCCCTAGTGGTGCAGTGGTTAAGACTGCACACTCCCAATGCAGGGGGCCCAGGTTCGATCCCTGGTCAGGGAACTAGATCCCACATGCATGCCACAACTAAGAGTTTGCATGCCACAACTAAGGAGCCCACATGCTGCAACTAAGGAGCCCGTGAGCCACAACTAAGGAGCCCGCCTGCCACAACTAAGACCCGGCACAACCAAATAAATAAATAAAATAAATAAATATTAAAAAAAAAAGAAAAAGAAGTCAGAAACAAGATTATATATTGTTTGATTTCATTTATGTAAAGTAAAAAAACAGGCAAAATCAATTCACAGCAATTATCCTTAGGGGGTGGGGGACAGTTAGTGACTGAAAGGGGCTCAAGGAAACTTCCGGAGTGCTGGTATTGTTATGTGTTTTGATCAGGTTGCTGATTATACAAAGGTGTTTGTGAAAATTCATCAAACTGCCTTGCTTACAATTTGTACACTTTTATGTATGTCACAATTCACAATAACTAAAATGTAAAAAAAGAAAGTAAACGTTAGACTTGATTGGGCTATTCACATGCCCATTGTTTTATTTGTGAAGTGTTTGATTTCTTTCTTCTCATGTCAAGTATAGGAATGCAATATATTAAGTCTAAAAGTAATTTGTCTAGTTTTAGAGTTACAGTATGTAACTAATTTTAGACTACATTTTAATATACATCTGTGTCGAAAATCAAATACAATGTTATTTTGAATGTGTTGAAAATTGTTTTCTTAGACAAATAATTCAGAGACAACTAAATGGTCAGTGTCACTTAAAATAAGAAAAATAATTTTAGTCTTTATATATCATGAATATTAATTATATTATCTTTAAAATTACCTTTATTATATGATCATTGATAATACACAAAGCTAAATTGTCATTTACATAAAATCATTTCTGTATCATGCAAAAATGAGGCAAAATAAACTCCTACAGGGGTTTATGAGATTGTCTGGTATAATGAAAAGGTTTTGAGAATTAGAAGGAAAGTTGGGCAAGAGTGTAGTAATAGAGAAAAAGAATGGTTAGAACCGTGGATATCTGCTGACAAATTCCAGACTTTCCACCAACAAGCTGTGTGAGCTCTGTCAGGTCAACACTGTCCAACAGAAATACACCGTGAACCACGCTTGTAATTGTTAGATTTCTAGCAGCCACATTTTAAAAGGTAGGAAGTATATGTGCACTGCAATACACCAATAAGATCTAATGCAACCCAAGACTTCATCGAAATGTAGAGCCACCAAGGCAATAAAGCTGTGTTTAACAGAAAAATATTTCACAATGCTTTGGCTAAAAATTTTAAGTTTAAATTAGTTAAAATATGAAATTCCAGGGCTTCCCTGGTGGCACAGTGGTTGAGAGTCCGCCTGCCGATGCAGGGGACGCGGGTTCGTGCCCCGGTCGGGAGGATCCCACATGCCGCGGAGCGGCTGGGCCCGTGAGCCATGGCCGCTGAGCCTGTGCGTCCGGAGCCTGTGCTCCGCAACGAGAGAGGCCACAACAGTGAGAGGCCTGCATACCGCAAAAAAAAAAAAAAATGAAATTCCATTCCTCAGTCACACACTAACTGCACTTTAAGTGCTTCTGCCACACAGGACCAGTGGCTACCACACTGGACAGCACAGTTGTCAAGTCATTCGATCTCTCTGAGGTTCGCTTTCTTCATTGATAAACTAAAGGAGGTATTCAAGAGGAAGAATTCCCAGCGGAAGTGTCTGCCAACGGAAGCCCACATGCCCCACTCAAAACACAAGCCACGCAGGAATGCAGCGCAGTGCCGAGGGATCCTATGACTTTTCAGACAAAGTTGGAAATCCGGATGCTCACATAAAATATCTTTCTTTTTCCATGTAGACAACTACCGTGAAATTTTTCCGAGCACTGTGTGGGCCAAACCAAAACATATCCATATGCTGCTCTTTGCAACCTGGGTTCTACAAAGCTTCTTTCCTGTTTTTCCACTCTGTGATTTATTTAGGAGTGATTTGGCTTCTACATCTGGAAACTAAAAAACACAGCTGGAGAATCAGTTGAGTGGTGAGCTTCAAAGCCCCCCTGTGAAGTCAAGGTGAAGCTACAGAGCCTGTGGTGAAAGTTAGCAGGATGCCGGTGTGGGCCCGTGCCATGTCTACACCCCAGGTTGCGGAGGCGTCTGAGAAAGAATCATCTGAAGGTTAGGGACAGCCCAAGCCCCTAATTTTGGATCAAGGACAATGTGCCGGAGAGAGATGGAAAGGGCGGTGAAGCCAAGTTCACCACACTGACTATCACTCTTATTACCCTGGGATCCAATCCTGTGGAGCCTGCCTCCATCCTTCAGGGCATGAGACGCAGAGAGGGACACGGTGAACATGCTGGTGACAGTAGAAAGCTGCAGAGGTGAAGCAGCAAGTGGTAGCGTGAGCAGCCAGCAGCACCTTCCGAGGACACGGAGATGGGAAGTGGTGGGGGATGGCAGTGGACCCCAAGGAGGCCAGTTCTCAAGTCCAGCTGCGTCACCATCTGGGAATACTCTTAACTCTGAGGAGGCAAAGTAAAAAACTCTGTTTTGGAATAGGTGCTGTCAAAACCTCCTTTTAGTTCCAGGGTGAGGGAGCCTTGGAAACTGAGAATTAGTAAGAGTCCTGAGTTAGGATTCAAGCAATTTGAGCATCAATCCCAAGTGTGTCACTGTCTTGCTGTGTGACTTCTGTTTCCCCAGATTCAAAATGGTAATAATATTGCATATTGCTTTACTCAACATCACAGGTTTTCAGGACCAAATGATATCATGAATACAAAGCAATTTGAAAAGCATAAATGTCTCATGTGATAGCAAGGCATTTTTATTTATTATTTACTAAGCAATTACTAGTGGATTCTAGGAATGCAATTTATTAGATGTCATTTAAATCTCTAATCAGGATTCTTACATTTGAGGGAGGTGGAGTGGGTTTGGGCTTTAGAGGAATAGCAGTCAGCACTGATGACTCCATTACAAACCTGGCCACTTTCTAGAGGGTTCATGGCATGGAACCAGGGGAGGTCAAATTCCAAGATGGACTTAAAAAAATCCCAGAAAGGGGAATTTGCCCGAAAGCAGGGGTTCTTAACCTTTTTCAGGTCACTGATGCTTTGAGGATCTGATAAAAGCTATAGCGTCTGTCTTGGAAAAAGGCACTTATACAAAATTGACATAAATTTTCAGAAAATTCATAGACCCCACAGATCCCAAATTGAAAATGCCACCCTCAGGGAAGAGAGGGTCACAAACAAGACACACGACGTGGTCTTAGACTGAGCTGTTGCCAGGTAGGAGGCAGTTTTGAGAACAGCTGGAGGCCTGAAATAAAAACAAAGCAGTCTTTCTTTAAAGGCTCGGTCTCTGCTCAAAGTATTGCTACCGTGGGACCCTCAGATGAACACTTCTCGGGGGCTAAAAAAGGGGTCTCACATGTGTTCACAAATACCATCATTCTAGCTAACTGGGTTAGAAGCTACTGCTTCCTTGGGCAGTTTCAACAGAAAAGAGCATCTGCTAGCTTAATCCATATGGACCCTGACCAACCCAGGGAGCAAAAGGTAAACGAGACAAAGACAATATGCAGCCTGTTAAGTGTCCCTAAGAACCACACTGCACATGTTAGAACTATACTGTAGAACACGTAGGGAATTTTCCCATTTTGGTTTTTAGGACAGATAACAGAGACCACATGTCCCAAGGGACTTACAATCACTGAGAGTATCACCAAGAGAAGTCCCCAGCAACCTAGCCTAACAGAGAGGATGATGGCAGCAATCTGGCACCCACATAGATAGCAGGAGAGCAGGAAGAGAATCACTGATTTCCTAGAAATTCAACAGCAACTTCTCACTGACAAGAACAGAACTCTCCCTGATTTGTGAATCAAGTATGGCCTCAAACATTTTGACAAAATATTCTCTACCCACTTCCCGATCTAATTTCTTACAGAAATATGTTTAGGAAAGTACAATGGAAGCCAAATGGAAAACAGAAATATTCATCTCATGTATCTCTAATTATTAAAGTATGTTTGGAAGAGTGAGGCCATACTGTAAATTTGAAATTACAATTGTTCATAAAACATTTAATGACTTTTTCATAATATGCTCATATGCTCTATTTTTTATTTTATCGACATCACAAAAGAATACCTCATGTATTGCAATATTTAAAACCTGACTTTCAAAATAGGGATGAATGAACAAGTTGAAATTACTAGTCATGCAATGAATGCTCTTTCTTTAAATCAATGATATTTATCTTTCTAAGACCAGTTGAACTCCATTAAAAAATATATCTTCTGATCATCAAATAATGAGGTCTTCACCAAGGACTGCAGGCTATCTGAAACCAGCAGGAACGTTCAGAAGCAAGTGAAAATACTGTTTGAACAAACACACTGCACTGCATTCCCATCTACTTGCCAAAGAAATACAGTCACTTGTAGGAGTAGGAAATTTTCACAAATTGTCAATGGATTTTGAAACTTCCCAAGGACAGGATGGCTTCCACTTTGGGATTTCCCCTAACAGCCTCCTAGTTAGGTTTATACTTCAGAGAGATACCTGGAAATCTCTTTTAATTTCAATTCTTCCAGGTCAGATGGTTTAAACAGCAGATAATTTCCCTCTGTAGTTCCATGACTTCAAATGCCACTTCTCACTAATATATGTCAAATTAAATGGTAAATCACATTTTAATATATAGTAGAACATTTTTACCAAAGTATTATGTTGGATATTCCAAGAATATAATTTAGAACAGTGCCTGGCACATAGCAAGTGCTCGAAGAATGCCAACAATGACAATGTCGTTCTCACCTTGTGGGAGGCAGCTACTAAGATGGCCCCAGGTGATCCTTACTTTCTGTTATTCTTGCCCTTGAGCACAGGCTGGACTTGGTGATTAGATTCTAATGAACAGAATATGGCAGAAAGTGATGAGTTATCACCTTCAAGATTAGGTTATTAAAATACTTTCACTTTCATCTTGGGTTCATACACACTCTCTAGCTTTCTCTTGGATCTCTTGCCCCGAGGGAAGCCAGCTATTATGTTTTAAGTTCCAGGTTGGAATCATGGGCCTTCAGAAAGGCCTGGATGAGTGAGATTGGAAGTGGATCTTCTGAGGCCTGCCAACAACCACATCAGTGAATTCTGAAGCAGATCCTTCAGTTCCGGTCAAATTTTGAGATGACTACAACCCTGATCAGCAGTTTGACTGCAACATCGTGAGACAGAGATCTTCAAAGCATCACCCAGCTAAGTCGATTCCTTTCCAGCAAACACTGTGAGATAATATTTGTCATTCTAAGCCAATTCAGTTTGGGGGTAATTTGCTATGCAACAGGATAACTAATCCAGATTTTAGAAGTGGGGTGCTGCCATGACAAAAACCTAAAAGGTAGTAGAGGCTTTGGAACCATGTAGTGGGCCTAAGAAGAGTACCAGTGACAGTGTAAAGTGCCTTGGACACATTGTTCACAGAATTTTGGACTTTGAAGAGATTTCTATTAAGGGCATGAATGAAGGTGAGGAAAATCTTATTGGAAACTAGAAATTGCACAGTGGCAAAAGGTTTAACAATATGACACTTATGTGTAGTTACGTGACCTGCAGACCCTTGCATTTATATGAGACGTTTACAAAGTGCCAAATGAACTGGGTGATTTAGTTAAGGAGCTTTCCCATCAAAGTACTGAAGATGCTACCTGGTTCCTTCTTGCTGTTTATAGCAAACTATGAGAATATAAATCGGGGGAGGGACTACCAAACAAAAAAGGAGGCAGGACCTGAAGGTTTTGAAAATCCTCAGTCTCTCTAGACAGCAAACAATGCTAAAGTTAAGAAACAGTTTCCAAGCAAAGATCATTTCTAGGGAACTGTCTGAGAAAACATGGTCTAAAATGAGATCAACGGTGCAGCTTCTGAAATCCTTTTGGTAAGCCCTGGGAAACGTGGCATCTCAGAGTACTATTCAATCAGACCACAGGATCTCCTACAACTTTAAGGGTGTGACTCACAGATACTCTCAACAGGCCTTTGGTAAGTTAAAGGGCATTGTCTCTCCCTTGCCTCTGCAGAAACTCAAGGTAGAGAAGGAATCATCTCCAAGATGGGTGTGGATTTTTGTCTAACAGAGTAAACCTCAACAAGTTTCACAGGAGACCCACAAAAATTTTGAGAGGATTTTACCAGCAGATACACTGCCAGTTTGGACTGGAAGGAATGGAGATGGTCCTAAATGAAGAAAGGCCATAGATCCCCCAAATTCTACAGGCAGGAAGCAGACAGAAAACTCAGCTGCCAACACATGGTACCTTTCGTGAAAAAAGGAAGGATGACTCAGTAGTCCATAGGGTAGAATCAAGAACCATGGAGAATTATTCCCAGGCCTGGACCTAGTTGAGGAACATTTGCGTAACGGGATTTCAGAATTTTCATGGACCAGCAACTCCTACACACCTTGCACTTTCCGCTATTTTGAATAAGAATATGTAGGTATCGTATGCCTGCCCCACTGTTGTATGTTGCTTATATGTTGAGGTTTAGTTTCACAGATCTACCAATGAAGAGGAACTATACTTGGGAAGTTGTACCTGAGGAACCATATCCAAGGAGCCATACCCACACCCGGATAAAACTTAGATGACTTCTGGATTTTGAGCTGATACTCACCTATCTAGTAAAGAGGATATAGTTTTCATCTTCTAATAAAAGTGATGTTTGACATCAGTACTATTTAATGTGTTTTACAGAATCAAACCTTTAAAAAGGATATAAAGTCCTTTTAAAAATTACTTCTAAATGTTTGTTAATAGGTTGAGAGATTATTGCAGTAGGAAGCATAGAGTTACAATATTAAATCCCACTAATGTAAAACTTGATAAACTGTTCTACACTAACCAAACTAATCAAGCAATTTATCAGCTGTCCAATATTAATCTACATTTAGAATACTTATTTTATAGTATCATAGCTATTGTCTAGAGCATACAAACAACGTCAAAGTTCTCTTACATACCTTGATTTGTAGAATTTTTTTTTTTTTTTACAAAAATTCCACTTAAAGAAGGGCTTTAAATGAGAGGTGAAATGGGAAATAGAATGTTTGACTCTCCTAAAATGATTATATATTTTTCTTAAGTTCACTTACTCTCAAAGGAAAGGACATGGTGTCATTCAAATGTTCTAAAATGCCTCATCCTTCAGAATGACAGCACATCTTTCACTTTTCTATTCACTACGTATCATATTGTGACATTTTATATGTGAAAAATAGCTAAAGCAATATTTTTTAAATGTCATACTATTATAACGAGCAATTTATTTCATGCCCATGTCCCTCCAGGCTATGAGCCTATTTAGTGAGCCTTATTAGCGTGGGGCAATGTCTGGCATGTCCTCTGGAAAAGCACCCACAGGCCAATAAAAACAAAGAACACAAGTGTGCCATTCAGAAATACATAGCATTGTTTAAAAATAGCAACACCCATGCTGCTCAGACCAAGAGGAGGGTGCTGCCAGTCTGCAGACGCAGCTGAGCGCAGTGAGGAGTGCTCCGCTGTTCTGGAAATCAGCGTATGTAGGCTCTGGGCTTAGCTTGAGACATATGCTAAGTGATTCATCCTCTTCAGGATTGTTTTCTTAACTGTAAAATTCAGTGTCTGTATCACCAAGTGATGCGTTCTTGAACGTCAGACATGCAGGTACTCATAACATGAGTTCTTATTTTATACATGCAAAACCTGCATAGGTACAATGGGTGGCCAGATGTTCACTTTTTACCCTAACATAAACTTCTAAAAAGGAAACTTTACACTACTACTTTGTAAATGAAAAATCTGACTTAACGTGCCATTAATGGGTAGTAACCGTAAAATTTAAATACAATAAAACAACAAAACAATTATTAAAGTCTAGCTGTCAGGCTGTTGGCTGCCTGAAGTCGGCTCTCTGAAAACAAATGAGCAACTATATCTAGGAGAGAGGCTCTAGTATCAAACTGAGAGTTTCTCCTTGACTGTCAAGAAAACACTGAAAGGGAATTCAAAAGGGCAGAAGTTTCTCATGTGATTTGATGTTATTTTATGCAGCATCTGCAGATCACCTAAAATCAACTCCAGTATCAACTAAAATCACCTTTTTCAACAGCACCAAATGTCCTACACTCTGGAAATGCTGCATCAAATAATCACACCTGTTACTTCTGATTCTAAATTTTATCTTGAATCCTCACATGACCCACCTAACCCACTTTCTCAAAACCTTTAATACTGTCACAGAGACACTAAAATAATTTTGAGGGCAATGGAGTACTGTGGAAAGAACACAGGCTAGGAAATCACATTGGGGTTCCAAGTGCAGATTCATTAGATTCGACCTTGACACTGGCAACTTAATTTACCCCTCTGAGCCGCAGACTACTCCTTCACACCAAAGTGCTCAGTCAGGGTTAAGTGAGAAAATGCATGTAAGTGCTTAAGCCCAGCACCTGAATGTGGCAGACACTCAATAAATGGTATGTATTTAACATAATTTAATTCTTTCAAGGAAATTTTCAAATTTCTATCAAAATAAATTTGTTTCAAATAAGAGTGGCTCGAAAGAAAAAATACAGTTGGCCATTTTTATTTTACAGTAAAGTTATACATATTTCACTTCCAAACAAAGCTACAAAACCCATAAACCACTGACTGGCAAAAGTAGCAAAAACATTTTGCCCTCAGTGATAAAATAAGAACACTTATTTGTCAAAATGAAAAACAGGAACTCTTAGCTGCTACCATGCAAAGCGTTCTCAAGTCCTTTCTTACCAAAAGAGGGTCAATATAGTAGAAAAGACAGAGTGAGAGTGTCTTTAATCAAGTAAAAGTTTCAGCCAAGGTGGGCATATGGCTCTGAAAAGAGCCACAATTAGACCACAGATAATGACTCTATTACCTACTAGATGTAATACACGGTGGGCAAAATAAAAAGTAGCCCAATATTAATCTTGCAACAGCAGTCCTGGTTACCTAGTAAATGTCATAGTGATGCGCTCTGGGATTTGTGCAAGTCACATTAGATGTATTATTTCTAGTGCATGCAAGTGTGCAAAATATCCCCAGCGAACTAGGAAGAAAGCGAAGTTCAGAGGGGTTACCTGCCTGCTCAAGGTCACTCCATTGGTAAACACCAGAGTTGCATTCTAACAGTATCTGATGCCAAACCCACTCCCCCTTCGCTAGTCCCTGTTTCTTTCTTTTTAGGACATGCAGATGTGGGCAAGAATCATCCCCAATGCTTTGAAATGTCATAAACTGATGTTAGTCCCCTTCTCTCTCTCTCACGTCTTCTAGTTTCTCTCAAGTCATTTGCATTTTGGTCCTCCCGGCTTCAGTCGTCATTCTCAAACTCCAATTCACTCATTCCTTAAGTCTCTAAAACCTGGTCTCCTGTCCCAGCTCTTGGTAAGGCAGGAGGGAATTTTAAAAGGTCAAGGTAAGTTTTCCAATCTACTTGGATGTAGTGAACTGTATAACATGCCTGGGTCTTCTACCTCAGACTTAACCAAAAGGCTCACAGATACTGAGCAATTCTCCTCCCTGGTGAACCAATATTGGCGAGTTCCAATTTACAGGGACGACTAAGGCAGGTACAGTGTGTGGAGTCACACATATTCGTGCATGTCACATATATTTAACAGAATGTTTAACTGAGTCATATTTTCAAAAGTTATCTAGAAGCTTTTTTCTTTTATTCAGGAAATAAATCTTAAGGCAGGGTTTTACATAAAGAGTTTTTATGTCTGTTCCATTTTTAAAATAGAACAGAATTAAACAAAACAGCTTGATAAATTTCACCTTTTAACTGCACGATGTATGTACTTCAGTGAAAATGTCCATTTAATAGACAACATCTAATTGATGTTTGTGTGTCCTAACTTTGCACTTGAAAACGAGTATCCCTACTACGCATTGCCTATACCCGTGGGGCTAAATTACTGAGGTCTGTGAACCACTCTGTTGTACATGAAGTTCCCCAGTATTCCAAAATGCAAGTATCACCCTTCTAAGCACTGTACACCCGCTAACACTACTGATCCTATGACAAACTATTATAAACACCATTATCCTGATTATTACATATGATGAAAGCAAATCACAGAGATGTTAAGTAACCCAAGATCACCCAGCTGGTAAAAAAAATATACATATATATATATAGCAAGACATCAAATCCAAGAGCTCTGACTCCTCAGCCCACATCTACTACATTTCACTGCTCACCATATAGAAGCACATTCATTGGCAGAGAGCCAATGAATATATAGGTATAGACCTATATATTTATTGATCACCTACTACACTATATGCCAAGCACTTAGCACTGGAGATGAGAGAATTTTTTAAAAGCCTGGTCCTGAGCTGAAGGAGAACATTTTTTTTTTTTTTAAAAAGCAAATTCAGGGTAGGTTGAAAACAAAGAAGAAACCAGATACAATATGTTTTCATGCTCAGGCAAATGGGCCATTCTATGTCTCAAGGGAACATAATGCAAAGGACAACTAACTTGAATAACCATGTCACCCTTAGAAGCACCAAACGTGTTTGTTTTAAATAACTGTAATACACTTATCTGAAATAGGAGCATAGAAGACATCATATGAACCTTTTCTTTTTTCTTTTTTTTTTTTTTTTTGCAGTACGCGGGCCTCTCACTGTTGTGGCCTCTCCCATTGCAGAGCACAGGCTCCGGACGCGCAAGCTCTGCGGCCATGGCTCACGGGCCCAGCCGCTCCGTGGCACGTGGGATCTTCCCGGACCGGGGCACGAACCCGTGTCCCCTGCATCGGCAGGCGGACTCTCAACCACTGTACCACCAGGGAAGCCCTATGAACCTTTTCTTGATGGTTTCTGCTCATCACTGGGAAGACCAAGAGCACTGCAATAATATAATACAATGTTTTAAGAATGAGGGACTGTCGGAGGGAGGGAGACGCAAGAGGGAAGAGATATGGGAACATATGTATATGTATAACTGATTCACTTTATTATAAAGTAGAAACTAACACACCATTGTAAAGCAATTATACCCCAATAAAGATGTTAAAAAAAAAGAATGAGGGACTGTTTACCCCCCCCCAAAATTTAAATAGTTACATCCCTCTCCCAGATCTTATTGCACAAGGTTACTGCCTACCTCTGGCAATCACACCCTCTCCTAATCTGACATGATATAAAAAGAGAGTTAATTAGTAACCAGACTTGAATTCTAAATTTAAATTGTCAGGGAGGGTCCCTTATCCAGAGTAAAGTACTTGGATTTATTCCAGTCTGCCTATTTTCTTTGATGTTCATTTAGGTACAACAAAAAAGGAGCTAATTATAAAAACAAATTCTGCCAATTTCAAAATTTTACCCATGGCAACCCTGGGAAGAGAAAATGATCAAATATCTCAAACAGGGACTGCTATGATAACAGCTAATGTTGAATGAGCGGTACCTACTATGTGCTAGGTATGTGCTAGGAGCTTCACAGGTATTAATTATTTTATCCTCACAATATTTTATAAAATAGGTCACTCTAATCTCCATTACATAAATAAGAAAAATGAGGCCCAAGATCACGCAAAAAGTTGCAGGGCTAGAATTTGAATCACATGCTTGGGGTAAAAGAAAAAAGCCTCAAATGTCTTTGCAGCCAAGCCAGCGAAGTAAATGTGCCAATCAGCTGAGTCTTAAGATTACAGAGCTGTGGTTCTCGACCTCAGCTGCACATTGCATTCACCTGGGGAGATTGCCAGGTGGGTTCCACCCCATAGATTGCGACTTAATTGAACTGGGAGTTGCCCCCAGGTAATTCTAATGGGCAGTCAAAGCTGAGAACCACTGTTTATAGACACAGAAAATGGAGCATGGCCCCAAAAGCTTTTTTGCTTTTTTTGTTTTGTTTTGTTTTGTTTTTGGCTGCTTGGCGAGGAACCTGGGATCTTAGTTTCCTGACCAGGGATCTAACCCGCGCCCCCTGCAGTGGAAGCTCCAAGACTTAACCACTGGATTGCCAGGGAAGTCCCAAAAGCAGTTTTTTTAAAAAAATTTTAAGTTAACTAAACACTGCGCTGGTCAAAGGTTGTTACTACTGCCTCTGCCACCAGAGGTAACCTCTGCCCCACTCCTCAATATAATTAAGAAACACTATGGATGGAAGATAGAGAGGCTGGCAGACACAGACATTTGTTTTTAGTGGACGGAGCATTGCCAAAGTCTGGAACTTTCCCCATGTAACCCCTGCCATTTCCTATTTATGGAACTGTTCTACTCCAAAATACACTTGGAGTTAGACATAACCTACTTTCAGAATAATATCTGGTGACAATCCATTATTAAACTGAAGATGACCTAAATATGTTCATTTAACAAATGTATACCTTCAGATTACATGGCCAAATTACTTAACATTTTTCAAGAGGCATTTTTTAAAAAAAAGGACACTCATAATTAACTCTGATTTTAATCCAAGCCAGGTCAAGAGACCTCACATAACGAAACAAGTCTTAAGAATGGAGAGTTTAATGTCCTAAAAACAAATCTATATGTGTACATAGCACCGCTGAGTAAAATGTCATTTGTCATTGGAAAAGGGAAGCAAAAGCTGCGTACCATCAGAAAATCTTCATTAAATGGCCTGCAGATGTGAAATCCAAAATAAATGCTACAGAACAGAATTGTGAAAAAATAAGAATTGTAAAAAAAAAAAAAAAAAAAAAAAGAAGAAGAAGAAGAAACTGTAGCCTGCTTGGGAAATCATTCTTCACACATAATCATGTTGCAACTGTGCAGCACCACAATTCAAGAGGAAATGGCAAAACACTAACTTAAAAAATGGACTGTAAGGCCACTTGTTCAAACTAGCTACAACGTTTTTTTTCATCTCCTGCAGCAAAGCAAATGTTGTGTATTTTAATGGTCTTGTATTACCACTTACCACCCCTCTCCCCCACTACCACCACCAAAAGAAGGCAAATAAAAGGGGAAAAAAAAACTGAGATGGATTTTCTAAATGGAATACTGCAAATAAAGGCCATGACTCAGAAATCAGGGCCTCCTCAGTCAATGAGTTCCAGCACTGGGAGTTTAAGCAAATGTGCTACTTGGGCAAAATATTTCATTGTTGTTACTTGGTTTTTTTCAAAAAGCAGACAAGGAAGTGAAGTCTGAGAAAGCAGACAAAAGTGATTGGAACTAGTTTTCTCATCACAGTTAAACTTTGTTGACTGAATAAATATATACATTGACCCCCTCCTGAGTGTCAGGCACTGTGCAGTGCTGAGGATGTATTGGTGAATGTGACAGCACCTGCTCTCATGAGTCTCCTGAACTAAGAGAACAAGGCACCAACCTTGCATAATCCACCATATACACCCTTCCAGTCACGTGTGTGAAAATCCAGTCCTGCCATTGTACTACTGGATGGCAAGTTTTTCCCTTGGTCTAACTGCCGCTGGTGTCTTCTAAGTAAACAAGTAAATAAATAAATATCCATATTTTGCATACCAACAATAACTCATGGGTAAATTTCAACAAGTTTTAAAGAAAAACATTTTTAAAGTAAGACTGAATCAAAACAGATTTTCCTTTTGAACAAAGCCCAGCTCATGTATTTTCATTGCCTGTGGCTATACAGCTTCAGTAAGCTAAAAATACTTCCTTTGTTTCTAAGTTGGGAAAAGCAAATAAGACCAAGAATCAGAAAACATTCAAAATAGCTAAAGCAACGAAAAGGTATCTGTTTTATATTTGTATAAATATACAATGACAGAAACTATCCATGCAGCTTGTATCTTCCTAGAAATATGAAATAAGCTATATTTGCATGATCAGCAAGGACTGTCAACATTTCACTACTCAGAGCCCTTTACTATTATTACTTTTTTTGGTGGGGAGAGGACTGCATAAGTGTTGAAAACTAACCACAAGTATAAGAAAAAGTTTTCAAAAAATATGTAAAGGATGACTCTGCTCTTAACAAGGCCACATGGTGCTTACTTTGCAGTCATGCATCATTTATGTTCCTGAAATTTACGTTAAATGGGATTCTAAAATAGAAGGATAGGAGCTTTCCGTCTTTCTGCAGGTATTGCTCACGTTGTGTTTGCTGTGTGTCTGGCAAAGTGAAAAACCAGGTTTCTCCTCTTGCACCTCTCCGGGACAAACTGAAAGTTACTCAGTTTAATAAAGTTTTTTTTTTTTTCTTTTTCCAAAAACATACCTGCAGTATGGTGAACAGTAGCGTGGACTTTTCCAACACATCCAACATCTCTAAAGTCACACTACTGAGTTAACAGAGATAAGCAACTAGCAGGTCTAGGCTCCATTCGACTGGGCCATTAGTTTGGACCACCAGGTCATGGCTTAATTTCCCTTGAAGAAACAGCAGTTTGAGAAATCTCGGCCAAACTCCCCATTTCTTAGGCTACTGACAACGTCAAGTGGAAAGCAAATGCCTAGAAACCAGGAAACCATGCCCCTCCGGATGGGCTGGCAGGAGCGGAGGCAGGGATCCTGGTTTGTCTGCCCGGGTTGCAGCCGGGCCTTTGACAAGGGCTGGGGTAAAAGACTCAGTGTGTACCCGCCCATCCATCGCCCAGTGGAACCTGGGCTGGCGCTGCCAATTTCAAATGTAACCACCGGAGGAAGCGGGAGGATGCGGATGTGTCATCTCTGACACTCCGGGGTCCGGCGGGGCTTGCCTCTGATGTCCCTGAAGGTCAGAGGTGGTGCCCGCGGTGCCAACAGCTCATCAAAACCACTTTTCCAGTCAGGGCGGGAGGCGAGGGGCAAAGTTGGCCACCGGCCGCGCGCGTCCCGTTAACCGTACCTTGTAACTGGGCGGAAAGGGACTCCTGGTGCTGCTGGTACTTGAGTGCCACCGCTTCGGCTTTCCGCAGCTGTGTCTGCAGCTCGTAGTAGAGCATCGCGCCATAGAGAAAGCCGAACACCACGGTCAGCAGTAGCAGCGTCTGGAAGATCCGCTTCTGCTTTCGGGAGCACATCCCGTTTCCCATAGTCCCGTCGGGACCCCGCGCCGCGGCCGTCCTCGCCGCCGCCGTCCCTTCCTCCCCTCGGCCCGAGCGGGCGCCTCAGCAGCGGCCGCGGCAGGAGGTGGCCGGACGCAGCATGAGGAGGAGACGCGAGACACAAAAGCTGGGCCGAAGGGTAAGTGGCGCCCGCTCAGCCTCCGCGCGCCGCGGGGCGTGCAGCCATCGACGCCGCCGGGGCAGCCACCGCCGCCAAACTTTGGCGAGGCTGACTCTCCTTGAGTGCCTGGGCCCGGGAGGGGGCCCTCCGCATACTTCTGAGCGGGCTGTCCTCGCGCCGGTCCGCAGATGCCGCCTGCCTTGTTCCCTCCTCCCCACTTTTTGGCCCGGCTGCCCCCGGCGGCGCTCGGAGTCCCGCCCCTGCCGCTCCCCGCCCCCTCGCGGCAGCTCCCACTGCGCGACTTTGTTGCCACCAAAAGGAGGGGGTGCGCGCCCAACAAAGGGAGCCGGGCTCCAGGCGGCGCCTCAGCGCGCGGCCCGCGGGGGTGAGTAGTTGGGTGGGGGCCGGCTGCCCCGGCCGGGTTTGGGGGGACGGCGGGCCGGTGTCACTGACGGGGCTGCGGAGTCTCGGCCGCCGCCGCCGCCGCCGCCTCCCACTTAACTTACGTGTCACCCACGGCCCAGCTATTCTGGCCAACGGGATTCCGGGAGGAAGTCCCACTCGGGCTCCCCGCTCATTGGGCCCGTCAGAGCCGCCCCTCCCTCCCTTCGGGGAGGCAGTGCCGGGCTCGATTGGACGCCCGCTTTGTCCGTCCGACCCCGGAGCCGCGCCTTCCTTCGAACGCGGGGGCCGGCTAGGGCCTCCGTGGGCCGCGCGGCCGCCTGGCGCGGGGTTACGCCCATGTGGAGTGCTGGTGGCTGGGAGAGGCCGCGGAGCCAGCGGCGGGGAGATCGGAGTGCGCGGGAGACGCGTCCTGGGTGACGCGTCCCGTGAGAGATACGGGTGTGTGTGTGTGTGTGTGTGTGTTTGTGATCCTGCCCTTGGAACGCACGTGGGGAGAGGAGTACAGTGTATAAAGTGGGAGAGAGTGGATAGGAACAGCTGTGTACACTACACCAAGCACCCTTTCTTTCCCTGTCCAGTGGGCAGATGCGGCAGGCACACGGGATAGCTACACGGTCAGCACAATTTTCTTGTGAACCGGAGATGCCTTGCCTACTGAGTCTTGCCCCATCCAGTGCACTATCACGGATGCGTGTGTCCCCATAGATGGCAAGACACAAGTCCGGAGACTCGAGCGCGCTAGCATGCTAGACTTACTGCTCAACTGTACACGTGGGTTGGGGAAATCAGCTTGTCTTTGGCAGAGGGGAAAGAAATGATCTCATGTTTCCCCTGTCTGCAAATAAAATAATTTTAAAACAAATCTTACGGGCTGAAATGAGTATGCATTTATTTTGTCATATGTATTTGTTTTATTGTTGGCAAAAATACATCAGTTACACTGCTAAGTTACATTTTAAAGGCCAACAAAGTTTCCCTATGTAAAAACAAGTAAAAAAACCATAATAACTACAAACCTCTTCAAAGAAAATCCGTAGTACATTTGTTCTTTCTATGTACTTGAGGGAAAAAAATTGAGGTTATGCATAAATTATAATTTTGTTTCTGCTCTTGACCTAAATTCTAAAAAAGCAAATATTTCTCAAATGCCTCAGTCATGTCATGGAATTTATCACACACTGCATACTTTTTAAGATACTTCAACCAGATTTTAGTTATCACTATTAATAATGGCCAGTGAGTACTCAAAATGAGGGTAGATCTGTTTAGCCACAAATACAACTTAAAGACAGCCCCTGGTGCAGAAATTTTTTAGTGTTAAAAGCCATAAAAGTAACCAAATTTACAACCTAGCCAGGCTGTGACGTTTATATTACCATGAAAACTAAGTGTGCCTGGCATGTGCTTTTCCCTAATAAATAACT
Source organism: Aethalodelphis obliquidens (assembly GCF_003676395.1). Taxonomy (NCBI): domain Eukaryota; kingdom Metazoa; phylum Chordata; class Mammalia; order Artiodactyla; family Delphinidae; genus Aethalodelphis; species Aethalodelphis obliquidens. Next base: position 97,755,620 of record NW_020837945.1, on the reverse strand, counting down.
TACATTATATTTTTTAAATGCTTTCATTTACTATCTCATCACAGCCAGGTTAAATATTTGGCTCACATATTGGTAAATAAAGAAAGCAAAGCTTATCAAAGTACTGTGATAGCTCTAAGACCTTCTAGAAAGCTAGGAGCGCAACAGGATTATAACCCAGGTCAGAATCTTCCTCTTTTGATCTCTTTCTCCTATAGAAGCCAGGTTCTCATTCTTTTTAAGCAAGTTATATAAACAAATTATATCTGGTCCATTAGCGTGAGAACCTAATTTAAGGAGAAAAAGGTCTGAAGTTTTAGTTTTTGTCCTGTCATGTAAGTATTATGAAACGTTACTTGTTATTGAATTTACCACTGTTTAAATTTCACTCTTTCAATGTGACTCAAGACTGGAAACTGAGACTGGATAATTCCTGTGACCTTGTCAGAATTCCTCGTAACTAAAAATTCCTCACCGTTGTCAGTGTACAATTTGCTAAACAAACTCTTCCTCCAAAAAAAAACAACCAAAACTGCTCTGGAAGAAATTAAGTTTTATAGCAACAATCCTTGCCCGTACATGAATAGATAATTATCCTAGCCACAAAAGAAAAAGAAGCTGTCTTTTTGGGAAAGATTGGATTGGGAAATTATTGCTCATATATTACACAGTATGCAGTATTTGGTTGTTTTTCAAAATCTTTGGAAAATTCCTATGCTTCCAAAATACATGATTACTCATTTTAAACCTCTGATTTCTTCCCAAAGTCTGATTTCAGACTCCGAAGGTATTCTTTGCCTAAAGCTGCTGGCTGACTCTACAGAATATAATAAGTGTAGGTCATAAAACACAACTCAATATTGAAGTCATAAAATTTGAGAGAGAACAAAAATTATTACCTGAACTTATCCATTATTTCAAATTCAAGAAGGGTATGTAGAAGTACATAAAATCACTAATGGCAGCGTCTTCATAGTATTACTTTTTCAGGTTGGAGTGTGCTACTAGTTTCTTGAAAATATCAGTGTAATGCTTTTCAAAGGCCAACATTGGGGAAGTTATTCAACGTCTATAAATTGAATTTACATGACATTGCCTTTGGGCAGAGCTTGTAATACATGAACTATTCATTCTGGTCTTGCTAGCTCTGTTGTAAGTTCTATCTTATTTTTGTTTCTAGCATTTAAAAAATAGTATTATATAATTATATTTCTATATGCCATATATTTAACAATATAGTATGTAAAATTTAAAAATTGTAAATCTTGAGGAATTTCACCAGTTCAATGTTTTATTCCTAAGACAGGAAGAAATTAAACAGATTCAAGATCTTACATTTGAGAAGGGCTAAGGCAACATTTGGGAACCTTAGTATTCTCTCCAGTTTTAGTAAATTTGTCATTCTAACAAAATTTGTTCATTTTCCAAATAGGGGAAGGCAAGAAAATTATAGTCAAGAGATACAGATAATTTATAAAAATAGATGACTTTAAATTAATAATGTTCAGGATCCTAGAGCAAATGTTTCATTTAAATCTCTTTACAAATTGAATTCAATATTTTTTAATTTGCAAGAGAAATCAACACTTAAGATGATGAATTTTAAATAATATTTTAAAAATATATAACTAGGTGTGGTGATGGATGTTAACTAGACATTGTAGTGCTCATTTCAAATAAATGCATATATAAAATCATTATATTGTACCTCTGAAACTAATATGATGCTGTATGTCAATTATACTCAATTAAAAATAAGTAAATAAAATTTTAAATGGTGTTTCGGTATTAATAAATGAGTTTTAACCTTTTCATGTGAAAATTGCTGAAATCAACTATCTTTTTTTCTCTATAGGAAACTTCACTCTTTATCTCTGCCTTTTGGCTATCACCTAATTAGCACACAGGCTTCCTGCATGCCACCTATACCTGCCTGTTTCAAGGGGTAAAGGAAGCTACATTCAAGGTATTCTGTCTTTTTGAGGATTCTGTGAGAGATGTTTTTATAACTCCTTTTTACAAGATTTTGCTAATGACCTGGTGGCAATTGTTAGCAGATTAACAAGGTAAGCCTGTGGCTAAACGCTTAACAAAGCAATTGAAACCCCACTCAATGTGTCTCAGTGCCTTGCTTTGGTCTGTCTCTAAGCTGCCACGTGGGTAACTTTGAACTATTTAAGGAGTTAGAGGAGAGTAAAGGGGAAAGTAGATGATTAGATGAAAAGTAAAATGCTTTTCAATAACAGAAACCACACCATCAGCACCACTGGTAAATACTTTGTGAACACACTCTGATAATGGAGGAAAATGATTTAGAAGGTTCTACTTGCCACCAATGTGTAGCTAAAGAAACAGAAATTATCACTGCAAACTTCTTTAACCTTCTAAAGCAGGACCATCCAACATACCCTAAAGTCTTCCAGATTCTAAGATGGCACAAGAAATTATTTTGAATTTGTTGCTTAATGTTTATTATAGCTAACATATTAATTTTAGAAAGTAGTTTAGTTCCATAGAATGTTAGAATGAATGGAAAAGGACTGTGAGACTCAGAAGTGAAGCAAACTTCCCAAATCTGCTGCTGCCTGGTTCAGGCAGCTTTTCACTAGCTCACTGCCTTCAGTAACTCAGACACTTCAGATAAGCAGATGGACCACAGAAAAGATCAGTGGCCAATGAAACATACATCTTTAAATGTTCCCCTCTAAACGTATAGTTTGTTGGAGTCCTTTGTATTAAAGAGGTGTTTGGTTTATCCATGACCATTTTCTAGAATTGGTATTTTAATTTTATATGTTATATGTAGGTATTTATAGTAATTTCTTAATCGTCATGAGACATGGCTGGTCATATTTATGATGTATCTAATGCTGAGTCCTGGGTCAGATATTCTATATTCAGTTTCAGAACTGTTCCTAAAGGAAATCATAACTTGCTTCATAAACATTCTTTATGCTCTAGTTTCCAGGAACATTTTGAGTCAAAACAAAGAGACTATCAATGATTTTACTTAGAAATAAAGTAGAGCAAATTTTCAAATAAGAAGAATCGAGTTACCTCAGGATTAAGTTCAGCTTAAATTAAAATGGTGAAATAGAAACATTTGTCTTGTGTTATTCTGCTCCTTCTCTAGTTCAACTCCAACTCCTGGCATCCAACATCCTAATGATTCCCTTTAGTTTCCCAGAATCCTTGCCTTTGACTGTGCCCTTCACTCCTCACCACCCACCCATGTACATATAATACATTGCACTTTCCTTCTTGAAGACAAAGTATACTAATCTAAAATAATCCTTCCACAGTCTTGAGAGAAAGTTCAAGATGGCTGTGTAGAAGATCTTGAATTCGCCTCCTCCCATGGACACACATATGGAACAAGTCCCTCTGAAAAAGACTTGAAAACTAGCTGAACAGCTCCTCCACAACAAAGGATAAAAGAGCCACATCGAGACAGGTAGGAGAGGGAGAGATACATTCTCACCAGAAACCCCACCCCCTGCACAGAGAGCCCCAATCTGTAGGGATCTCACAAATATGGAGCTTTTCCCTGAGAAATGAAGTGCTCATGCACCACATCAGGCACCCTAACCCCTGGGACCTGCACCAGAGAGAAGAGCTCCCCAAACATCTGGCTGTGAAAACAAATGGGGCTTACATCCAGGAGACCCAAAGGGCTGTAGGGAACTGAGATTCCACTCTTAAAGGGCTTGTGTGCAAACTAACGTTCCCAGGGACCCAGCGCAAAAGCAGCAACTTGAAAAGCTTGTAGGCTGAATGTGAAGGAGGTTCATTTGCTAATCTTAAAGCATTAGGGTCAGGGGCCTGACCCCCCGCTCTCTGTTTTTGCACCCTCCCTCTACCTTGCTAGCACCACAGGCATGTGCAATCACAGCCCTCTGCAGCTTCCCCACTAAAGCCTGAGGGTGTGTCCTTTGCCTGTGCTCTCCCACTCCCTTGCAAAAAACAGTGGGTGCTCCCCAACCCTGTGCTCTCTCACTGCCTCGATAAAGCTGGTGGGCATGCCTTGACCCTGCACTCCCCTGCTGCCTCGCTAAAGCTGTAGGCAAACGTGATTCACACAGGAAACGATCCTTGATTGCCTGGCTCTGGTAGCTGGAGCTTGCATTTCTGGGCCCCACAGGACTGAAACAATTGGAGAGACAGTTCTTGGCAGGCTACCAGTCCCAGGGCACTGCACAGACCTCAGACTGAAACACACCCCAAGTCTGCCTGTGAAAAAGGCCTGTTTACTTGTCCCAGAGCGTCAGCTTGTGGGTCAGGCTTCATGTTTGCCACACATCTAGAGGCTACAGAGGAGCTCTCAGGAATGAGACTGGAGGAGCCATCTTTCCGTTCTCCCTTGGCCTCACTACAGCTCACTAGTACGTCCCAGAAAGGAGCTTATACACTCATCTAGAGCCCCAGTTTTTGCAACTGTAACCCATGGGACACTTCCAGATCACCTGGGCTGGAGGCCAGCAGGGCTTACGAATGAGGTGCCATTCATAAGACTGTGTATGTTGGCATACTTTAAAAAATGCTGCCTGAGTGTCTGGCTTCCAACAGGCTGACTGAGATTTCTCCTTTCCACACATGCTCAACAAATGGGACCTATCAAGAATAAATAAGGCTGCTCAGACAATCAAAATGTTTGAGAGAAAGCCAAGAGCTAGGACAAGGTTGAGCTAGAAAGGTTCATCTCCTATACAAGGCCAATCCTTAAGACTGGGAAAGGTAGTTGTTGCACCTAATACATAAAAACCAAGCAAAATGAGGAAACAGAGGAATATGTTCCAAAAGAACGAATAAGATAAAACCTCAGAAAAAGGACTGAAATGGAGATAAGTAATCTACCTGATAAAGAGTTCAAAGTACTGGTCATAAAAATGCTCACCAAACTGGAGGGAAGAATGGATGAGAACAACAACAGTGAGAACTTCAACAAAGAGACAGAAAATGTAAGGAAGTACCAAACAGAATTCACAAAACTGAAGAAAACAACAACCGAACTGAAAAAATACACTAGAGGGCTTCAACAGCTGACTAGATGAAGCAAAGAACAGAAACAGCAACCTGGAAGACAGGGTAGTGGAACTAACTTAAACGGAGCAGCACCCTCCCCAAAAAAGAAAGAAATTTAAAAATTGAAGATAGCCTAATGGACCTATGGGACAACATCAAGTGGAATAACATTTGCATTATAGGGGTTGGAGAAGGAGAAGAGAGAGAGAGAAAGGGGGCAGAAAACTTATTTGAAAAAAATAATTGTTGAAAACTTCCTTAACCTGGGGAAGGAAACAGGTATGCTGGTCTAGGAATCACAGAGAGTTCCAAATAAGATGAAACCAAAGAAATCCACACCAAGACACATTATAATTAAGATATCGTAAGTTAATGATAAAGATAAAAATACTTATTACATCCAAGGAAACCCCCATAAGACTATCAGCAGATTTTTCAGCAGAAACTTTGCAGGCCAGAAGAGAGTAGCATGATATATTCAAAGTGCTGAAATAAAAAAACTTCCAAGCAGAATACCTTACCCAGCAAATTTATCATCCAGAATTGAAGGAGAGACAGAGTTTTTCAGACAAGCAAAGCTAAAGGAGTTAATAATCACTAAACTGACCTTACAAGAACTTTTAAAGGGGATTCTTTAAGCTGAAAAGAAAGGGCACTAATTCATAACAAGAAAACATGTGAAAGTAAAACTCTCACTGGTAAAGGTAAATATATAGTAAAGATAGTAGATTAATCATATAAAGCTAGTATGACGTTTAAAAGAGAAAAGTTATAACAATAACAATAACTACAATAATTAGTTAAGGGATATACAGTGAAATGTGACATCAAAAACAAAATGTGTTGGAAGAGAGTAAAAATGTGGAGTTTTAGAATATGTTCAAACTTGCTATCAACTTATGAAAGACTGATATATATATATATATAATATATATATATATATCTCAGTATATACACACACACACACAAGCACAGGCTGTCATATGTGAGCCTCAAAGTAAAAAACCTATACACACAAAAAAATTAGAAAGGAATCTTAGCATAACACTAAAGAAAGTCATCCAACCACAAAGGAATAGAGCAAAAGAAGAAGAACAAAACAGAGAGGAACTTCAAAATAGAAAACAATTAACAAAATGGCAATAAGTACGTAACTATCAATAATTACTTTAAATATAAATGGACCAAATGCTCCAATCAAAGCACAAAGTGGCTGAATGATTAAAAAACAAAAAAAGATCCATCTAACTGCTGCCTACAAGTGACTCATTTCAGATGTAAGGACACACAGACTCAAAGTTAACAGATGGAAAAAGATGTTTTATGCAAATGGAAACTAAAAGAAAGCTGGGGTAGCTATAATTACATCAGACAAAATAGAGTTTAAAAGAAAGGCTGTACTGAAAGACAAAGATGGGCATGGCATAATGATAAAGTGGTCAATTGAATAAGAAGATATAACATATGTAAATATTTATGCACATAAAATCAGAGCACCTAAATATATAAAGTAAATATTAACAAACCTAAAGGGCAAAATTGACAGCAATACAATAAGAATAGAGGACTTTAATACCCCCTTATATCGATGGATAGATCATCCAGGCTGATAATCTATAAGGAAACATTTGCCTTAAATGACACATTAGACCAGATGAATTTAATAGATGTATAGAGAACATTTCATCCAAAAGCAGCAAAGTGAATATTCTTCTCAAATGTACATGGAACACTCTTTAGGATAGATTACATTTTAGGCCACAAAACAAGTCTCAATAGATTTAAGAAGATCATTTCAAGCATTTTTTCCAACCATAATAATTTGAAAGCAGAAACCAATTACAAGGAGAAAAGTGCAAAAACTCACAAATATGTGGAGATTAAACAACATGCTACTGAACAACCAATACGTCAATGAAGAAATCAAAGGAGAAATTTTAAAAAATACCTTAAGACAAATGAATATGGAAATACAACATACTAAAATCTATGTAATGCAGCAAAAGCAGTTCTAAGAGGGAAGTTTATAGTGATACAGACCTACCTCAGCTAACAAAAATCTCAAATAAATGAACAACTTTATACCTAAAGGAACTAGAAAAAGAAAAACAAATGAAGCCCAAAGTTAGTAGAAGGAAGGAAATAATAAAGATTAGAGCAGAAATAAATTAAACAGAAACTAAAAAGACAATTTAAAAAAATCATTAAAACTAAACACTGGTTCTTTGAAAAGATAAACAAAATTGACAAACCTTTAGCTAGACTCATTAAGAAAAAAAATAGGGCCAAAATAAATAAAATCAAAAATGAAAGACGAGAAATTACAAATGATACCACAATAAACAAAGGATCATAAGAAACTACTACAAGCAACTATATGCCATTAAAATGGACAACCTAGAAGAAATGGATAAATTCCTAGAAACATACAATCTTCCAAGACTGAATCATGAAGAAATAGAAGATCTGAATAGATTGATTACTAGTAAGGAGAATGAAACAGTAATCAAAAACCTTTCAAAAAACAAAGTCCAGGACTAGGCAGTTTCACTGATGAATTCTACCAAACATTCAAAAAAGATTTAATACCTATCCTTCTCAAATTCTTTGAAAAAATTGAATAGGAGGGAATGTTTCCAAACTCATTTTACAAGGCCAACATTACTCTGATACCTAAAATGGGCAAGGACACCACAAAGGAAGAAAATTATAGGCCAATATGCCTGATGAACATAGATGTAAACATCTTCAACAAAATACTAGCAAACTGAATTCAACAATACATAAAAAGGATCATACATCATGATCAAGTGGGATTTATTCCAGGGATGCAAGGATGATTCAACATCTGCAAATCAATCAACATGATACAAAATGGAGGATAAAAATCATATGATCATCTCAATAGATGCAGAAAAAGCATTTGACAAAATTCAAAACCCATTTATGGTTAAAAAAATCAGTCTCAATAAAGTAGGTATAGAGGGAACGTTCCTAAACATACACATGGCAAGCCCACAGCTAACATCATACTGAAAGGTGGAAAGCTTTCAGCTCTAAAAATCCAGAACAAGAGAAGTGTGCCCACTCTTGCCACTTTTATTCAACATAATATTGGAAGTCCTAGTCACAGCAATTAGGTTAGAAAAGGAAATAAAAGGCATCCATACTGGAAAGGAAGAGGTAAAACTGTCACTATTTGTGGATGACATGATTTTATATGTAGAAAACCCTGAAGACTCTACCAAAAAAACTGTTAGAACTAATAAGCAAATCCAGCTAAGTTATAGAGAACAAAATCAGTATACAAATATTGGTTGCATTTCTATACTCTAAAATGAGTTATCAGAAAGAGAAATTAAGAAAATAGTACCATTTACGATTGCACTGAATACCTATGAATAAAGTTAACCAAAAAGATAAGAATAGATAAAAATAAAGATAAAAATGTTAACGATGTTAACATTTAACATTGTTAAAATGTCTGTATTACCCAAAGCTATCTACAGATTCATTGCAATCTCTATCAAAATTCCATGGCACTTTTTTTTTTTTTTTTTTTTTTTTGCGGTACATGGGCCTCTCACTGTTGTGGTCTCTCCTGTTGTGGAGCACAGGCTCTGGACTCGCAGGCTCAGTGGCCATGGCTCACAGGCCCAGCTGCTCCGCGGCATGTGGGATCTTCCCGGACAGGGGCACGAACCCATGTCCCCTGCCTTGGCAGGCAGACTCTCAACCACCGCGCCACCAGGGAAGCCCCCATGGCACTTTTTACAGAAATAGAGCAATTGTAAAATTTGTATGGACTACAAAAGATCCGAGATAGCCAAAGCAATCTTGAGAAACAAGAACAAAGCTGGAGGCACCATGCTCCCTGATTTCAAACTGTATTGCAAAGCTATAGTAATCAAAGCAGTATGGTATTGGCATATAAACAGATACATAGATCAATGGAACAGAATAGAGACCTCAGACATAAACCCATGCATATATGATAAATTAATTTGTGACAAAGGACTAAGGATACACAATGGGGAAAAACAGTTTCTTAAGTAATGGTGTTGGGAAAATTGGACAGCAACACACAAAAGTATGAAACTAGATCACTGTCTTACACCATATACAGGAATTAGGTCAAAATGGATTAAAGATTCGAATGTAAGACCTGAAACCATAAACCTTCTAGAAGAAAACATAAGTGACGTTGGTCTTGGCGGTGATTTTTTGGGTATGACTCCAAAAGCAAAGGCAACATAAGCAAAAATAAACAAGTGGAACTACATCAAACTAAAAAGTTTCTGCCCAGTAAAGGACACCATCAACAAAAGAAAAAGGCAACCTATGGAATGGGAGAAAGTATTTGCCAATCATATATATGATAAGAGGTTGATATTGAAAATATATAAGGAACTCATACAAATCAAGAGCAGAAGAAAATCCAATTAAAAAATGGACAGAGGACCAGAACAGACACTTTTCCAAAGAAGACATACAGATGGGCAGCAGGCACATGAAAAGATGCTGAACATCACTAATCATCAGGGAAATGCACATCAAAATCACAATAAGATACCATCCTACACCTGTTACAGTGGCTTTATCAAAAAGACAAGAAATAACAAGTATTGGTGAGGATGTGGAGAAAAGGGACGCTTGTGTACTGTTGGTGGAATGTAAATTGGTGCAGCCACTATGGAAAACAGTTTGGAGGTTCCTCAAAAAGTTAAAAATAGAACTACCATATGATCCAGCAATTCTACTCATGGGTATTTGTCCAAAGGAAATAAAAACATTAACTCAAAATATCTCTGCAACCCCACTATAATTGCAGTATTATTTATAATAGCCAAGATATGGAAATAATCTAAGTGTGCATTGATAGATGAATGGATAAAGAAGATGTGGTATCATATGCAATGGAATACTACCAAGCCCTAACAAAGAATGAAAACTTGCCATTTGTGACAACATTGATGGACCTTGAGGGTATTAGGCTAAGTGAAATAAACCAGACAGAGAAAAACAAATACCACGTGATTTCACTTACACATGGACTCTAAGAAATAAAACAAATGAACAAACAAAACAGAAAAAAAAAACCAAACTCATAATACAGAGAACAGATTGGTAGCTGCCAGAGCAGAAGTGGGTAGCAGGTGGGGCAAATGAGTAAAGAGGATAAAGAGGTACAAACTTGCAGTTATAAAATAAATAAGTCATGGGGATATAATGTACAGTATGATGACTGTAGTCAATATTGTATTATTTATTTGAAAGTCACAAAGGGAATAAATCTTAAACGTTCTCATCAAACGAAGAAAAAAAAGTTTGTAACTTTGTATGGTGATGGATGATAATTAGACTTATTGCAGTGATCATTTCACAGTATATATAAATATAACATCATTATGTTGTACACGTGAACCTAATATAATATTATATGTCAATTAAACCTCAAAATTTTACATGAAATTAACACTGTTTATTAATTTAAAATATCAATAAAGCTAAAAGTCAAGCAAACAGAAAACAAAGTAGCGACAATAATAATTTCTGAAAAAAATTTTCACTAACAACTCCTTCATTTAGCACAGCAACTATTTCCACTTTTGCGTGTTACCATCTATTTCTGATCCGCATAGTTATATTTTATTTAATTAAAATTATAAAACAGCATATTGTTTTATATAATGCTTTTTAATTGCCACCACATTTATAATATTTTGGTTTCCTATATAGTCTTAATCATTATACTTTGAAATGTCTACCTATCTATCCTATTCAATGACGTAACATGTACTTAGCTGGTCTCCTATATTTGGACATTTGGATAGCTTTTTTTAAAAATAATTAGCAGTGAATATTTTATAAATGCTGTATTTGGTTTTTTGTTTGTTTTCACATCTGCTAATTATATTTTTTAAGGATAAATTCGCAGGAATGCTATTTCTGAGACAGTGTATAAACAACTTCGTAGTCTGAATAGTTATACTAATTTTTATGTGCGTTAGCAGAATTTTTCATTCAACATCACATAATTTCAGAAAATATGCTAATTAAGTTTGGCTTGTGTGATGTATTTGTTATTCTAGCACAAGTGATAAGTAAATTTAGGTTTATGAGATGGGGAAGAGTTGGATTAAAGGAATGCCAGAAAAAAGGCGATATGTGACTAGGAACTGTATTATGATGATGAGAGTTCCCTGTTGAAGGCATGAGAAAAACATTCATGGACTAGGGACAGAACGATAGTCACAAACAGGTATAGGCAAAATGTAAATAGCAAGAAAAAAATGAAACAAAAAACAGTTTCAATTAACATTAGTTTTCTTTGTAGTAAGCACATTGTTGATCTTAGATGGAGAATGATGCCTGGAAGCCAAAGATGGCTCCATCTTCAAGAGGAGATCAGGATAAGGGTTTGAAAAGAAATGGGACAAGAAACCTCAATTTTTAAAAATGCAAAAAAAAGAAACAAATTCTTTCTCAAAATACCCATTACTTTCCTTTCCTTTTCCTCAGGTAATTACTTAATCGAAGGAAAGCAAATTGGATATATTAATTAATAGAAAGATGTTAAAGAATGAATTATTAACTTATTATTCCTCCCAAGAATTTTGTGGGAAAATGTGTTAAAGGACTGAACTCTAAAGGCATAATCCTAGACAGCCTGGTAAAAAGAGGAGTGATAATTGTGGATAGAAAAGTTTGGCTTTTCACTATTTACTTCCTGATTCTCCTGCCCAATTATGAAGGAGCTTAGGAAAAATTAAAAGGTGACTCAAGATGACTAATGCCTGGGTACAAATCCCATTTAAGTCACAAACTATCTATAAGGTCAAGGGTAAGTCAGGAACCATTAATTCTCTCATTTGTCAAATGGAAGAGATAATCATATCTGTCCTATCTAGCTTAGAGGAAATTGCTTCAGAGAGAATAAACCCACAGGATTCAAGAGATCAGCAAAACTTTAGCCCTCATTTAGATAAAATTGAAAGCTGTAGTGGTACTTGTCATTGTCCACCAAATTTGTTTGTACATTTCTGGAAAACTGTAGTTGATTTTTAAAATTAGCTTCAGCTACCCAATTAAAACTGATAGTTTTCCGATTATAATTATCGATTGAGTTTCTTTCCTTTAATTGTTGAGAGGGGGTAAATTATGACTTCAAAACAGAGGAGTCTTCTTGTAATACACCAATTTCAACCAGATTTCTAATTCTTGGGTTGTAACTTATGGACTAACGTTTTCATTATGCTTTAAATCTCAATAATTTTTGAAGTAGTTACTATGTGCAAGACACAATGCAGTGAGGGCAGCAGAAGGTGAAGATTTGATGATGAATGAATCTTGGACCCTTCTGTGAAGAGCTTGCAGATGTGGTGGTTATTTGTCTAAAGGCTCAACTGAAGCTCTGGTTGGAAATTAAATTTCTCAAGGAGACGCAAAGCAAGGAAAGAAGAGGCCTCGTGATGTAATCAAGATATTTCTAACGAATGCCTCTTAGACAAGGCAACTGGGACAGGTTAATCAATAGAGTCAGTTACAGCTGGGAAAAATAAGTGATGCATAAACATCTTAAAACACATAAATCTACTTTCCTTTAATTCTCTCTTGATGCAGGGTCAAGGTTTTTGCTTTGTGTGTGGATCTATTGTTGGTTGGAGCTCACCTTCGTCTGTTAAGCCATAGAGCATCATTCAGATTCCAGTTTTAGCTTTGTTGAATGGTGCAAGAGCTTAAAGACACATGCATGGTAAGGTCACTCAATGTAAAATATGTCTAGATTTGAAAAATATTTTTCTTGGCCTTGTTTTTCACCTAATTTGACTGCAAATTTTCTTGAAGCTACCAACCATTATGAAGCTTTTCCAAACCACTCATATTAATTTTCATAGAAACAACTCTTTTTTTACTCTCATATCTCATTAGTTTATATAACATTTGATTAAATTACATAATAAAAACAGCAAGTGTAATTGCATAAACAGTTTTTAGAATAAACTATTTGTCTCTACTGACTGAGCATATAGGTCAGTAAGTATACACAGATGGATTGGAGGTTCACTTTTTTGTGCCAGGAGCCTTCAGCCCTGAAGTGTGGTGGGGAAGGAACCCATTTACAGAGAGAGGAAGAGTCTCCTCTAATCCTGTGAATTAGTTACCTGGAGTTAAGGGCTTCCACTGTACATTCAAAGGCTAGTGAGATAAAAGGAGGAATTGGTGATTAAGAACAAGGTATGTGAGAGAAGTAACAGTGAAAGCAAAGGTGTTGGGAAGAGAGTACTTTGAAGAGAGAGGGGAGTCTTTCTGATTGAGTTACAGAGAGATCAAGTAAAGTTAACTGATTAGGGGTGGAGTGGAAGATTGCAGTACTTGGGGAATAAATGGGTGATAGATAATTAAGGGAAGAGAAATAGTAAGAGTGGACTCTGCTTTTGTTATGTTTGGCTGAGAAGGAAGATAGATTGGGTGGAGTTTGAGGAAGAAATTAGGTTGAGAAGAAGTTTGGTTTTGGAGTTTGGGGTTTTGTTTTTGGATTACCGTACACTTAAAAATTTTAGAAAGGAGCTAGTAGAGAGGAGTAGGTTAAGAATGTAAAGGGCTACATTTAAATATATTAGAATATATGGAACATGATTTCTTAAGGCAGTGCCCTATTATAGATCATTTGGCATTTTAGAGGCTCAATAAATTATGGAATGAATGGTCTTCAGAGTTACCAAAAAGAAGAAAATTGAAAACACTGCCTGGCTAAAGGAAAAAGAAATTTGCTTGAGGACGTAAGGTAGTGTGTGCTTATATTAATTCACTTGGATTAAATGTGTACACCTGAAAAAATGGGCATGGTTGTCTGATAATATCTCAAGTAGAGAACCTGTAAAAATGTCTACTTATTTAAGAAAAGAAACTAACTCTGCTTTGAAAAGAGTAATTTGTCCATTGAAACCTGTTAGGTATCACTATCAGATATTATGTTTACTAAGAAGCGTATGGCATATGCAAATATTTTATAATGTTAAATGGAAAAGGTAGAACATAAAATTGTACAAACAATATGATTATAACCATGTTAAAATACTTATAGAAAAGGTAATTTGTTATATCTTACTACTTTTGAGTGATTAAATGAAGCAGTGGGGTGGGGGGGAGCAGATATTTTACTTACTCCTGAAAACCTATTTATTCTTTTCAGGATAATTATGCTTTTGACTCATTTGCAGTTTTTAACATTATTGAGCAGATCCCCTGATCATAAGATCTGTTTCTCTACAAGGAGTGAGTTGATAGCACAACATGCAAAAAGAGGGCAAAATCCCTAGCACTAGGCTACGGGGCCACACATTTCCCCTCCCTCTTCTCTCTCCCATTGGCAATCAGTTAAGTGCACTCTCCCACTGAGTGACTTCAAATGCGACTTCAGTATCCCTCTCAACATTTGCCTCTAACAATGGTGCCTACCACTGTGCCTGGTACATAGTAAACATTGAATATATTTTTATTGAGTGAGTGAATAAACTTGGCACACAAGATGGAATCTATTTTCGATCTCTGCCATGTGTCAAAGTAAATAACAGAGGGATTCACAAGATAAATGTTAAAGAGAGACATAGGAAAGAGAGAAAAAATTCGAGAAAAAAATGTAAGGTAAAACTTATCTGATTTTAATTGCAGGACAACTTTCTGAGTAGGGAAGCATTAGAAGAAATCACAAAGGAAAACAAATAGATTGGATTACTCAAAAATCAAAACTATTGTATTTTAAGCAATTTTTAAAAACTTAAAAGCAAACAGAATATTTGCATAGATTAAATAATTGCATGAATGACATAGATTTAACAACTTTAAGTTATATAATTATATGTATATTGTTAAAAAACACTAGGATAATTTAAAATTGCAAAGTTTATAAACAGAAGGTAAACAACCAGTAAATATGTAAGAAAATGTTTAATCTCAGCGATCAAAGAAATGAAAACAATGCTAATAATCTCATAACTAATAAAATAAGTTTTTAAAAATGTTTACATTAAGATTGGCATATTGTGGTAAAAATATTTTTGAAAGCAATACAGATAGATCAAGCACTGTAAAATATGCCTTCATGCCTTTTGATTTAGTAATTTCCCTTCTAGGAATACATCCATGGAAAGCAATCTAGAACACATGAGAACATTTTTGCATACAAAGATAATCATTACAAAGCTAGTTATTGTAGAAAAAAATAGAAACAATCTAAACACTGAACTATTGGGAAATAGTTAAATTCTGGTATAAATGGTATATAAAAATATTAACCAGCCATTAAAACTTGTTGTTCTAACTTGGAATCCTCAGAAAGGGACCTTGAAAAAAGGATTTGTGTGCAAGAGTGTCATTAGGAAGAATTCCTATGAAAAATCAATATAATTTCAGGAAGGATGGCAAACATGCAGCCCCATAGAAAGTAGTTTTGCTCAATCTACTTTATTCAGACTACCAATTTAAATTTTAACGTCATCCAGAAACACCCTCACAGACACACCCAGAAATAATATTTAATCAAAATCTGTGCACGCTGTGGTCCAATTTTGTTAACACATATAATTAACCATCACATGGAGGATGAAGAAGAAAGGAATCAAAGACAGTTCTCTGTGTTCTACCTTAGATCCCTGTGTGAACAGTGGGTCCATAATTTCTGAAGAGAGTATGGAAAGAAGGGCAGACTTGAGGTACTGGTGAGAAGTTTAGTGCTGGACATGTTTTGTGGAGCATATATGGGTCATCCAATTGTAAATATACTGCTTTGGATCTGGATTGGAGATACAGAATTGACAGTGGTCAGTATATAAGCTTTAGAAGGAGAGGATGAAATTCCCCAGAGAAAGTGTGTATAAAAAGAAAGGGTAGAGGGTGAAGGATGGAACCCTGGAGGATTATAAATATGAAAGGACAGGAGAAAGTCAAAGTCACAGAGGCAAGATAACAGAATGAGACCAGGAACCCAAGGCAGGAGTTTCAAGAATGAAGAAGAGGAAAACTATCATCCACTGCCAAGAGGTCAAATATGGTAAATACTGAAAAACGTCCAACAAAAATAGCAAATAGGAGGTTTGTGTTATCTCCAGGGAGAAAACCTTACAGAGCTGGGATGGATTGAGAAGTGCCAATGCAGAGGAGGTAGAGACATGAAACATATACTTACGCTGTCAGCAGCTTAGATTGATGGAAAGTGAAGAGATGACTCAGAATGGAAATAGGTTAAAGAATATTCTTCTAAAATGCTGAAGGGAAGATCAGGGATGGGAAGAGGAAAGACAGGGAACAAGGTCCCTGAAGAAGAATGAGATCAGAAAGAAATAAGATCCAGAGTACATGGAAAGTTTGGTTTCAGACATGCTGGTATTACTGCCCATTCTTTTCTGGTCCAAATAAACACATGGAAGTTTGTCATTGCAATATTAAATTGCATTCTATCATAGGTGATGGATAAAAATTTCTGTAGTTTAGATGTTACCTTTATATATAAGCTTAGGACAGTGCTTAGTTTCATGATTTCAAAAAATATCTTTATCCAAATGGAATAATATATTTGAAATTACTGTGTAAACTCTAAAGAACTATATAACTGCCAACAGTAAAGTCACTGGGAGCGATTTGAAAGAAACGTAATTTCTGTTCTTTATTCTCTACCTAAATAATAATAATATGTCCCAGGGCATATGTTTCTTTTGTAAGAGGTTCACAAAATTCCACTTTCTTGCCTTTCTTTCTTTTTATCTTTTTTTTCTTTTTAAAATACCTCCCAAAGATCTCCTTTGCTTTCTATCTTATGGTCCAGTTTTTTCCTGCACTGCTCTAATGATCTTTTCATAGTTCTCTATTTTGCTAATTTCTGCCCCCTTGAATCAATCCTGGACCTGTAGCCTAAATTTAATTTTCCTCAAACACTGATTGCTACTTCACTATTCTAGTCAAAATCCTGCAATAGCTCCCCAATTTCCCTGCATTAAACGCAGAATAAAGTTTGTATTTCTTAGCCTGGAATTCAAGGCACTCCATAATCTGGTCTCCACTTTTCTCTTCAACCTTCTCTGTAACTTCTACCTAGTACCTACCTATCTTCTAACCCTTCAAATTGATATGTTTTGTTTCTTGAAGTCATCTAGATGGACCGTATATTTTTATAAGGGTAGTGTATTTCCCAACTTTCAGAAGCACCGTTCACACTGCAACGTGGTTGGTGCCCACTAGCGTTGTACAGCTTACAACCTGCATAAATGGAAGCGACGGCCCCTGTCTCAGAGCAGAAATATTATTCCAACCTCTGAACTCCAATTATATCATGACCTGCAGCTGGATTTCCCTCTCTATTCTTCTGTAAACCTACATATCGAGAAATTATAACTAGTTCAAATTCAAACCCAGTATTTAAAATCTTCCGTCAGCTAACTTCTCTGTAACCATCTTACCTTATCCTCAACATGAATTCTCCATTATGAGTGGGCTGTTGTCTACCATCAGGTCTCTACATACATGAATGCCCACCTCGGAGCCATTTCATTCTTTTTCCTTCAACCCTCACTCTTTCCCACCCTCTTCCAACAATGACAATCCATCTTTTATGAAATAAAATAGTTTTCACCATCTCTATAAACTTTCAATGATTGTTCTACTCCACAATCATCCTCTCTTTCCTGAATTAATATTAAGGTTATAATATGTGCTGTAATATTTAGCACTTGGTTAAAATCCCATCTTCCATTCATTCGTTTGTCATGCATCAAATTTTGTCAACCACCAACTAGACTATGATTCTTCAGTGGTTGAAACTTTGACTTTTATAACATTTATATCCCTTAAGCATAATACACAGTCATATAATATTTGCTTGTTGATTTGATATTTTCACTAAAATTTAAAAATGATAAAGCTAACCCTTATGTTTGTCTGTAGAGTCTTAAAAAGTTAATTTGTAATTTGCAGTGTAATTTCGTAGGGTTTTTTATTTTACTGTCCAGCATGCTTCTTTTGTCTTTGAGTTCCATTAGGAAACTATGCTTTTGTTTCTGTATCTGGTATGACTTTATGAAACCCAAGAAGAGCCAATGGTTTTCTTTCCTGGAGTTTGTGACCTGAGGCTGCTGGTGCCTTTCTTGACTGCCAAGGGGAAAATATCTCCTTAAATAATGAAGACAAAGAAATATAGAAAGAGTACAGAGATGGAGAGAGAGAACTGTAATGAAATTCTTTGAGCCCATAAATCCTTTTATATTTGAGGTTTGCTGCATCCCTGGACTGGCCGTTTATATGAGTCAATAAATTCCCCATTTAGGAACTAAGCCACTTTGAATTGGGAGGGTTTCTGTTATTTTGCAACTGAGAGACCTGACTCTTACATTTGTAATATATAAACTTAAGAATGCTAAAATATGGGCTTCATTAGGAAAAAGGGAGTCATGCCAGAATATTGAAGAGGATCAAAGTATTGTAAAATACACCTACTATTAAAAAAAAATTGAAGCTAGCGTATAATGAAGAAACTTGGGAAAGGAAGTGTATGAATTATACTTGAACTATAACATTTATACATCTTTTTATTCATAATGTTTTCTTAAGTATCTCTGTCAACATCTGTCAACAAAACTATATCCAAGTAGGCGAAGGGGTTTGAATTAGTATCTTTCTTATAGATATTTTAACCATTTATACTATTGGTATTCTTCAGAGATTAACCCTTTGCCCAAAACATAGAAAAATCATTGCTATGACTGAGTTTGAATTATTTTACAACATGTTTATAACCTTTTATTATCCATTTAATTCAAGGGTAGTGATGACTACATTTATTTGAACTAGCCATAGGCTTGAAGGTAGAGCGCATTCTTTGGGTTGTATTACGCAAGGTACTTTTAGAGAATAGACGATCTTATTCCTTCGTCCTTTATTCAGTTATACTTGGCACTCAGAAGCCTAGCTTTTGCATTGCATGTACATGCTTAAAGAGGAGCTTCGAGGAGTTCTCTTTTCACCAAACTGTGGGCAGAAAATGACATACTGTGCAGCACGTGCCAAGTAAAGAAGCAAATTTCCCACAGAATCACGAGACAGCCCCATCTGTAACTCTGGGGTAGCTGTGGTCTCATGCCAAGTCTTTGCTCTGGAGGAGTTAAATAGGAATCTTTCCCAGAACTTCTGAGAATAGTCATGTCAGTTGAAGGTCCTGGTGCCAAGTATCTGATAACCACTGGCCTAGACTCATAGGAGTCCTTTCTACCTAGCAGCTGCCTGGCTTGCTGCAGTTCACTTAAGAGAGGCCATGTTGCTCTTTGACAAAGCAGTGTCTTAATCTGGAAGACTAGGACCCACTTGGATAATCCTGAGATTAGTAACAACTTAAATTATGTTGTATTTACCCTATTGGTAGAGTTGTGAAAACTTCTTACGCATTTTAGAAAGATTTCCACTTAAAATGTGTTGAAATAGAAAATTTTGTGTGGAAATTGTAGTTGTCCGACATCTGAGAAAAAAATAGCTGGGCTAATTTTCTCTCCTTGGTGATTGATGAGATACGAATCACCAGATAGGCATTTCTATATTGAATTTGTATTGCAAGCTGAAAAACTAAACCAGTGTTAAATTTGATAATCTTCAGGGAGCAATTATGTCATTTTGAGGTGAGGCAGTAAATAACCTATTTTACATACTTCTAATTCTAATCTTCTGTTGTGACTGACCAGAGACTGCCTAGTTCACCTAGGAATAAACTGGGGCACTGAGAAAAAGCAGTAGAAGGTGTGAAATTTTAGAGACAAGGGCCTGATAGAAAATACTGTTTCTTAGGGTGGCCCTTGAGGGAATAGTGCTTTACTGTTGCAAGCATGCCTAAAGGGCTTCTTCCTTTTGTTTATTTCTTTTAGCGCCTATGTACTCATCTGTGTTAGTATTAATAAATTACTCTTTGCTTAAGCACTTAATGTAAGAGCCTATTTTCCCTGTAGCCTGGAACAACGCCACCACTATCACAAGATGAAATAAGCATGAAAGATTGAGGAGTGCCTTGGTGAAGCAACATTCTGCTTTATTTTCTTTGCTCTTCAGATAATGACTCTGGGGAAGGAAGAGAAACTCCAGAACTACTTTGTTCTCTTCAAAGACTGAGCCTCAGGAGAAAAAGTAAGAAGACAAGACACCTTTCAGGCTGAAGGGCCACAAAACACGCCAGCCCTGTGCCTTTATTTTATTATATTGATGATACTGAGTTCAAAAATTACTTACTTTAAAAAAAAAAACAGCTATGAGTAGTCGATAGAAGAAAACTAATGGTAGTGTTTAAATCAAACTTTAGTTTGTTCATATACATTCTCAGTTATGTTTCCCCTTGAAGAGTGCACAATTTTAATGCACAGGAGGAAAAAAAAGCAAATGAAAAACCTCTAGATTCTCATCACGCAATCAAATAAATAAAAGAGCGTGTCTTCATAATTGTTGGACATACACAGATGAGTAAAAAATTGCTGAGATTTACTGTTAGTTGATGTGCTAGTTTCCAGTAAAAAAAAACAAACAAATATGAACCCTTGCACTATCAGTAAGTACAATGTGGAGTGAAATTAAGTGGCTGGTGATGTAGTTTGAGAGGAGCACGTAGACCATGGAAGGGAGAAAAGGAAAGAGAAGGGGAGGATTTTCTCCAGGAGCATAAACTTTCCAGGTCAGTCCCTCTTCTCCAAGCTCAGTGATGTCTAGGCTCCTGTCCTAACCATGGGCTATTCAGGTTTTCGCTTGCCCACCTCCAACCAACTGCGTACTCTGTGACCTTGAACAAGCAATTTCACCTTTTCTGGTCTTGGTTACACACCTGTTGCTATGGACTGAATGTGTGTATCCCCTCAAATTCATAAGTTGTGCCCATAACCCCCCTCGTGACTGTATTTGGAGATAGGGACTGTGAGGAGGCTCATTAAGGTCATCAGGGTGAGGTCCTAATCTGATAGTGTTGGTGCCCTTATAAGAAGAGGAAGAGACAACAGAGCCTTCTCTCTCTGCCCTGCAAGGACAGTGAGAAGACAGCCTTTTGCAAATGCGATGTGGGCTCTCACCAGAACTGGATCTGTAGGTGCCTTGATCTTGGACTTCCCAGTCTCCGGGACTATGAGAAATGTTTGTTGTTTAAGCGACCAGTTTATGGTAGTTTGTTATAGCAGCCTGAAATGACTAAGACGACTGTAAACTGAGAAAAATGAGGTATATAGATTACCTCTTATACCTTTTCAACACTAACATTTTATAACTGAAGTTAGAGGTTTGAAACAGTAATTAGATATCATATTTTGCCTCTTAGCTGAATGTATATATGTGTGTGTATATGTATATACATATGTCTCTAGATCCTTCTAGATCCTGTTGTGATTCCTTGCGATTTCTCTAAATGTCCATATTCTCTTACACACACTTGCCATCTCTGAGTAGAATGTTCAGGCTCTCAAATTGTCTCTTGTTGTTCAATCATATCTTTCCCATATTCAAACCCCATTTGCCCACTTCAATTTCAGCTGGACCAGTCAACCCTATGAGAAGCGCCATGGAAGTGTTAAAGAAAAGGATCTAGAGGCCAGAATATACGATAGCAGAAAAGCTTCAGAAGGATGGATGATCTTAGGGTAATTAATAAATATAATTGAGATATTTTAAGGTAGATATAATTATAACTAAAATGCTATTCATGCTGCTATATTTTCCTCACAATTTTTTGATGCCCATTAGGCGTATGAGCCTTGTTAACTAGAATTCCCTCAGAGTCCATGAAACAAATCTCTTCTTGCTGATTAGGTAGTTTATTTTGAATTATTGCTGGCAAGGCTTGGAGCTATGGTTACTCTTCTTTGAATCTTGAATAGACGAAAGAAATCCAATATGAGTTTTTTAAAATGAAATTTATACCATGAATTAACATGAAAAAATGTTAGTTATAATATTAAAACTTTTATATGTGATATTAAAAACTTAATATTCTTAATAAAACCTATAATATATTATAGGACTTAATATAAGTCCTGTGATAGCAGAATTAAGTATTTTATTATCAAAAGTATTAAAAAAAAAACCAGCTCCAAAGCCTTTTTTGAAATAGGTAGGAATATAAACTTTTGTGTACTTATTTACACCAACACATATTATCATTGTTTTAGTATTTGTTCGTGTGTTCTTTTTTTAACTTTGGGGGGACAAAGTGAAAGATAAATTATTGACCCTTGAGCTGGAAAGTCCGAGGGTTGGGCCAGTAGATTGAGGTGGTCAGTGTATGTATCCAGAGCCCTGGCTCTGTGACTCTTTCTGTACTCCAGTATCATCTTTATTTAGAGGATGAACCTTTGTGTTGGGAATTTTCATAGAGTAGCTGCATGACTGGTTTCTGAAAGACGACTGTATGTCAGTTCATAAAGTTTTAATAGGACAGTACTTGTGCTTGCGTGGAAAACTCTTGGCTACTTACTTTATGAGAGTGGGAGAGTCACGTGTTCTGGATGCCAAGGGGGGGAGTCTTTCCAGTGACTGGCTGATTCCAAAAGAAATCAGACGACGACCCCTGACATGTTTACTGAGGAGATTTTTGCACCATCATCATGCAGGTACCAGTGGCTTGAACTTTCAAATATTTAGCTGCCTGACTTCAGAGATGTTTGATATAAGACAATTTATTCTGTTCTGTTCTATTACACTTTTTCCCAATGTAACACCACTAGCTACTTTACCTTCCTATTATTGATATACTGATATTATTTCCTATATGTATACCACTTAATGAGTCAACATGAACATCCATTTTATCTCCTTTTGGAAGAAAAAAGGATCAATTATCAACCATCTCACTTAATTGCAATACATGATTGGTGGGCTTTGGCTAAACTCCATGAGGAGCATGACCAGGTCTGTTTTGCTGAATGAGTGATGAATAAATTCACAAATCTCTCATATACTTTGATTCCCTCTTATGATCTCCAACAGTTTCTCCTGCCAGTCCTCTGAAATCCCACCAACATATTTTTTTTTTACTTAATATTTACCAGTTTGACCAGAGGGAACAGAGATACCCATTCTCTTTAATCCATCTGATCCTACTTATATTATTATATATTTATAATACTACCTTTGTTTATATTTAAAGTACAGATTATAAAGCACATTCACATACTTCTCATCGAATCCTCATAACCACCTCAAGGTTAGCTTATGTGGTCAAATTATGCCCTCCCTTAGCACCTGATTTACCTTTGCAGAATTTAGTAATTGCCTATTTAATATCTATCTGTGTGCCTTACACAGTGCTTAGCAGACAGTATCTGTTGAATCAGTACTTGCCAAAGGAATGGATGACTTGATGAATGAATGAAAGTTTCTATCCCTATTTCATAGTTGAGAAAACCGAGAATCGGAACATCTGAGTGACTTGCCTAAATTCAGAGTTCAAAATAGGTCGAGTCAGGGCTCAAACTCTTTTGGACTTCAAGCCCTTCCTTTTTCCCAATCTAGCCGCTAGACTGTGGAGAAAATACAAAGACAAATTTATCAAACAAATAGAATTGATAGAAGCCAAATAGGAAGTATGATCGTATGTTAGTTTCCTAGCGCTGAGGAAACAAAGTACCACAAACTAGGTGGCTTATAACAATAGAAATTTAGTTTCTCACAGTTCTGGGGGCCATAAGTACGAATCAAGGTGTCAGACGGCTTGGGTCTTTCTTGGGAGCTCAGAGGGAGGATCTGTTCTGGGGCTGTCTCCTCGCTTCTGGTGGTTGACAGCAATCCTTGGTGTTCCTTGGTTTGCAGCTGTATCTCTCCAACTTTTACCTTTGTCTTTACACTGCTTTCTATTCTATGCATCTGGTATCCTTTGTTCTTCTTATAAGGACACCAGTGGTTGGATTTAGAGCCCACTCTAATCCAGTATGACCTCATCTTAACTTGTATCTTAATTACATCTCCACAGACCCTATTTCCAAGTTAGATCACATACACAGGTACCAGGGGTTAGGATGTCAGCATGTCTTTCAGGAGAACACAATTCAAACCACAACAGATGATTTTTTTAAAAAGGGACTAATATGTGAATAATTTAAATGTGGTTGAATTATTTCCACAAGTAACACTTGCCATAGGACTAAGGTTATAACTTTATTAAATCACTTAGTGCAACATTTCCTCAAGTGTGTTTTTTAAACTAGTCTGTGGGATAATAGGAGGTACTGCTTAGGGGGGGGGAAAGGGTCTTATTATTAAATAGTTTTAAGAAACAGTAGGTCAAAGAAAGTTAAATGGCTTTACAGGCTATTTACAGTACTCCTCGGAGGCTTTAATATGCCAGAGTACATTGGGAAGATGTAGTACAGACCATTTTTTAACTTGAGTGCTGTCCCAGGGAACACCCTTTATGAGACCCTGACTTCACAGGTAACATTATTTTGTAACTATCTGTTTACAAATTTGTCTCAGTAGGTTGTAAGCTTCTGAAAGGCAGAATCCATATTTCACTAATTTTTGAATCCTCAGAACACGCTTAGCATCTGACAGCTATAGGGCCATGCGGTTGTATAGGACAGCGGTCCCCAACCATTTTGGCACCAGGGACCGATTTCGTGGAAGACAGTTTTTCCACGGACCTGGGGGTGAGGGGGATGGTTTCTGGATGATTCAAGCACATTACATTTATTGTGCACTTTATTTCTATTATTATTACATTGTAATATATAACGAAATAATTATACAACTCACCATAATGCAGAATCAATGGGAGCCCTGAGCTTGTTTTCACTTGCCACTCACCGATAGGGTTTTGATATGAGTCTGCAAGCAATTGATTTATTATGGTCTCTGTGCAGTCAAACCTCTCTGCTAATGATGATCTGTATTTGCAGCTGCTCCCCAGCGCTAGCATCACCGCCTCATCTCTACCTCAAATCATCAGGCATTAGATTCCCATGAGAAGAACACAACCTAGATTCCTCACATGCTTAGGGTTCGTGCTCCTGTGAGAATGTGATGCCGCCACTGATCTGACAGGAGGCTGAGCTCAGGCAGTAAAGCGAGCGAAGGGGAGTGGCTGTAAATACAGATGAAGCTTTGCTCACTCACCTGCCACTCACCTCCTGCTGTGCAGCCTGGTTTCTAACAGGCCACGGACCGGCACCCGTCTGTGCCCTGGGGGTTGGAGACCCCTGGTGTAGGATACAAATAAATGATGCTTGCTGGACTTGTGTAACCCAACCACACTGGACACGTAGAGTGGTATTTTACCAGTGAGGATTTCTTTTAGCTATGTCACAAATCCTGGCCACTCTTCCCTGACCATAAAGGGGTTACTTTTTTCTCAGATAATAAGAAATTTGGGAGGAGGCAGTCCACAACTGATGTACAGCTGCTCAAAAGGAATCATCAAAGACACGGATCATCTTGTTTCAGTCTTCTGTAATAGGAGGTTTCCTCTCAATGTTTCAGGATGGCTGCTTCATAGCCAGCCTCCACTTCTGGGCGCCAGGCAGGAAGGAAAAGTCTGTTTTCCTTCTCTCTCTCCTTCCTTCTTTCCTTCTCTCCCTCCCTCCCTCCCTTCCTCCATCCCTCCCTCCCTCCCTCCCTCCCTTCCTTCCTTCCTTCTTTCTTGCTCTTCCTCCATCTCCCTCCTTCCTCCCCCACCCCTCTCTTTCCCTTTTTGTTCTTTTAACAAATTTTTGGGCAAGCCCCCCAAAATGGCATACCATTGGCAAAGAAGAATGAGAGAAGGGCTTTGCAGTAGCAAGGTCTTGAATCCCGTGCAATATAGGTTTGTTTGTCACTGTTGTTATTGTTAACAGTACTGGAGTTGCAACTGGTGCTGACCTATTTATAGAAAAGAAAAGGTTTTTGTAATTTAAATATTTTTATATTTTAAATTCCATAAAGAAGAAATTTGTTTCAATAATCACTTAAGCTGTTAGGTTATATAACCTCCTAGTAATAAACTATTTTGATGGGAGAGAAAAATGTGTTGGAGAGTGTCCCAGGAATTCTGGACGCAGAATAGTAGGCTAATTGAGTGCTTATGCAGTCATTGGATAAACTCACAATTCAACTGAACAAGAAATTAAATATATAACCTCAAAATATTTCATGATTCATTGCATTGGGAAACCAGTATTAACTTATTGCATCCTATTGATTCAGCATGATAAATAGAGCATTTTAATGGGGACTTTTATTCCATAGTGATTCAGTTTCCAACATTTGTAGAAATTTTATATCAGCCAGCAGAACAGCTAGCAATCTTGAGCCATGCTGGTATGTTTGCTTTTCAAAGTTGGTGCCCTTTCCCTCTTAGATACAGCCATACTCAATTAAAATCATGCAATGTTGGCTAAGTAACAGGGCAGCAACCAAGACTGAAGTTGTGGAGAAAAATTCCAAAGCATGTCTGAATAATAGGAAGCAGGAACTCAAAATTAGAAACTGCTTTCTGCTGTAATCACACCAGTGCAGCCGTTAGAGATGTTTCCATTGATTTTGGGAGTGTAGGAGACACAAATTAAAAATAAATAACTGTAGCAGCATTGCCATGACTTTTTCTGTCACATTTAATTAATTGGAAGTTTGGACAACTTAGGACTTTGAATAGCTGCTTTATTTGTCTTTCATTCTATTCTTAGGCTTTCTGTTCCTATTTAGAAGGTAGCTCTCCTTCAGTTTGTTTTAATCTTAATATCAAGACAGTTAATCAAGGAATTGATCATCAATGATTGCATCATTAAACATGATGTTCTAGCACCTCTGACTTCTCAAACATGAAGCAAGTGGGACTGACCTCACTCTCCCTCAGATGTCCGCTCATAAAACCCTATTTTTAGGGAAAGAATGCAGGAGATTTTAGCTCTGTCACATCTCCCAAAGATTATGGGATTGAAGAGAGTATAACCCCCCACTGCCACCGAAACTCATTAAGACCAGACCCAGAGGTTTAGTCAAACCTCAGCCCCAGACTCTGTGGTCAAATTCCCTGATAGGCACACGGTACGTTTTCATTGCATTTCACTTCTTTAGGTTCTAAATGAAGCCCTGTGTATTGTGCTGAGGACATGCTAGGCCGTAGGCTCCTAGGTAGCTTCTCAGGGCCCTTTCTTCCTGTCTGAGGGCCTTTGCACAGGCTGGTTTTTTTTTTTTTGCCTAGAACATTCCTCTCTCCCCTATTTGCTTTTGTCCTACATTCCCTTCAGGTCTTGTTTTAAATTTCACTGGCATACCAGATGAGTTTTTCTCAGTTATGAACTCCCAAATACACTTCTACTTTACTTAGCATATTTATAATTATTAATAATTTCTCAATTATTTGGGTAGTATCTTACCTTCTTCCTTGGGTGCAATGTAATAGAAGCAGGTCTGAGATATATGAGAGGAATAGAGCACTGTGGAGCTGACCCAGCATTGGGCTCGCATTTCTATTTTAACCCTAATAACAATGTATTATAATAACCTCTGTACATGATGCTTTTTTCTATCAAATTTTTTGTGCCCCAGTACTGAATACTTGTTCTCCTATGCAAGTATTCCCATAACATAGGAGCTGACAATCTAGAGTTTAGTCATCTACTCATGAAAAGTAATTAACTTTTCAAGCTATCCTACGCCAAATACCAAACAAATCAGCAAATGTGGTAGAGCTGTATTATCTATTCTGTTGGCCTCTAGCCACAAATGAGATGGAGAAGCAATTTATTTTGATAGCCATTTTAGTTCCTAGAGATGGCATAAAGTCTGTAAATATAAATTTAAATGCTACACAGTTTATAAAGCATGTCATAATGAAATTCTGCATATTGGCTAAAGCAGTGCCTCAAAATACTGAAGATACAGATGCAGAATTAAAACTAGAGGGCTAAAATATTATAACAGGATGTGGAAGAAAAGCAAGACAGGATATTAGTGGAAGTTTACTATTTTTAGGACTTGCTTGGGGCATAGTCATGTCTCTCAACAATATATAGAAGTTTGTAAAATATTATTAACTTCTAAATCTTATAGTATGTGAATGACTTGCTTATTCAAAAATAAAACTAAGAATAGGGAAAAAATTGTAATATTAATATGCTTTATTTTTAACTTTTGTTTAACTAATACATCTTTTTAAGTTGGTTATATAAACATTATTATATTCTTAGAAGATGATGTTTGAAATTATAAACATACTTTTAAATATATATATTTTGAAGATTGGCTTCAGGAAGCTAAGATAGAAATAAGTAGTGTAGATGACAATGGGGATGTGGAACTATAACCAGTACATTTGTATAAATTGTGAAGACCTTGCTGAGAGCACAGTTATAGAACTACTTCCCAGATAACTGGTTTCATGAAGTTCTTCCATGATTATGTAGCAATTCTGGTTTTTTTTTTTTTTATCATTGTTCCATAATTAAGAGGCTGTGGTTTTCAAGAGTTTTTCCCTTTGATCCATTTGACGTGCAGAATGTTTTTATTATTCTCCACCCTCAAAACAGCTTCCCACCCAATTATTATTTATTTATTTTTGTTGCGGTACGTGGGCCTCTCACTGTCGTGGCCTCTCCCGTTGCGGAGCACAGGCTCCGGATGCGCAGGCTCAGCGGCCATGGCTCACGGGCCCAGCCGCTCCGCGGCATGTGGGATCCTCCCAGACCGGGGCACGAACCCGTGTCCCCTGCATCGGCAGGCGGACTCTCAACCACTGTGCCACCAGGGAAGCCCCCACCCAATTATTTTTTATTACAAAAGCATTTAACATTTTAGAAATCTCTCTATGACTGAAATGTTAAGACTATGTCTGTTTTTATTGTGAAAATAATGGATGAGCATGTTCCAGTCACTATTTCTGTTTTAAAGTTTGGTGGATGTTTATTGCATTCAGTGAATGCTACCGGTTGCATTAATGCAGTCCATTTACAAAATAGCTGCATTTTATAGTCAATATATCAATATTAGTTACCAGATAAATCCTCCAAATCCTCCAAATGAGAAAGTTGAGGTTCCTTTTGTAATATTGCAAAAGCACATTTCTCTCAGGAGTCATAATGACTTAAAATAATTTTAAAAGTATACCTGTTTGTTTCCAGTTTCTATAGAAAAATTGGTTGATTCCTTACAAGTTATAAGTTGAATGGGAAGTTTCCTCTCCTTAGGTTGAGAATTGATTTATGACAAATTGTTGAATCTCTAAGATTTGCATTTGTGTATTTGAAACGTGGCTCTTAACTGGTTTGGCTCTTCATGTCACATGGGTTTTAGTAAGGAATAAGGAATATATTTGTCATGCCAAATCTTCCCCCTACCCCACCGTTTTTGTTTTGGCTGCACTACACAGCATGTGGGATCTTAGTTCCCTGACCAGGGATCGTACCATGCCCCCTGAAGTGGAAGCATGGAATCTTAACCACAGGACCGCCAGGAAAGTCCCCAAATCCCCCTTTTGTAATGACAACATGCAGGAGGCAAGAAATCATATGCAATTGCATTTGATTAGTTCTAAAGTGTGGAGGTTCATGACCACTAAAATAGTTATTTCTTAATAATACAGTTTAAATGAAAATACAAAGAGTGGACACATCTTCCAAAATATTGTGTGTTAAAAAAAAATATTGTGTGTTACAGCAAAATATGGTTTATTGGCCACTCTATTAATCTGGCATTTCTCTTAATAATGACATTTGTGTTTTGGCAGTAATAGGTTAGAATGTGATAATTGGTATTTATTATTGTGACCCCAAAAATGTGTAAGATTTTTAAATACCCTCTGACTTATCAAAGAAAGATTAAATTATTTATATTTTCCAAGGCACTTCAGTATCTAGAAAATTGTAATTCTTTGACAATATTTACTCTCTATATAATATAGACAATAATTCTCTATATATTAGAATACCTTATTCCTAGGATATGTTAAAAAAAGAAACCCTGGAATTTGCAGTCATTTTCCATTTCAAGTACTTCTTTACAGCCTGTTGAAATTCCTGACATACTAATTATTATAGAATATGACTAACTTATTTTCCTTTTATTCATATATTCTGTGGGGAAAAAAAGTTAAAGTGAAAAGATTTGAATAGTTTACTATTTAGGAGACCCCTAAATGATGAAATATTGTTCAAGTTATTAGATCCCCTTAACAGTATCACTATTAGTGACTTTCTTCTAATCCAGGAGCTTATAATTGAATAAGAAATAATTGGAATTTTCTAAGCATGAAAAATAGACTCTCTGAAAGTCTTAACTAGGGCTAAGTTTTTTTTTTTCAGTGTAGTGAAAACCAAAAGCAGCATGTTAGGTTCAGCGTTAAAAGCAGGTAATATAATCAGTGAATGTATATAAATCAGGATATAAAAAGGATCTTGACTCATAGTGAGATAGAGATCAAACCAATAGGGCAGGCTCTCTATTCTGTTTTGCTTAGAAATAAGTAAATAGGCTGAACTTTAGGTTAACTAAACTCTGGGTGTAAATCAGCCATCTTTCAAGACCCTGAATTAACCTGGCATTTCTCTTAATGCCACTGAGTTAACCTCCTTCACTTAACAAGGGCTCAGAGGCCCCATGGAATTTACACCAATCAAAGCAGTGCCGGCAACCAAACAGCCTCTGTTTCAATACAAGAAGAAGCCAGGGGCAGAATACAAGTTACTGGTGAGTCTTGTACTTTGGACCACTCAGCAGGGCAGACATTCTTCTCCAAATATACCTTAAAGCAAAAGAAGGGACAGTGCATACCATTCTGCACCTGGCTGGAATCCAGGGGAAATGTAAACTAAGCTGACCCGACTGGTAGGTAACAAGTTTGACTAACTTGTTTGGGTCCCAGGACTTACTCTTGGTGAAAGCTATTAAAAGGTGGAATGTATCTTTGGCATAATTTCAGCTGTTTTATGTATTCATTCCTACTTCATTTTGTCCTAGCTTGTGATTTATTATGTGACCTTAAACTTGATTTAAACTTGAGAAAGCCCAGATCTGGAGATTCTTTCAAAGTTTGTTTCAGGAGATGGGACTAACTAGAGTCGTAGAGTATCCACCGGCAGCAGTTTCAAATCTCAGCTCTGCCAAATCTAGGTCTGGCAGGTGTAACCCTCCTACACCAAGTCCCTCATCTCTAAAATGAGGTTCCTAACATCTTCCACGGAGAGTGTTACTGTTTTTTTAAAACTCATATACTGAAGCACTTGGCACATAGTAAGGACTCAATAATGATTGCTCTGAACCTCTTTCTTCCTTTTCTCTTTCTCCCTTTTATGGTGACAGAGGGCTACTAATAATGTCAGATTTTCTGTTTTTGTTGTCCTTTACTTTTCTCTCTCTGATTCTTCTTTCCTCCATCTCTGAAACTGAGCCCTATGCTTGCTATTAAATTATACCTTAGTGTCAGGAAATGAGCCTAGCCTCTTGCTATTAAAAGTGTCTTTGTGGGCTTCCCTGGTGGTGCGGTGGTTGAGAGTCCGCCTGCCGATGTAGGCGACACGGGTTCGTGCCCCGGTCCGGGAAGATCCCACATGCCGCGGAGCGGCTAGGCCTGTGAGCCATGGCCGCTGAGCCTGCGCGTCCGGAGCCTGTGCTCCGCAACGGGAGAGGCCACAACAGTGAGAGGCCCGCGTACTGCAAAAAAAAAAGTGTGTGTGTGTGTGTGTGTGTGTGTGTGTGTGTGTGTGTGCTGATATTTATGCTGTACTGACTGTCAGTTCATATATTCTGGCCAAAATTTCTTTTTATCATGGATCTTAACCCCTGCATTTTACCTTTTCTGAAATGGTAAAATGTCACAATGTTTTCAATGCTGCAACTGGCAGCGATGGAGTAAAAAGACAGAGAATGATGTTACTGGAGAATGACAAGTTAAATTTTCTTCTCTCTTCTGATCCTTTCTGGGTGTGTGGATGTATTTACTTTCTCAATGTAAGGAAGGGAAAATATTTTCTCTCTACTGTTTTCAAGATTAAAAAATATCAGGGCTCCTGAGCCTATAGAACTGATCACTGCTGAAACAAGCAGACTGAAAAGGAGTGAAAGTGTAGAGTTCACATGTGTTGTGTTTACTATGCGTGAAGCACCATTATAAGGATTGCATGAATCATGTCATTATTTTCACAAAAACTCTATCATTGTCCCTGTGTTACAGATGAGGAAGTTGAGGTGCAAATATGCTAAGATGATTCCTCGTCTCACAGAAGTGTCAGGGCCAGGATCTGAACCCAGGGAGTCTGGTGCTGAGGAGAACCTTATCTGCCTTCTAATGTATGATGTGAACACACCAGTAAGGGCTATGATCAGTCTCCATCTCCTAAAATTGTGCTACTCACCAGATGCACCGACATCACCTGGGAGCTTATGAAAAATGCAGCATCTCAACCTCACCCCAGACCTACCAAATTTTAATTTGCATTTTAAGAAGATCCCCAGGTAAGTAGCATGTAAAGTTTGGGAAACACAAGCCTCAAGCATTATTTCTGGGATCATATATATACTTTTTGTGTGATATAGGGAGGAAAACAATCAGGATTTTTAGATCTCAAAGGGATAAAGATTTAGAGACAATGCAGTTCAATCTCTTCCTTTTGTAATTGTTGAAAATAAGTTACATGGCGGTTAAATATGTATTTAAGAATAAATAAATTCTTAAGAATTCAATAAACATTTTTTGAGGGTCTGTCACGTGCCAGACTATATGCCAAGTGGGCTGGGGATACAAAGACACATAAATCATATCCCCTGGGAGCCAAATGGAAGAGACAAATAAAGTGCATGAGATTTATAGGTGCTATGATAGAACCATATATATATATATATATATATATATATACTGTGTATAATAGAGCACAGAGGAACAAAGAGGTTGGGTTGGGAATCAGGAAAGACATTATTACAGACATAGTATTGGAGCTGAGTCTTGAAAGATTAATAGGTATTAACCAAAGGCACTAGAATTTGAGCCTTTTCATTTGCAACTAGGCCAATGAACATCATCATTCAGGGCCACAAGTTATTCAGAGAAAGGAGATATTTAGAGGAGTGAATCTCAAACTTGGCTTCACATAGAATTACCTGGAGAACTTTCAGAATGCCTATTCATGGCTCCACCTCCAGAGTTACTGATTTTGTTAGTCTGAGAGGAGATCTGGACATTCGTTTCTTTGTTTGTTTATGTTCTGAAGATGACTCTAGGGTCCACACAAGGCTATTATAGTTCTTTTGTGCTTGGTTTCCCTCTTTTTTTTTTTTTGCGGTATGCGGGCCTCTCACTGTTGTGGCCTCTCCCGTTGCGGAGCAACAGGCTCCGGACGCGCAGGCTCAGCGGCCATGGCTCACCGGCGCAGCTGCTCCGCAGCATGTGGGATCTTCCCAGACTGGGGCATGAACCCGTGTCCCCTGCATCAGCAGGCGGACTCTCAACCACTGCGCCACCAGGGAAGCCCGGTTTCCCTCTTTACTCTCTGGGTCTTCTGACCATTTCATCTGGTTCCTGACCCAGCTTTCGGCCCTGGACTTCAGACCCACCCTTGTCATGAATCGCAACTTGTTACCCCTTGGATCCTGAACTAAGTCTGACGGTAGATGCCGTATTCGTGTGACCCCCCGTAAGCATGGAGTGCTTTTTCTGTAAATCACCACATGTTGGGGCCAGAGCCAGCCCACTCTCAGAAAAGTTAGCATTAGAGCTGCCTGAGAACAGACGCACCCAATCTCTATAACTAGCGTGCAGCCCTACCCACAGTATAAGACGTCATAATTTTCTCTCCCAAATAAATAGAATATCAAAAGATTTTCTTTTACAGTTTTTTAAATTGAGGTAACATTGGTTTAAATGTTATATGTTTCATATGTACAATATGATATTTAGACTTCTGTATACACTATAGTGTGCTCACCACCAAAAGCTTAGTTTCCATCTATCACTATATAGTTGACCCCCTTTACCCATTTCACCCTCCCCCACCATTCCCCTTCCCCTCTAGCAACCACTATATTCTCTCTGTATCTATGTATTTGGTTTTATTTTGTTTGTTCATTTATTTATTTTATTTTTATATTCCTCATATGAATGAAATCATACAGCATTTGTCTTTCTCCATCTGACTTTAGCATAATACCCTCAAGGTCCATCCCTGTTGCTGCAAAAGGCAAGATTTTATCTTTATTATGGCTAAGTAGCATTGTGTGTGTGTGTGTATATGTATATATAACACCTATCTATCTATATCCATTCAACTGTTGATGGGCACTTAGGTTGTTTCCATATCTTGGCTATTGTAAACAATGCTTCAGTAAACATAGGGGTGCATATATCTTTTCAAGTTAGTGTTTTCATATTCTTTGAATAAATACCCAAAAGTGAACTAGCTGCGTCATACGGTAGTTGTATTATTAATTTTTGAGGAATCTCCGTACTGTTTTTCATAGTGGCTGAACCAATTTACATTCCCATCAACAGTGTATGAGGGCATCCTTCTCTCCACATCCTTGCCAACACTTGTTATTTCTTGACTTTTTTTTTTTTTTTTTTGCTGTACATGGGCCTCTCACTATTGTGGCCTCTCCCCTTGCGGAGCACAGGCTCCGGACGCGCAGGCTCAGCGGCCATGGCTCACGGGCCCAGCCGCTCTGCGGCATGTGGGATCTTCCCGGACCGGGGCATGAACCCGTGTCCCCTGCATCGGCAGGCAGACTCTCAACCACTGCACCACCAGGGAAGCCCCTATTTCTTGACTTTTTGATAATAGCCATTCTAACGTGTGTGAAGAAATATCTCATGGTGGTTTTGATTATCATTTCCCTAATAATTAGTGATGATTAACATCTTTCCATGTGCCTGTTGGCCATCTGTATGTCTTCTTTGGAAAAATGTCTAATCAGATCCTCTGCGCATTTTTTAGTTGGATTGTTTGAGTTCTTTATATATTTTGGATATCAACACCTTATCAGATATATGATTTGCAAAAATCTTCATTCAGTAAGTTGTCTTTTTGTTTTGTTGATGGCTTCCTTTTCTCTGCAGAAGCTTTTTATTTTAATGTAGTCCCATTTGTTTATTTTTGCTTTTGTTTCCCTTGTCTGAGGAGACATATCTAGAAAGACATTGCTAAGACCAATGTCAGAGTATACTGCTTATGCTTTCCTCTAGGAGTTTTGTGGTTTCAGGTCTTACACTGAAGTCTTTAATCCATGTTGAGTTAATTTTTGTGTATTGTATAAGATTGTGGTCTAGTTTTGTTCTTGTGCATGTGGCTGTCTAGTTTTCCCAACACCATTTATGGAAGAGACTGTCCTTTCTCCATTGTATGTTCTTTGCTCCTTTGTCATAAATTAATTATCCATATATGTGTGGTTCATTTCTGGGCTTTCAGTTCTGTTCCACTGATCTGTGTGTCTGTTTTTCTTCCAATACCATGCTGTTTTTATTACTATAGCTTCATAGTATAATTTGAAAGCAGGAAGTGTACTTTCAGCTTTGTTCTTTATTTTAAAGATTGCTTTGGCTATTCAGGGTCTTTTATCATTCCATACAAATTTTAGGATTTTTTGTTCTACTTCTGTGAAAAATGTTGTTGGGATTTTAATAGGGATTGCATTGAATCTGTAGATTGCTTCAGGTAATATGGACATTTTAACAATGTTAATTATTCCAATCCATGAGCACAGAAAATCTTTCCATTTATTTGTGTCTTATCAGTTCCTTTCAACAGTGTCTTATAATTTTTGGTGTACAGGTCTTTCACCTCCTTGGCTAAATTTATTCTTGGTATTTTATTATTTTTGCTGTGACTGTAAATGGGATTGTTTTCTTTATTTATCTTTCAGCTAGTTCATTGTTATTGTATAGAAATGCAACAGATTTTTGCAGATTGACTTTGTACCCTGCAACTTTACTGTATTAGTTTATTATTTTTAATAGTTTATTGGTGGGGTCTTTAGGTTTTTTTCTTTATGTAAAATCATGTCATCTGCTGATAGTGAGTTTTGCTTCTTCCTTTCCAATTTAGATGCATTTTATTTCTTTTTCTTGATTAATTTCTGTGGCTAGGACTTCCAATATTATGTTGGGTAAAAGTGGTGAGAGTGGGCATCCTTATCTTGTTTCTGATCTTGGAGAAATAGCTTTCAGTTTTTCATTTGAGTGTGATGTTAGCTTTGGGTTTGTCATATATGGCCTTTATTAGGTTGAGATATATTTCTTCTGTACCCACTTTATTGAAAATTTTTATCATAAATGCATCAGTGCCTCTATTGTGATGATCATAAGATTTTCATTCTTTGTTTTGTTAATGTGGTATATCACATTAACTGATTTGTAGATATTGAAACCTGGAATAAATCCCACTCGATCATGGTGTATGATCCTTTTAATATATTGTTGTATTTAGTTTGCTAATATTTTGTTGAGGTTTTTGCATCTATATTCATCAGAGATATTGGCCTGAATTTTCTTTTTTCATGCTCTCTTTGTTTGATTTTGTTATAAATCATAAAGTGAGTTAGGAAGTGTTCTCTCCTCTTCAGTTTTTTTTGAAAGAGTTTGAAAAGAATAACGTATTAAATCTTCTTTGAATGTTTGGTAGAATTCACCTGTGAAGGCATCTGGTTCTGGACTTCTGTTTTTTGGTAAGGTTTGGATTACTATTTCAATCTCCTAATGATTGATCTATTCAGATTTTCTATTTCTTCATGAATTAGTCATCAGAGGTTGGTTGATCATAAGAATTCATCCATTCTTCTAGGTTGTCCAATTTGTGGGCATATAGCTGTTCATAGTATTCTCTTATAATCTTTTGTATTTCTGTGGTATCCTTTGTATTTTCTCCTCTTTTTTTTTTTTGATTTTATTATCTGGGTCCCTTCTT
Organism: Aethalodelphis obliquidens; assembly: GCF_003676395.1. Classification (NCBI taxonomy): domain Eukaryota; kingdom Metazoa; phylum Chordata; class Mammalia; order Artiodactyla; family Delphinidae; genus Aethalodelphis; species Aethalodelphis obliquidens. The sequence goes on along the minus strand of NW_020837945.1, from coordinate 97,718,760 downwards.
TTCTTAGTAAGTCTAGCTTACGCTATGACAATTTTGTTTATTTTTTTTTAAAGAACCAGCTGTGAGTTTCATTGATGTTTTCTGTTGTCTTTTTAGTCTCTATTTCATCTATTTCCATTGTGATTTTTATTTTTTCCTTCCTTCTACTGACACTGGGCTTCATTTGTTCTTTTGGTAGTTCCTCTAGTTTAAGGTTAGATTGTTTATTTGAGATTTTTATTTCTTGAGGTTGGCCTGTTGTTATAAACTTTCCTCTAAGTACTGCTTGCTGTATCCCATAGATTTTTGGTATATCATGTTTTCGTTTTTATTTGTCTTCAGGTATTTTTTTTAATATCTCTTTTGGTTTCTTCATTGACCCAGTAGTTATTCAATAGCATGTTGTCTAGTCTCCATGTACTTGTGTAATGTCCAGCTTTCTTCTTGTAGTTGATTTGTAGTTTCATATTATTGTGATCAGAAATGGTGCCTGATATGATATCAATCTTATTAAATTTGAGACTTGTTTTGTGTCCCAACATATGGTCTATTCTTGAGAAAGTTCCATGTGTGCTTGAGAAGGATGTGTGCTTTGCTCCATTTGGATGGAATGTTCTATATAAATCTATTAAGTTCATGTGGTATAATGTTTCACGTAAGGCTGCTGTTTCCTTGTTGACTTTCTGTCTGGATGATCTATTCATTGATGTAAGTGGGGTGTTAAAGTCCTCTATTATTATTGTGTTGCTGTCAATTTCTCCCTTTAGGTCTATTAATAATTGCTTTATGTATTTTGGTGCTCTCATGTTAGGTGCATATGTATTCATAAATGTTATGGCTTCTTGATGGGTTGTCCCCTTTATCATTGTGTAATGTCCATTTTTGTCTCGTGTTACCTGTTTTGGCTTGACATGTGTTTTGTCTGAGTATGGATATACCTGTTTTCTTTTGGCTGCCATTTGCTTGGAGTATCATCTTCTATCTTTACTTTGACCCTATGTTTGTCTTTGGAGCTGAGATGAGTCTCCTAGAGGCAGCATATAGGTGGGCCTTGTTTTTAATCCAAACAGCCATTCTATGTCTTTTGATTGGTGAATTCAAGCCATTTACATTTAGGGTGATTACTGATAAGTGAGAACCTAGTACTGTCATTTTATCTTTTGTTTTCTGGTTGCTCCATATCTCCATTGTTTCTTTTTCCTTGTGTTTCTGTCCGCCTTTTTAGTTTAGTGGTTCTCATGATGTTTTTCTCAGTTTCCTCTTTTTATGTTTTGTGTCTGTGCTCTAAATTCATGTTTTGTGGTTACCATGAGGTTTGTATAAAATATCTCATAGATAAAATAGTCCCTTTTCTGCAGATAGTATCATATCTTCATTTGGCAAATGGGCTCTGTCTTTTAACTCTTCCCCCTTTAAGTTTTTGTTGTCTCAAATTATCCCTTTTTATATTGTGCATTTGTTACCAAATTAAAGAATTTTTACTGCCTCTTTCCCTTTATCTTTTATGCTATAATTATGTGTTTAACAATCTATTCTGATATAGAATTGCAGTTTCCTGATTCTGTTTATTTATCAACTTACTAATAGTTTTGTGTACTTTTACCTTTTCATTTCCCATAGAAAATCTCCTTTCAACATTTCTTATAAGACAGGTCTAGTGGGGATGAACTCAGCCTTTGTCTGTCTGAGAAAGCCTTTATTTCTCCTTCATATCTGAAGGATAACTGCTGGAGAGAGTATTCTTGTCTGATAGTTTTCATCTTTCAATATTTGGATATGTCATTCCACTCTCTCCTGGCATGTAGAGTCTCTGCTGAGAAATCTGCTAATGGCCTAATAGGGTTCCTTTGTAGGTTACTGCCTTCCCCCCACCCAAACTGAAAAGTCTTTATCAATAACTTTTAACAGCTTTAATATAATATGTCTTGGAGAAGGTTATTTTTTGCATTTAGAAAATTAGATGATCTCTTAGCTTCATGGAGTTGTAAATCTAGTTAATTCATGAGGTTTGGGAAGTTTTTAACTGTTATTTCTTTAAATAAACTCTCTCCCTTCTCCCTCTCTTCTCCTTCAGGGATTCCCATTATCCTTCTGTTGCCTTTCGTAATGGAGTTGGATGTTCTTGTAGAATTTCTTCACTTTTAAAAATCATAGTTCTCTCTCCTCTTTTACCTGAATCATTTCTATATTTCTATCTTTGAGCTCACTAATTCTCTTCCATATGGTCTGCTCTATTTCCAATGCTTTTTTTTGTTTGTTTGTTTTTTAACATCTTTATTGGAGTATAATTGTTTTACAGTGGTGTGTTAGTTTCTGCTGCATCACAAAGTGAATCAGCTATATGTATACATATATCCCCATATGCCCTCCCTCTGGAGCCTCCCTCCCACCCTCCCTATCCCACCCCTCTAGGTGGTCACAAAACACCGAGCTGATTTCCCTGTGCTATGCAGCTGCTTCCCACTAGCTATTTATTTTACATTTGGTAGTGTATATATGTCCATGCCACTCTCTCACTTCGTCCCAGCTTATACTTCCCACTACCTGTATCCTCAAGTCCATTCTCTATGTCTGCATCTTTATTCCTGTCCTGCCCCTAGGTTCTTCAAAACCTTTTTTTTTTTTACATTCCAGATATATGTGTTAGCATGTGGTATTTGTTTTTCTCTTTCTGACTTACTTCACTCTGTACGAAAGACTCTAGGTCCATCCAACTCACTACAAATAACTGAATTTCGTTTCTTTTTATGGCTGAGTAATATTCCATCGTATATATGTGCCACATCTTCTTTATTCATTCATCTGTCGATGGGCACTTAGGTTGTTTCCATGTCCTGGCTATTGTAAATAGAGCTGCAATGTACATTTTGGTACATGACTCTTTTTGAAGTATGGTTTTCTCAGGGTATATGCCCAGTGATGAGATTGCTGGATCATATGGTAGTTCTATTTTTACTTTTTAAGGAACCTCCATACTGTTCTCCATAGTGGCTGTATCAATTTACATTCCCACAAACAGTGCAAGAGGGTTCCCTTTTCTCTACACCCTATCCAGCACTTATGGTTTGTAGATTTTTTGATGATGGCCATTCTGACTGGTGTGAGGTGATACCTCATTGTAGTTTTGATTTGCATTTCTCTACTGATTAGTGATGTTGAGCATCCTTTCATGTATTTGTCGGCGATCTGTATATCTTCTGTGGAGAAATGTCTATTTAGGTCTTCTGCCCATTTTTGGATTGGGTTGTTCTTTTTTTGATATTGAGCTGCATGAGTTCCTTGTATATTTTGAAGATTAATCCTTTGTCAGTTGCTTCATTTGCAAATATTTTCTCCCATTCTGAGGGCTGTCTTTTCGTCTTGTTTATGGTTTCCTTTGCTGGGCAAAAGGTTTTAAGTTTCATTAGGTCCCATTTGTTTATTTTTGTTTTTATTTCCCTTTCTCTAGGAGGTGGGTCAAAAAGGATCTTGCTGTGATTTATGTCATAGAGTGTTCTGCCTATGTTTTCCTCTAAGAGTTTGATAGTGTCTGGCCTCACATTTAGGTCTTGAGTCCATTTTGAGTTTATTTTTGTGTATGGTGTTAGGAAGTGTTCTGATTTTATTCTTTTACATGTAGCTGTCCCGTTTTCCCAGCACCACTTATTGAAGAGGCTGTCTTTTCTCCATTGTACATTCTTGCTTTATCAAAGATAAAGTGACCATATGTGCGTGGGTTTATCTCTGGGCTTTCTATCCTGTTCCATTGATCTATATTTCTGTTTTTGTGCCAATACCATACTTTCTTGATTACTGTAGCTTTGTAGTTTAGTCTGGAGTCAGGGAGCCTGATTCCTCCAGTTCTGTTTTTCTTTCTCAAGATTACTTTTGCTATTCAGGGTCTTTTGTGTTTCCATACAAATTGTACAATTTTTTATTCTGGTTCTGTGAAAAATTCCATTGGTAGTTTAATAGGGATTGCACTGAATCTGTAGATTGCTTTGGGCAGTATAGTCATTTTCACAATGTGGATTCTTCCAATCCAAGACCATGGTATATCTCTCCATCTGTTTGTATCATCTTTGATTTCTTTCATCAGTGTCTTATAGTTTTCTGCATACAGGTCTTTTGTCTCCTTAGGTATGTTTATTCCTAGGTATTTTATTCTTTTTGTTGCCATGGTAGATGGGAGTGTTTCCTTAATTTCTCTTTCAGATTCTTCATCATTAGCGTATAGGAATGCAAGAGATTTCTGTGCATTAATTTTGTATCCTGCTACTTTACCAAATTCATTGATTAGCTCTGGTAGTATTCTGGTAGCATCTTTAGGGTTCTCTCTATATAGTATCATGTCATCTGCAAACAGTGACTGTTTTACTTCTTCTTTTCCGATTTGGATTTCTTTTATTTCTTTTTCTTCTCTGATTTCTGTGGCTAAAACTTCCAAAACTATGTTCAGTAATAGGAATGAGAGTGGGCAACCTTGTCTTGTCCCTGATCTTGGTGGAAATAGTTTCAGTTTTTCAGCATTGAGAACGATGTTGGCTGTGGGTTTGTCATATACAGCCTGTATTATGTTGAGGTAATTTCCCTCTATGCGTACTTTCTGGAGGGTTTTTATCATAAATCGGTGTTGAATTTTGTTGAAAGCTTTTTCTGCATCTGTTGGGATGATTATATGGTTTTCATTCTTCAGTTTGTTAATATGGTGTATCACATTGATTGATTTGAGGATATTGAAGAATCCTTGCATTCCCAGAATAAACCCCATTTGATCATGGTGTATGATCCTTTTAATGTGCTGTTGGATTCTGTTTGCTAGTATTTTGTAGAAGATATTTGCTTCTATGTTCATCAGTGATATTGGCCCATAGTTTTCTTCTTTTGTGACATCTTTGTCTGGTTTTGGTATCAGGGTGATGGTGGCCTCTTAGAATGAGTTTGGAAGTGTTCCTCCCTCTGCTATATTTTGGAAGAGTTTGAGAAGGATAGGTGTTAGCTGTTCTCTAAATGTTTGATAGAATTTGCCTGTGAAGCCATCTGGTCCTGGGCTTTTGTCTGCTGGAAGACTTTTAATCACAGTTTCAATTTCAGTGCTTGTGATTGGTCTGTTATATTTTCTATTTCTTCCTGGTTCAGTCTCAGAAGGTTGTGCTTTTCTAAGAATTTGTCCATTTCTTCCAGGTTGTCCATTTTATTGGCATAGAGTTGCTTGTAGTAGTCTTTTATGATGTTTTGTATTTCTGCGGCATCAGTTGTTACTTCTCCCTTTACATTTCTAATTCTATAGATTTGAGTCTTTTCCCTTTTTTTCTTGATGAGTCTGGCTAATGGTTCATCAATTTTGTTTATCTTCTCAAAGAACCAGCTTTCAGTTTTATAGATCTTTGCTTGTTTTGTTCTTCTTTCTCTAAGTGCTTTAGATGTAATATTAGGTTGTTTATTTGAGGTGTTTCTCGTTTCTTGAGGGAGGATTGTATTGCTATAATCTTCCCTCTTAGAACTACTTTTGCTGTGTCCCATAGCTTTTGGTTCATTGTGTTTTCATTGTCATTTGTTTCTAGGTATTCTTTGATTTCCTCTTTGTTTTCTTCAGTGATCTCTTGGTTATTTAGTAGTGTATTGTTTAGCCTCCATGTGTTTGTAATTTTTACATTTTTTCCCTGTAATTGATATCTAGTTTTATAGCATTATGGTCAGAAAAGATACTTGATAAGGTTTCAATTTTCTTAAATTTACCAAGGCTTGATTTGTGACCCAAGATATGATCTATCCTGAAGAATGTTCCATGAGCACTTGAGAAGAAAGTGTATTCTGTTGTGTTTGGATGGAATGTTCTATATATATCAATTAAGTCCATCTTGTTTAATGTGCCATTTAAAGCTGTGTTTCCTTATTTATTTTCATTTTAGATGATCTGTCCATTGGTGAAAGTGGGGTATTAAAGCTCCCTGATATTATTGTCTTACTGTCAGTTTCCCCTTTAATGGCTGTTAGCATTTGCCTTATGTATTAAGGTGCTCCTATGTTGTGTGCATAAATATTTACAATTGTTATATCTTCTTGGATTGATTCCTTAATCATTATGTAGTGTCCTTCTTTGTCTCTTGTAATAGTCTTTATTTTAAAGTCTATTTTGTGTGATATGAGAATTGCTACTCCAGCTTTCTTTTGGTTTCCATATGCATGGAATCTCTGTTTCCACCCCTCACTTTCAGTCTGTATATGTCCCTAGGTCTGAAGTGGGTCTCTTGTAGACAGCATGTATATGGGTCTTGTTTTTGTATCCATTCAGCTAGTCTATGTCTTTTGGTTGGACAATTTAATCCATTTACATTTAAGGTAATTATCAGTACGTATGTTCCTATTATGTGCTTCCTGGGCTTGATTGACTATTTCCTTTCCCATATTAGGGAAATTTTCAACTATAATTTCCTCGAATATTTTCTCAGTCCGTTTCTTTTTCTCTTCTTTTTCTGGGATCCCTGTAGTTCAAATATTGGTGCTTTTAATGTTGTCCCAGAAGTCTCTGAGACTGTTCTCAGTTCTTTTCGTTCTTTTTTCTTTTTTCTGCTCTGCAGTAATTTCCACTATTTTATCTTCCAGGTCACTTATCCGTTCTGCCTCAGCTATTCTGCTATTGATTCCTTGTAGAGAATTTTTAATTTCCTTTATTGTGTTGTTCATCATTGTTTGTTTGCTCTTTAGTTCTTCTAGATCCTTGTTAAATGTTTCTTGTATTTTCTCCATTCTATTTCCAAGATTTTGGATCATCTTTACTGTCATTACTCTGAATTCTTTTTCAGGTAGTCTGCCTATTTCCTCTTCATTTGTTTGGTCTGGTGGATTTTTACCTTGCTCCTTCATCTACTGTGTATTTCTCTGTCTTCTCATTTTGCTTAACTTTTTGTGTTTGGGGTCTCCTTTTCAGAGGCTGCAAGTTCACAGTTCCCGTTGTTTTTGCTGTCTGCCCTCACTGGGTAAGGTTGGTTCAGTGGCTTGTGTAGGCTTCCTGCTGGAGGGGACTCTTGCCTCTGTTCTTTTTTTTTTTTTTTAACATCTTTATTAAAGTATAGTTGCTTTACAATGGTGTGTTATAACAAAGTGAATCAGCTATATGTATACATATATCCCCATAGTTCCTCCGTCTTGCTTCCCCCTCCCACCCTCCCTTGCCTGTGTTCTGATGGATCAGGCTGGATCTTGTCTTACTGGTGGGCAGGACCGCATCCGATGGTGGGTTTTGGGGTGTCTATGATCATATTATGATTTTAGGCAGCCTCTCTGCTAATGGGTGGGGTTGTGTTCCTGTCTTGCTGGTTGTTTGGCATGGGGTGTCCAGCACTGGAGCTTGCTGGATGTTGAGTGGAGCTGGGTCTTAGCGTTGAGACGGAGGTCACTGGTAGGGCTCTTGCCAACTGATATTACAAGGGGCCGGGAGGTCTCTGGTGGACCAATGTCCTGAACTTGGCTCTCCCTCCTCAGTGGCTCAGGCCTGACACCCGGCCAGAGCACCAAGACCCTGTCAGCCACACAGACCGGTACCTGGGGAGTTTCTTGCCTTTTGGGAAATCTGAGGTCTTCTGCCAGCGTACAGTAGGTGTTCTGTAGGAGCTGTTCCACATGTAGATGTATTTTTGATGTATTTGTGGGGAGGAAGGTGATCTCCATGTCTTACTCCTCCACCATCTTGAAGGTCCTCTCTCCAATACTTTCTAATGCATTCTTCAGCTCATTTATTGGGTTCTTCTGCTCCAGAAATTCTGTGTGTGTGTTTTTTTTTTAAGAGTTCATTCCAGTAAAGTGTTCCTTCTGTGCATTAATTTTACTCCTGAGCTCACTGAACTGCCTTTCTTAGTTTTCTTGTAGCTCACTGAGTTTCTTTATGACAGCTATTTTGAATTTTCTTTCAGTCAGATTGCAGTATTCTGTGACTTTAAGTTTGATTTCTGGAGAACTGTCGTTTTCTTTTTGTGATAACTATGTTACCATGGTTTTTCATGGTGCTTGATGAGTTGTTCCTCAATTGGTACATTTGAAACAGCAAACACCTTTCTTATTTAGATAAAGCTTTTAAAATTTTGATTCTAACAACTCAACTGGTTGGTAATTAAAACCTTTCTTTTGATTTTCAGCAGGTGGCATTATAGCACAAAGTTTTGGTTTCTCTTACCTGAACTGCCTCTGGCTATATTAGAGAACTGGCACTTTCCACCTTCCACTGCCTCTGCCAGAGGTGTCACTGGTGTCATCATTATCATTGCCTGTACCTCTGGGTCACTGGTGCCGTGCAGCTGCTAGTGTCACTACTGTTGCTGGCTTTGCAGCTGGGGACACTGGGATGGCGGGAGCTTCCACTGCACCCAGGGTCACCTAGATTGAGGGCATTGATGCCATGGCAAGGGGAGGGGAAGGGTGGGGGAAGAGTCAGGGTCACCAGTACCTCTACCACATCTGGGGTTGTTGGATTTGTGGGTGCTGCCAGCAGTGGCGGTGGTGGGGGACTGGAGTTGAGAGTGGTACCCCAGCTGGAGGAACCAGGGTCATGGGCCCTGCTGCTTGCACTGCCCAGCTCACTGTGCTCACAGGTTCCGATGTAGCCAGGAGGCTGGAGTAACATGTGCCTCTTCCTCTCCTGCTACTGGGTTCTCTGGGGCTGCAGCTCAGCCACTGCAGTCAGGAGGCTGGGCTTCTGGGCACTGCCTGCACTGCTTCCCCAGTCTGCCTCGTCCATGCATTTCAGTCCACCCACCTTCAGGTGTACGGATGTGTGGACCTCTCTGGTGTCCTGGTGGGCTGGGCAGAGGAATCTCTGTTGGATTCTGGATCCTTCACATGTCATAGATTGAAGAGGAGAGGGATAAAAAGAGCTTTTCATGCCACCATGGTGCTCACTGACATCAGTCTCTTTATGGTTTTGAGGAGGCTGATTTCCAAACTAATGACACCTGGATTCAGTGAGGGAGGAGTCAAAAATCTTTGTAGATGAAGCAAAAGTTGGACACCTTTTACTGATACACTATGAACCAAGTACAAGACAGAGAATGCATGTTTCCCAAAGCATGGCCTGTGAGCCACCCACATCAGAAGTACCTGGGGAAGCTAAATACAATTCAGTTTCTGGCTCCTGCTCTAATCCTTTTGGATAAGAATCTCTAGAGACAGGCCCCAGAGTTTAACACTCACCAGATGTAATTCTGACAGGCATCAGGTGGGAGAGTAACTGAATAAGTGTGTTATTTTATATGAAATCATTTTAGTAATCTGGCAAGTTTCTGTTTTTCATTATTCTTCACTGATTCTTATTTCAATTATATCCAAAAGAAAATGTGTCATAAGCAGTCAACAGAACACCATAAATAACCACAGAACAGGAAGTGCATTTCACATATTTGAACAGGCAAATATGTTGCTTATTTTTGTATTGGGACAATTTAAAAAGGCATGGTGTGGCAAGGCTCCTGAAGAGTTAAGGAGTGTTCATCTTTTTAATTTCTGGAGCACATATTTGTTGATGTGATTTCATTTTAAAGCAGTGATTTTGCTGACCAAGAGTACCCAACCGAACTGACAAGGAGAGAAAGTGGCACAGTGCCCAGGAATCATTAATGTTAAAAGGTTCGAAAGATGCTGCTAATGGGCAATGCTGGTGAGAAGTTCTGCTTTAAATGCAGAGATTTGTAGAGAGTAGAAAAGATGTGCTCCCCTGCATGCTTGTAAGGTTGGGGAGCAGCTAATGAAATTAGACAACTTGGTTGGAGTCAGGTGAAGTACGGGAAAAGGTCTCCTACTACCATGACTATTTCTCTTACTTAATTTCCCCCTTTCTCTCATTCAGCTTTTCACCACCACTCTTCATTTTTGCTGCTTAAATTTGGACTCTATTATACCTACTTTGGATTATTGCCAAAACCTCCTAACTGATCTCCTGGTCTTCATTCTCTTTCTTCTACTTGCTGCCAGAATCCCCTTCCTAAAGTTAGATCTCTTTCACTTTTGAGCTTAATATCTTGGCCATGAGTAGTTTCTCACTGCCTACAGAGTCAAGTCCAAAGCCCTCTCCATCCCAGTGAAGACACCCTGGCTCCTGCCAACCATTCCCCTCCTTGACTTGAGTCACTCACTTCATGCCATTTGCAGCCATGTCTCGTCCCATTTGATTGTAGTTCACTGAGCCATTTGTGAGCGTTCAGCTCTATTTCTTCCTCATAAGCAAGAGATAAGCAATGAACAAATCAAACCTCTTGAAAGTATACATTTCTGGCCAAGGCCTTTAGAGGTCAAACATGTAATATTTTTCCTCCCAACATCAGCTTATGAGCTCCCAAATTACATGAGTGCTGTTGGGAGAGAGAACGCATTATCTTGATCCCAAGGATTTTCACCGTAGTCCATGGAATTTCTCCCAGGAAGTTCCTCTGATCTTTATATGAGCTGGTGACATCTAATGACAGGCCTTTTAGCAATGGGGGATTTTCCCGGATACTTTGGCACTCAAATCCCTTCCCCATTATCCAGGATGCCCTATGCCCCACATATCAGCTGGAGGAAAGGTGAAGCTCCTGAGACAAAAGGAAAGGGCTCTTACATGGTGTGAGTTATAGATGAGGAACCTGGAAGAAGGGAATCTAACCTTATTTTATCTTGCAGGAGTTCTTACTCCAGGCTCCTCATTCTGCCTAGATTGGGAGTCTAGGGTACTTAGAATAGTCAACTAGAAGGCAGGGGAAATTTAATATTCTCTCTCCTGTTTGCTAAAGATATACCTGGTTTAGATATTAATGAGACACAAAGCTAATGATGCTGCTCAATTTCTTTTCTCCTTTTCTTCAAAAAATCCCCTGATGTCTGCAAATGCTTAGATGCTTACTTTCCAAAAAGATTCTTAGATGCTTAAGGCAAAGTATTCTTTCTGTCTCTCAAACAGAAATTCTCTTATAAGGTTGCGTGACTTAAAAAATTATATGGTAAGCTTTAGGGGCTTCGTGTGTTTGTAAAACAGAGTCAGGCCAAGACCAGAATATGATTTGAAAGCAATTGTAAAATAGTGCCCTTATTTAAGGACAGCCTGTCTTTCCTTCCTCCCTCCCTTCCTTCCTTCCTTCCTTTCTTCCCATCCTTCCCATCCTTCCTTCCTTCTTTCTTTCCTCCCTTTTCCCCTTCCTCCCTTCCTTTCTTTCTTCTCTTTTTCACTTCCATTTTCTCTTCTTTCTTTCCCTTGCACTTCCGCCTTTTCTATTTCTCTCTCTCATTTTTCTCCCTTTTTCTCTCTCTTTTGTTTTTGCTTCCATCCATGTATTGAACAGTACAACAGGCCAGGCTATGCATGAGAGAGAGAAATATGAAAAAAAAAAAAAAACCCACTACTGCCTTTAGTGACCACACAATCTAGTGTTGGGAGAAACATACAGGTATGCAATTAACAAGGATGTTTGGGGTTAAGCTGATGTTTTTTAAGGCAAGGAAGAAGGCTTTTTCTCCAATTCAATGACTTATTTATTCATTCATGGTACTAGATAATTCTCATGGTACTGAGAACTGTAGCTTCTTTTTGCTATAGCATGAGGACCGAGCTGGAGAGTGCTGATAAATAAATAGGCTGGAAAGGGAAGCAAGAGCAGATGATAATAGCCTTACAGTTCCTGATAAAGGATTTGGCATTTGTCTTGAAGTCTGTGAGAAGCCACTACTAAAGGACTTGAAGCAAGAGAATGAGATGATCATATCATTAGAAGAAATGTTATCTGGTAATAGTGAGAATAGCCAGGTAGTGGGGAGAGGGTAGGGCATTAGATAGAGGTAAGGAGACATTTTAGGAGTATATCACCATCATCTAGACAGTGATAAAGGCATTAAACTCAGTCAGTGGAACTTGAACCTTTAGAGAAGACATGAGGTTTTAACCCACAGAAGAAATGTGGGTGAGTGGCAGAAACAGAGGAGTTGCAGAAGGCACCCAGGTCTTGAACACAGTATCATTAACACCGGTTCAGGTCACAGGAGGAGAAGGCCTAGGGCTGGGGTGGAGGGAGCATGATTTGGGGTTCAATTTGAAGCCTCTAACATATATTTAGGGGGGAAATGGCTTCGTAACTCAGATGAGAGATTGATAAAAGATGTAGCTTTGGAAGTTGGTGGTCTGTAGGTGGTGGTTGAGACCATGGGGTTGGGTACAATCACTCAAGGATCGGGGGGGAAGAGAGTAGGATACAGGGAAAAGACCAGAGTCTTTGGAAACACTAATACTTACGGAAATAAGAGATGACAACTCAGGAGTCTGAGATTAAATGACCTGGGAGGTAGAAAGAGGGACTAAAGCAAGTGATTTCATGGGAGCCAAGTAAGAAAAGTTTCAAGAAAAGATGAATAAAGCCAGCATTGAATATTGTAGAGAATTCAAGAATAAAGGCCCCAGACAACATTCACTGAATTAGGCAACAAGGTGGTCATCAGGGACCTCAGTGAGAAAGGTTTCCATAGATTGGGGTGGCGGTGGAACACAAAATTGGTTGAGGAGAGCAGGGTTGGGGGACATTGGAAAGTTGGGCAAAAGCTAATGGGGGCTACAACATAGTGACACTGGAAAAACTAAGCTGATGGCAGAGAGGCTACGAATCAGGGTCCTTGCTGGGGTGAGGGTGGCCTTCTGTGGAGGCCCAGGAGCAGGAACTAAAGGGAACAAAGATGTGTCAGTGCTGAGCCACCACAGGAACACACAGAAGGGGCTGGCCAAGCTGGGATCGCTCAGCGCCCACCTGCCTGGGGGCACTCAGGCTCCGGAGACTGAGCTTACGTTCTCTTCTTCTGCGACCCAACTCCAGCACTGAAGAAGGAGGAGAAGCAGGAAAACGTACCCTGGGCCTCTCTGTCTGTTCACTTCACTGTACTCCTCACATCGAGCCCTCTGTCCTTCCCCCAACACCCCCTCCATTGAAAGACTGTCCCTGCTTAGCCAATCCCACTAGCAATACTCAAAGAAGAAAGAAAGATGTGAGCTCATTTATGGAGGAGGATTCATATGAGATTCTACTCTGGGACACATTTTTATTAGTTTGTGCTACTGAGTCAAGAGGTTTTTTTTTAAAATTTCTTGTTTTATTATTTCTGGAGGGGTTGGAAAGACTTGAAGATGTCTAGATCCCAAAAAAGAAAAAGTCCAGAGAGAGAAGGTGAAGATTCTGGAGAGAAACAAGCTCTGAAGAGGTGAGAGGTGTCACACACAGAGCGGTGGCGAAGCCAGGGAGAGCCCTATCCGCTGAGGTGGGAGGCTCCAAGGTGCAGTCAGGAACTTGACTTTCTGTTCACTGGCCTCTAGTTATCCAGGGCAGGAGACTAATCTTGGGCCTGGGTTGTGTTCGTGGCTGGGCTGAGGCATGCCTAGGAACGATGGGTAAATTCGGGAAAAGACTCTGGAGCAGTCAGTTATATGAGTCAGTTTCCAGAAGAGTTTTTTATTTGGTGAAATGATGAAGAAGTGTTTTTTGCCCCTGGTGGGTGTGGGGGAGGGGAGAGTGAAGGTGGGAATGGGAAAAGAGAAAAGGAATTCACTTCCAGCTCCTCTGTTTTTTAGCAGCAAGCTGAAGGAGCTCTTCTTCTTGAGATACGGGGGCACCAGCTGGCAGTGTTAGTTGGACACAGCCTTACTTGGCACCTAGAGGACCCCTGCCGGCACTTTGGTTCGTGGCCCTGCAATGACAGAAGCCCTGGGACAAACGGGTTCGTGGAACACGTGGAGATGCTCAGAAGATGCCGGTTTGAGATGCTTATTGGCCTCTACAGGTCTCTGTATCTCTCAGTTTGGGGTGGACACCCCATGCGGTTGTCCAGGAAATCATGGGGCTGAAGTCCTGAGGGAGCCGATGAAAGCAAGGGCTATCTTAATGCAGGTTACGTTTTCATGAAGAGAGAGGCTAGGCCATCCCCGGGAGAGGTGAGGTGTGGGTCTTGAGGAGAGGAGGGAAAATTAATGGGGAATAGGACACAGCTCTGTCTGGGGCTCATGAAAGATTGCTGAACAGTGCAGAGGGCCTGGCTGGGGATACCGAGAAGAGTTCGTAGTGCTGTCATATACCTGATTCTCTTCAGCGATTAGTAGCTTAAACACGAGAACGTAAAAAGCAGACAGCCAGATTAATCCAGGCTGTCCAAAAAGAAATAATGTCCAAAAAGAAAGCAGGGGGACAAGTTTACAATAAGATTCTAAAAACGTCCCAGAAAGACTTGGTCGGGGGAGGGCATCTAGAATTCTCATGGGCTGAACAGGAGAACACAGGTGGTTGGAGAAGCAGAAAAGCCCTGTTCTATAAAAAGTTACTGAGGCTGGTGTGGCCTGGGGGAAATCTTTGTTACACTTCCAGTAAGGCAGCCTGCAATCGAATTAGCATCTTTGGCAAACACATCACACCTTGGGCTTATATTGAGCTTACAGTCGACCAAAATCCCTAAATCTTTCACACGTGCTGCTCCTAAGTCATGTTTCTGCCATGTTGTACTTGTGAAATTAATTACCGTTTTGGGCCTAAAAGTAGGGCTTTACAAATATGGCTATTAAATTTAATCTTGTTAGATTTAGGCCATGGTATCAACTTTCAGAGAATATTTTACATACTGATTCAGGTTTTCACACATTTCCCCTATAACTTTCAATAAGACAGAACCCAGAGGAATTCCTTATGCACATTCAAAAGTGACAGATTTACCCTATGTGTTGTTTTTTAGTTCAGATCTTCATTTTGTCTGAAAGGGACTTGGTCATATTTCTTCCTAACATCATAATTTGCCAAACTGCATCGGTTAGGAGGTTTTTGCCTGCAAGGGTGAAACTCTGAGTCAGCCTGGAATAAACAATAAGAACATTTATTAGTGCACAGAGGTAGGGAAGACTCCAGGCACAGCACAACCAGGGCTGAGACTCTGTTCTGCTGTTTGTAATTTACCTTCTCCCATGTCTTGTCCTCAGGCCAGTTTCCTCTGTGGATATACGCTGACTGCCAACAGCAGTGGGGAGAGTGTGCTTCCTTGTTTGTGTCCAGAGGGAGGGTGGAAAGGGGAGAAAGTGTGAATAGAAGACTGTTCTTTCAGTTTGACTAGGACAACCTCCTACGTGACCTTTAGAGTGACCAGCAATCCTGATGTGCTTGAGAGTGAGGCTTTGGGCTTTTATTCTAGGGATAGAATAAAAAAAAGTCCCAGGATATGGGACTTTTGGTGCTAAAACCAGGAAGATCCTGGGCTAGCAGGGACAGCTGGTCACCCTAGCCCCTACACGGAGACCGGTGACCATTACCAGGATAAAACCTGATTCTGATTGTCTTAACCCATTGGCAAAAGGATGGGCACTCATGGTTGGTTTGCACACACATTTCTGAAGTGTGGCTGTGGTCTATCAGATTCCACTGGGGGCAGATTCCTTGGCACCAAACCTACTGATTCAGAATCTCTAGGCATGGAAATGGGAAATTAATTTTTATCAAGCACTGCAGATGGTGGTCCTACACACCAGGGCTTAGAGAAACACTGGTTTAGACCTAATGGTGCTTATCCCTGAAGCTTCGGTCAACACCCAGAACGGCATGACTGCTATGCAGTGGGGCAGGGCTGGGGAGGATGCTGGGGAGTCATAACCCCCCCCCACACCGACTCTAGTTCCCTGGTTTTCCTGTCAAGTAATCCTGTCTTCCAGAAGGGAAGGAAGTTGCTTTGGGATTACTTGTTCTTAGAGAAACCATCCTTCTTCCTGGTAATGCCCAAGGGCATTAGTAAGACTTCCCTCACGAAGTGTTCACAAACCATGCTTGAGAGTCACTCTTACTTTTTTCTTGGAATCAGTATAAAACTCTCAAGTGACTAGCTTGCATAATCCATGACTTTAAAAAGTCTTTTGACAGTCAGAATAGTATTTCCTGTGTTCAGTCCTTGGGGAAGAGGCCTACATTTGAGGTTAAGAGTTTGAGCTCTGGTCAGGAAACAAAACAAAGAATCCGAGCCCTTCCTTTGCATATATTGATTTTGCATATATTTTTTTAACTTCCTAAAACTTATCATCAGCAAAATAGAATAATTATCGAACTTACCTCATTGGGCTGTAGAATTAAATGAGATAATGTTTATGAAGTTTGAGCACAGTGCTTGTCTCATTAAGCAGTCAGTAAATTATGATCATTAATATCCTGCCTCCTCATTCTTTCATTGTTTGAGATATTCTGAGTAGGACCAGGCACAGTGCTTGTCACTAGACAACACAAAAATAAGGAGCAGTCCCTCCTATCAGGGAGCTCACAGTATTGACATTATAATATAATGGCCAGATACCAGGATGGAACAGAGAAAGAAATGATCAATTGAGGGGATGTTGAAGAATGATCAGGAGTTTTCTAAATAATATGGGAGAAGAAGGAAAGAGGACATTCCGGAGAAAGGATGTAACGTGAGCATTAATAAAAGCACAGGACATGAAAGAGTAGGGCCCCTTTGTGAATGTAAGTTGTTTTGAAGGCTGGAATGCAGGGTTCAGGTCAGGAGCAGTGGTAGATGATATTATAGGAGGCAAGGGCTGACTCGGGGCTTTGGGCTTTTATTCTAGGGATAGAACAGGGTTTTAAGCAGAGGAGTTAGCTGCATGGTCACATTTATGTTTTGGAAAGACCAATCTGGGGACAGTGGATGAGCAGTTGGAGGGTGGTGAGGCAGAGAAATTTAAGAGCTTGCAGCATTACTCCTAGTGAGAGTTGATGAATATTAAACCAAAAGAAAGATATTAGGAACAGAGTGGAAAGGATGCAAAGAAGAGATGTAGGGTAGATACAAATGCCGGAACTGGCTGATTGATTGACTAGATATGAGGTGGGGAAAAGGAAGATTTGAGGGGAATTCCTGTTTCTGTCTTGAGTGGATGGTGATGTCATTGCCCAGACAGGACTACAGAGGGCGATGGTGATGGAGTCAAGCTTTGAGCCTATTGAATTTCAGTTCCACGGGAGATATCCAGGTGGAGATGTACTAGGTTGTCTGTTTCTGGGGAGTAAGTTCTGGGATCGAGAGATGGCTCGAGTCAGCAGGGAATGGCTTTCAGGCATTGGAATCTGTGGGTGACAAAAATTGCCTGGGATGATGCCTCAGCGGAATGTGTAGATTAGAATGAGGACAAGAATCCTCAGAAACTACAAGATTCCACAAAGCTCATTGACAAGTGATATAACCTGTATGTTCTACCAGGGTCCAGGCCAGAAGAATTCAACATATTTAAGCTTTATTTTGTTCTCTCTACTTTTTCCAAGATTTTTCACTGATCTTTCTAGTCCTTCATTTATTCCCCTTCAAGTAACTGAGATTTTTCTCTCAGTTTTGTTTTTCGGAGGGTAAAAATATAATGTTCAAAAATTTTAAATTACATTTCAAGAATCTTGTTTTCTAATTAGGATTGTCTAGTTTCTTTGGAATTTCTCATAACTGTTTTCTTATGTTCTTGTCCAAAATTCAAACAGTTCTAAATAGAAAACTTAAAAAAAAATTAAGTTAAAATAGAATATTACTTCTGATGAAGAAATAGGGATGAAGAGCTTAAAAGTGAGACAAACCTGATAAATACATGCAGAAGGGAGAAAAATACTACAAAATCTATGTACAAAGGACATTTTTAAGAAAGTGAAATGGACGTGTTTACTGCATCTGCTCTGGTATTTAAACGAGCTGAAGCTAAATTCTTCAGTCTTTCCCCTCAGCAGTTAGAGAGGCAGCCTGGGAAAGATTAAAGGGAAAAAACCCACTAGTTCTGCAGAAGAAGAAAATGTACAAGTCTAGTGAAGTAAAAGACGTTGGCCAACTGCAAACAAGAAACCGTGGGTCACTGGGGAGAAAGACCCCCGTAGCAACCAGGAAAGAAAGAACTCCAGATAATGGACGCCACCTAGTGGGAAACTGGAGGATTCGGAGAAAATGAACCACAACAGGATTTCAGAACTTGGAGGTGGCTTAACATAATTATTATGAGATTTATTCACTCTTTCAATAACAATCATTGAGGACCTGCTATGTACCAGGCACATTAATAAGTTCTAGGAATCACGTAGTAATGATTTTCAGTTAAGCCCACAAACCCAGATGTCCAAGAATTCCCACTTTATTTTTCTATAACATAATCAATATCTGTATTAAACCTCCATTTCATTTGGTGATGAGAACTTAACCTTCGTCACTTTAGTGCCCCTACACCCCTTGCCCTGGTTGGGTCTGAGCTCTAGGGTTTAATTGCAGTGAGACCTCTGCATTTAGCGCTCTGCATTGCTGTCTTCTGCTGAGATGGTTTTGTTTGTCTGCTGTTTGGACATTGGCCCTCATAAGTCACTGCTGGAAAAAAAAAAATCTGCTTGTTTCTGTACATAGGTTTCTTCGAGTCTGCCTCTTTCTCATCTACTTCCGCTACCTTCTCAGACATTCTGCTGCTCCTGTAGGGCTGTCTACTGCCCTATCTGCTTAGATACACGAACATACATTTTTACGCTGGCATCTTGAAGCCTCTTCCCTTGGTTTTATCTAGGAACTGGGTCACAGGTCCCTTTGACCTCAGATTCTCCAGATCTCCCTTGGGCTTCCTCTGCCCCATTTTCTTGAAGCACAGAAGAGCACATTATGGTTAAATAGCCCTGTGTGACTAGGTCGTAGGCTGCATGTTGGACAGCAAAGGGAGACGAGGCCACTTTGCAAAATGTTTTGTATGTTGCGCTAAATAATTTTGTATGTATGCATTGCAAATGGAAGGCTGTCTCAGTGGTCTGGGTAAGTGAAGACATGATGCTGACTTGGAGCGCTAGAGAAGACTTGGTCAATTTAAGGGACACTGGGTGGTGGAACTAACTTTATTTGGCAGCCCCAATCTCCTCCAGCCCAAACAACACCCATGTGAAAATGAGACAAAGGCAGCTCCTACAGGAAGAGGCAACACCTGGGTACACAGCTTGAGGAATAGAGCGTAGTCTAGATTTCATCTCACCTCTTGTCTGAGTGCATTGGTGTAGGGAGTAGTCTTGCCTAACCAAACATGTTGACCCTGAATGTGGAGGTGAAGAGTGGGAGGAATAACTAGGTTGGTGCCTTTAAGAAATATGTCTGGAAATTAAGTCTCTATTCACTTGTTTCTTGCCCTTAAGTATTTCAGAGAATGACTCTGTAGGGTGATAAGCTGCAGTCTGGTGTGCAATGTGAGTTTCTTACCCCAGTTTTTACCCCATGAGAATATATTAATTGATCCAGCAATTCCACTCCTGGGTATGTATCCAAAGTAAATCAGAAACACTAATTTGAAAAGATACACACACCCTAATATTCACAGCAGCATTATTTACAATTGCCAAGGTATGGAAGCAACCTAAGTGTCCATCAACTGATGATTGGATAAATAAGATGTGGTTTATATATGCAATGGAATACTACTCTGTCATAAAAAAGAATGAAATTTTGCCATTTGCAGCAACATGGATGGACTTGGAGGGCATTATGCTAAGTGAAATAAATCAGACAGAGAAAGACAAATACCTTATCATATCACTTATATGTGGAATCTAAAAAATACAACAAACTAGTGAGTATAACCAAAAAGAAGCAGACTCTCAGATACAGAAAACAAACTAGTCAAAAATCAGTTAAAAATATTTGTATGGGTCTATTTCTGGGCTCTCTGTTGTGCTCCACTGATCTATATGGCTACCTCTCCACCAATACCACATTGTCTTGATTATTGTAGCTATATGGTATACCTTAATATTGAATAGAGTGATTCCTTGCACTTTATTCTTCTTTGTCAAGATTGCTTTAGCAATTCTAGGCATGTGCTTTTCCATATAAATTTTAGAATAATCTTGTCTAAGTCTATGGGAATATGTGCTAGGATCTTAGTAGGAATTGCATCAAACCTATAGGTCAATTTGAGTATAACTGACATCTATACTATACTGAATCTTCTAATTCATGAACACGGTATGTCATTTGTTTAGGTCCTTGATTTCTTTCATCAGCATTTTGTAATTTTCAGCACATAGATTCTCTATATGTTTTAAGTATATACTTAAGTATTTCATTTTCTTTGGGGCAATTACAAATGGTATTGTGTTTTTAATTTTGTTTCTTGCATGTTCTTTGTTAGATGTGTAATTGATTTTTTTGTGTGTTTATCTTGTATCCTATGACCTTGCTAAACTCATTTATTAGTTCTAGACAATCATGTTATCTGCAAAAAGAGAGTTGGTTGCCAGAGGGGAGGGAGAGGGATGAGTGAAATAGGTGAGGGAAATTAAGAGGAGCAAACTTCCAGTTAAAAATAAATGAATCATGGGGCCAAAATGTACAGTATAGGGAATATAGTCAATAAGGTACAAACTTCCAATTATAAGATAAATAAGTACTAGGAATGTAACGTACTATGTGATTAATATAATTAACACTGTTGTATGTCTATATAAAATTTGTTAAGAGAGTAAATCCTAAGAGTTCTCATCACAAGGGAAATATTTTTTCTTTTCTTTTTTTTTTTTACGAACCCAGTGAAATATCTTTATTTTCCAGATGAATTACCTCAACATTTCACTTATTTATCAAGTATCCTTCCTCTTTTTCTCACCCTCTTCTCTCTGACCGACAGCATCAAAGCCATGAAAATTGACAAGGACAAAAATGAAAGTATCTATTGATCCAACATCCTGTCGAGTCCATGTCACAGGCCCCCAATAATCCGTTTTTCCTTCATTTTTAAATTCTAACTCCCAGTTAGTCTCGGGACTATTTTGTTTACTCTTCTAAGGAAGGTCTTGTTTTAATCTCACTTTGGAAGCCATAATGATTCTTACGGAGACATACTGACTCTGAATCTAACTCACGTATTGCCAACAAAACTTAGATAGGCGAACCTATCAATCCCAGCAAAATAAAGACATTTGGCATTTCTCAGCATCACACTGGATCTGAATAGATTGAATCTTTCAGATCTGGCAGGAAGTATGGTCAATATAAGACAAGTATCAATCAATATACAACAAATATTTTCATCATATTTAGAATGCAGCTATTCTACTTTTTAGGGAAAGTGAAGAGTCACAGAAATTTTGTGGACAACTCTTTTTAATCCTGAAATGTTCACTGTCTTGATTAAATTAATAAATAGAATGTCTTTGGACTTATGTATAAGTTCAACTGGTTACTTAGTTTTAGATTTTTTAATAGAATAAATTTTGCTAGTAGAAGAAATTTTGGTACCAGCAGATTTTATTTCCAACTCATTCTTGGTCCTACTGATTTCCTCAGCCATTTAACTTCCTGATATACAGCTTCTTCTTTTATGATCCAATCTTGAATGGATTTTGCAACAAGTTCCAAATAATTCCTGAATCCAACATTACAGTGAAGAGCAATGTTCCAATGTTCACAGTGCAGACGTTGCAAATTCATTGGATTAGGAAAGACCAACAGTAAAGAGTTATCCTGGGTGTGGTAATAAGAATCAATACACCTGTATTGCTGATTGGCTTCTTGAAGAACCTGAAGCAGAACTTCTGGCTTAAAATGTTGTAAAACTCCAGTCCATTAGATTGCGTTGCTGCATTTTCTTTATGTCCTGTAACTCTGCTTCCACAGTCATCTTCTTGGGTTTCTTTTCAAGAGGATCAGCATTTGTGACCGCTTTATCTTTGATCTCATTGTTCACGGTCTGCTTCAAAGGCTCAGGTTGGAGCTGCGACTTCAAGCTGTTCTGCGCTGATGGTTCTCTGTAATCAGAGTCTAAGGATTTCCTATTATCCAGGTCAGAATACTTCATATTGTTAGTATCAGGCTGACTAGGATTGGAAGGTTCTTTGTTGATCTCATCATCTGGCATAGATGTTGACCAATTCTGATCCAGAAATAAAATTCTGTCTTTGATTCCACTATCTGTTTGATGTCTGGTCTCTTGGGTATTCATTTTCATGATGTACTTTTGCCTTATCTGTTTAGCAGGGTTGTCCCATGGTATGTTGAACATCTCAGAATCTGTCCCATACATCATTCTAGAATGCTTCAGTTTCCCTTCTTCATCAACCTCAGAGAGTTTCAGGCTCTCAAAAGTAAACACTTTGAAGGCTCGTTCTACTTCATTCCAGCTCAAAACTTCACTTGTACAAAAGTGCATGAGCTCATGAATTGTAGCTAGACGTTTTGTGCTGTTCCATGGCGGAGGGCAGAAGGAATTCAAGGAATTCCCACAGTGGCAACTTAGACTGCATCTTCTGCTCAACTTGAACCAGGTCAAAATTCTTTAGGTCCTTTAGCACATATTTCTTGTGGGCGAGGGCATCGTGATAGTTCAGTAGGAGAGGGGCTCTGGGCACTGGTTTGCTTTGATTTTCCTCTTCAGATAAGAATATTTCATGGAGATTCTTTTTCTCCCTCTCTGTCAGACAGAGAGAGGGCAGAATGGACATGATGTGAGCTGCAATTCTGTGGTCCAGGCCATCTGTTCTGGGAGGCGGCTCCGCCAGACTCCGTGGGACAAGGTCTTCTTCACTTGCCACAACCTGTTCCAGCATACAATGCAGTATCAAGGGCACAGAAATGAATTCTTCTGGAATTAGATTCAGCAAATCATTGTAATATCGCATGTCTACTTCATTTGTGATGAAGGAAGCCACTGGTGGCGGTGGTGGAGCTGGAGCATGCAGCTCTTCATATTGTTGTGTTTTCTTCTTTCCAGGGGTTACAGCAACAGTTTGTGGGGGCCTGCCTGGTAACATCTTCCCAACTCCCATCTCTCCATCCTACTCTCACTTTTTTTTCCTTTTATTTTGTATCTATATGAGAAAATGGACGTTCACTAAATTTATTGTGGTGATCATTTTATAATGTATGTAAGTAAAATCCTGCTGTTCACCTTAAACTTATACAGCACTGTATGTCAACTGCATCTCAATAAAACTGGAAGAAAAAAATGATATAAAAAGTAAGAGTTTTAAAAATTTTGATGAAGTTCAAATTATTGATTTTTTTTGGCTTTTGTGATTTATGCTTGTTGAGTCTTAAGTAGGAAATCTTTGCCTAAACCAGTGCCTCAAAGATTTTCTTTTATGTTTTCTTTTAGAAGTTTGATAGTTTTAGCTCTTATGTTTAGGTTATGATAAATTTTACTATAATTTTTGTATATGTTGTGAAGTAACAATCAAGGTTGATTTTTGGCTTATGGCTATCTAGTTGTTCCAGCACCACTTGTTGAAAGTTTTATCCTTTACCTTTTGAGTTGCCTTCAAATATTTTTCAAAAATCAATTGTCCATATGTCTGTGGATCCACTTATGGACATTTTTTTCCTGTTCCATTGATCTATATTTCTATCTTTACATCAGTGAAAGTCCTTCAACTTTGTTCTTCATTTTATTTTCACATTACTTATAAAATGAACTAGTCAATTTCAACAACAAAGAGCCTGCTACAATTTTGTTTAAGATTGTGCTAAATCTACAGATCAATTTAGGGGGAATTGACACCTTAACAAAATTGGTATCTCCCCACTTACTTAGGGATTCTTTTATTTCTACTAGCAATGTTTTGTAATTTTCAATGTATGTGTTCTGCACATTATTGTTAATATACCTCTAAGTATTTTATATTTTTGATGCTACTGCAAAATTTTAAAATTTCAGTTTCCAATTGTTCTTTGTTAGTATATAGATTATAATTGATTTATTTACTGAGCTTTTGTCCTGCAACCTTGTCAAATTCATTTATTAGTTCTAGCAGTTTTTTTGTAGATGACTTAAGATTTCCTACATAGACAATCATGGTGCCTGTGAATAATGACAGTTTTACTTCTTCCTTTCCAGTTTATAGGCCATTTAGCTCTTTTTCTTGCCTTATAATACTGCCGAGGACCCTGGGTATAATGCTGAATGTAAGGGTAGAGTGAATATCCTTGCCGTGTTCCCAATCTTAGAGAAAAAAATCTTTACTCTTTCACTATTAAATATTATGTTAGATTAAGAAAGTTCCCTTTCGTTCTTAGTTTGGTGGGAATTTTAAATCAGAAATAGGCTTATATTTTATAAATGCTTTTTCTGTATCTATTAATATGATCATAAGATTTTCCATTTTTAGTTTGTTAATATTGTGCATTCCTGGGAAAGATGCCAGTTGTCAAGCTATATTATCTTTTTATATATTGCTGAATTCCATTTGTTAATATTTTGTTGAAGATTTTTACATCTATTTTCATGAGGATATGGGTGCATACATTTTTTTATCATGCGTTTATTAAGTTTTAAGATTAGGATAATGCAGACCTTATAAAATGAGTTGAGAAGTGTTTCCTCCTCTTTTATTTTCTGAGAGTTTGTGTAGAACTGGTATTATCTATTTCTTAAATATTAAGTAGAATTCATCTGTGAGGGATCTGAGACTGGAGGGTTTGTTTGTGGGGGGAGAGAAGATGGCGTGGGGAGAAGGATAGGGGAAATAAGACAGACTCTTCTAAATTGTTACTTTAATATTTCTTATTATATATTCTATAGCAACTGTTGATGTTAATATCTTCAGGCCCATTAAATGCTTTCAAGTTGAGATCCTTAACAGTAGTACAGTAATTGCAGATTTTAAATAATTTACTTTGGTCAACTCTTTTTTTTTTGTGTAATGTCTCATATTTATAGTCTTCCAAATACTACCACACTCAGTTTTGTCTTCAAAGAGTCCAGTTTTCCGGTAGCTTACAAACCATTAAGATCCAAGAAGTTACCCTCGCCAGTTGACTTTTCTCTCCATGACAATAGAGGTAGCTAGGTTTCATCACTTTTCATTTTACCCAATGGTCAGTTGAAGTATAATATCTTATTGCAGCAGCATGGTAAGAGCTTATGAGACTCTTATTATCTTATTAATAGACATCTATTCTGGAAAATTAATTTCTTGGTCAATTGAATGCTGCCCCTTTTCTTCTCACTCTTCCTTCACTTGCAATTTTGACCCCATCTTGCACCATTTTGCTTTTTCTACCCTTTTCTTTCTAAGTAAAAATTGGAATCTAGGCTGTTTCAAGATTTGGTCACCTTGGATAGGAAGCTCCTTAAAAAAATAAATGCCTTTGAGTCACAGAGACTTCTGTTCTCCACACTAATCTTGAGACTGGCTTTAGACAGTCTATCTTGAGACAAATAGAGCTGGAAACTATGGAACTAATGCCAGTGACAGAGAATCAAAGTAAAGCATGATCATTTGTTTAGAACTGAAATTAAACACAGTGAAAAAAACTTTAAGACCTTAAGATTTTCTGGAAGTCCATATCGGAATCCTTACATAAAAATATCTGTCAAGTCATAATTCTTTAATTAAATATATCTTCCCCACCTACCAGCATTCAAGACACATAGAAAACAGTTTATTATTAAGATTTATTATTCTGGTTTTGTTTTATTACAAGTGTTGCAACAGCATTTCTCTCCTCCAGCTTGAATCATAAATCTGCAGTTTCTGCATTTTATTATGAACTAGATAAGTGCTGTAGGCTGACCTAGGAAATTAACCTCTAATGTAGCATTTTTTCCATGAGAAATTGCATTTGAAATAATAATCTCTCTTCATTCAAAACCAGATTTCTTAAGAATCTAGGCTACATTTATTACCACTAGTTACTCACTTTTTATTCCTCCCTCACTCACTGCAATCTAATTTCCACACCAGTCCCTCCATAGAATCTACTCTTGCTGAAGCTACCAAAGACCTTGTATTTATGGAAGCTAATGACCTCTTTCCAATCCTTATTTTCCTTGACTCATCTTTACTCTTGATAGTATTGATTGCCTATTTCTCTTAAGAGTTTCCCTTTGTTTCTATGATACTTTTTCTTCTAGTCCTCTTAATATCCTGACCATTTTCTATTTGTGTTTCTCACTACATTTTCCCTTTTCTGTCTCTTTGGGGCAAGTTGTTGATTTTCTTATTCCTGAGTATATTCTTGCCCATCGTCTGTTTGGGTAGTCTCATTCACTCTCACAAATTCAACTCCCTAGACTTGTACACTTTACTTTTCTACTGAGTTCCAGTCTCATATTTCCAATGCTGAACTGTAGTTTATCCTTTTCTTCCTTTCCCTCTCTGTTTCAGTTAGTGGAGTCATTCAACATAAACCCAGTCTCTCTTCGTTACTCAAGTGTTAGCTAGGGCCATTCCAAGTTGGACTTAAAAGTGACTACAATCAGTCCTAGGGCTGTTGAAGGTCTGTGCAACGCCTTTTTGCAAATTAGACAAAGTCACTTCCTTCTATGAGATATTGTACTTCTTAAAACAATATATAATAACTTCCATTGTGTAATGATTTATTTATAATGAAACATTTTATATAAATCTATAGTGACTAGGATGTAAATGATACTCCCTTAGATACTGTGCTGCTTCTGTCGAGCAGTGTACAACCTATACAACTGTACAGAGCAGAATAATATTTCATATCTTTATGGCTAAGAAAGAGAAGGTCAAGATGGTACTCATCATTCCTATGGGGCTCTACCAAAATTTAAAAGATGTGATTCCAGCTACTACTTTCCAGTGGTTCATGGAAAAAATGATTAGTGATGTGAATTATTGGGAAGAACAAGCTTGAATAGATGATATAATTATCTTAGAAATATCTTGCAGGCAAATGAACAAATGTCTTGGTGATATAATCTCAACACTGTTCCTTGACTGATACCATGAAATACATGAGATGCTCAGTGTCCAAACAAGTGCTGAGCGTAAATCCTGAGAAAATATAGGTCACAATCTTTGTCAAATATCTGAGAGTTCAAACGTTTTTGGGATTCAGTGATTTGCTAAGTCTTCCAATAGTCTGAACTGTAGGTTCCAGACAATCAGCAAACCATCATGAAAATAATACATGAAAACAGGCATCTAGAACATTTTGGGGAAGGTGAAACTTATTATCCTTTGCGGCTGTTGGGAGTGTACAGCTTTTCTTTTTTTGAGCATTATTTAGTCATTTGGGAATAGTGTCTGATAAAAGGTAATGGTGGCAATTCCTGGCAGAAACTTCAGTTCTCAGTAGAGCAATCCCAAAGAAAACATTGTGAAGGAGTGCGTAGTGGTAGTTAAAGTGAACATATTCATGTATACTTCCAGGTTACTCTCAGAAATACTCAGGGAAAATTTTGTAGGAGACTAGGTAATACAAATTTGTGTATATATATATATATATATAAAATATATATTAGATCTACAAACTAATGAAGCATAGGAAAGTCTATTTATTTATTACACATACATATAATACCATTATTTATACATGTTAAATATACTTATAAAATTAGATTATACTATTTGCATCCTTATTTTTCATTTGTCTTATCATGAACATTTTGCCCATGTCCATATATATTTTTCAAAATCATTGTTTAAAAGTCTGTATAGTAGCTCATTTTGTGCTATAATGTAATTTATAATTCTATTTTTATGTTTGCTTTTTTAACCTTTATAAATAACACAGAAATAGAAGAAATATAAAAGAATGTAAAATCCAGAAAAAGATTTATGCACATAATGTTGGATTATTTTCTTGGTATATATTTCTGAAGGGAGATTTTATAAGATGATTTTTGTGAGCCTTGGTATATACTTTTAAATTGGTTTCCAGAAAGGTTATACAACTTCTTTTTGGCAGATAATTTGATTGTTCTATCAAGGAAAAATAGCAGGTGTAATGTAACTCGATGTAAAGAAGGGTTTGGAAAAGAATTATTTCAAAAAAAAAAGAATTATTTCATCCTTATGGAAAAGTTTGTGAAATGCAGAGTAGATAATAGTTCAATAAATGAATTTAATGTACCCAGGGGTACTGATTAAAATAAAGACATCAGCTTTAGAAAGGGTTTCTAGAAGCTTGCCACTGGGCTCTATTCTATATAGTATTTTTTAAAATCAATGATATAAATGAATATATAGAAAATCTTCTTAGAAAACTTAATGATTAAGAAAACTGACATCTAGGAAGCAATTGTTTGGCTAAACTTTGGAGGCACCAGAACATAGTAGTAGTTAGATGCATGGGATTTGGAGTCAGACTCAGTTTTAAAGATCAGCTTCACCACTTGCTGGCTCTGTAACTTTGGCCAAGTCACCTAACCTCTCTTAATCTCGTTACCTTTCTTTTTTAAATAAAAAGTACCTAATTTCTGGAGCATTTTTAGGGTCACAGCAAAACTGAGAGGAAGGTATAGTGATTTTTCATATACTCCCTGTCCCCATACACACATAGCCACCCCCTTTATCAACATTACCCACCTGAGTCAAACATTTGTTACAACTGGTGAGCCTACACTGACATATCAAAATCACCCGAAGTCTATAGTTTATCTTAGGGTTCACTCTTGGTGTTATATGCTCTATTAGTTTGGACAAATGTATAATGACATGTATCTATCATTATAGTATCATACAGAATATTTTCACTGCCCTAAAAGTCCTCTGTGTTCTGCCTATTCACCCTTCCCTCTCCCCAATCCCTAGCAACTACTGATCTTTTTACTGTCTCCATAGTTTTACCTTTTTCAGAATGTCATGTAGTTGGAATCATACAGTATATATCCTTTTCATTTTGGCTTCTTTCACTTAGTAATATGATTTAAGTTCCCTCCATGTCTTTTCATGGTTTGATAGTTCTTTTCTTTTTAGCACTGAATAATATTCCATTGTCTGTATATATATACACACAGTTTATCCATTCACCGACTGAAGGGCATCTTGCTTGCTTCCATATTCAGGTAATTATCAATAAAGCTGCTATCAACATCTATGTGCAGGTTTTTGTGTGGACATAAATGTTCAGCTCCTTTGAGTAGATACCAAGGATCACAATTGCTGGATGATATGATAAAATTATATGTTTAGATTTGTAAGAAAACACCAAACTATCTTCAAAGTGACCATACTATTTTGCATTCCAACCAGCAATGTGTGAGAGTTCCTGTTGCTCTGTATCCTTGTCAGCATTTGGTATTGTCAGTGCTCAGGATTTTGGCCATTCTAATAGGCATGTAGTAGTATCTCATAGTTTTAATTTTCATTTCCTTGATGAGACATGATATGGATTTTTTCAAATGCTTATGTGTCCTATGTAGATATTTGGTGAGGTGTCTGTTAAGGTTTTTGGTTCATTTTTTAATCAGGTTGTTTTCTTTATTGTTGAGTTCTTAAGAGTTCTTTGCATATTTTGGATAACAGCCCTTTATCAGATGTGTCTTTTGCAAATATTTTCTCCCAGTTTGTAGCTTGTCTAAGTTATCTTGACATTGTCTTTAGCAGCATAAAATTTTTAATTTTAATGAAGTCCAGCTTATCAGTTATTTCTTCTTCCTTTGGCATATCATTATCTTTTTAATTATGACCTTCCTACCTGTTCTTATCTATTTACATAGTATGGACACATTTTTCATGAAGCTTATTTATTTATTTAATATACAGTTATTTATATAATTCCATTATGGTAAGATTGCTGTTCACCTCCACTAAGAAAATTAACTTCAATCAAAAGAGTTATGTTTTTCTTTCCAAGGGTGAGGAGGTAGAGAGTGGTGGAAGCTGGGAACAAATAAACACATTTCTAGTAAGATTGTTGTGAAAAAATGCAATAATATAAAAGTTATAAAATGCTTAACATGTTTTCTATCACACAGAAACTATGTAATTAGTTATTACTAATCCAAAGTTGTCTTGGCAAACTGGAAAAATGAGTATATTAATAGGACCAAATATGCTAGGGATAAATACACACTTATATATTTGGATTAAAAAATAACAAAATTGAGTACCAGCTTTAATGATAAAAACAAGTTTGATTTAGTTAAATGTAAGGTCAGTAGTATGATGTATCTATCAAAAAAAGTAAATATGACCTATGGCTGCATTAAGAGAAGTAAAGTGTTTAGAATAAAGGAGGTGATAGTCTTGTCCTACTCTTTGCTAATCACACAATGCCTGAAGCATTGTGTTCAGTTCTCCACACAAGATTTTAAAGAGGCTGGGGTCTGGATTTGGGATTAAAGTCTATTTTAAAAAATTCATTTCTTTAGACGGTTGGGATTTTTCTCCCCCAGGAGAATAATTTTGAAGAAAAGATTAATTAAGTATGTTTTATGTGGAGAAGGGAAGTTTAGAGGGATATGATAAATATCCTTAAGTATTTGAAAATGTACCATCTGGGCAAGTTAAATAAAGTTCCTTTGGATACAAGTAATAGACATTAGGAAAGGATCAGGATCTAAGGAAGATCTGAACAACCAGGCTTCAGTGAGGCGGGCATCAGGGAAGTTTCAGTGTTTAAGCTTGAGGCTCCTTTTTCTGGATGCCACTGCCGATGTGTCTCAGCGCCAGCATCCCAGTCTCTTCTCAATTCTCTGGAGAGAGAATCTGACCATCCAGCCTATGTCAGGTCCACTCTTGGATCAGAAAAGTATGCTCAGGTAGTAAAGTGGGCTTCAAATTTAGTTTTCTAGAAGTCAGAACTAAGAAGGGACACTTCACATATTCACAGCTAGAACTGTGAACTTTACTCTCTCTTTCTGCCTTCTCTGAAGTCCAAGTAGATAGATTTTAAAAGAAGCTTTATTGACATTCTCATCCTTTTCTTCCAGTGTATTGCCCTAAATTCATCATATGACTGTTGCTGTTGATCTGTCCTTAAGACTGAGCAGAAGGAAATGTCCTTCAATAAGAGATGTCCTTTCCTCTGAAATTAATGATTAATGTGATGCAGCTTAAAAGGTGGAAGACTGTAGTTGAAAATTCTGTGTAAAGGATAACTGTTAGGTAACGGATTTGTTTTAGATCTGGACCTGTGGAGGCAGTCCCTTTTAAGACTAAGCCATTGGTATGGAAAAATAAACATAAATTTCATGGCAAAAATATCATATCAATTTTATTAAAATTTTAATCAATATCAATGGCTTTTAATAATGAAAAACAGGTTTTTAAAAAATTCACTGAGCCAGGGAATTTTTAAAAAATGTCTTAGATACTGTAATATTGTAACTCAGGGGTTGGCAAACTTCTTCTTAAAGACCAGAGTTCAACTATTTTCATCTTTGCAGGCGGTACTGTCTCTGTTGCAGCTACTCAGTTCTGCCATTGTAACCCACAAAGAGCTATAGACAAGACAGAAACAAATGAGCACAGCTGTGTTCCAGTGAAAGTTTATTTACAAAATCAGCTGGCAGATAGAATTTGGCCAAAGGGCCATAGTTTGCCACCCCTGCTGTAACTAATTGTACAGTTGTACTTGTTTTGGCTGTTAGGAAGCTCAGACCCAACTTTGCAGTCCGCTTCCAGCATGGACCACACCGCATGCAAGCTGTACATCACCCCACTCATGTCATCTTTCCTTTATGCCAGTGTCCTCAGCCACCTTTTAAATATTCTGTTCTATTGTTTGTATCTCAAGCCATCACATGAATTCATTTTTGAAATAAGATTAACATAATTGAATTAGATTAAACATAGTGTTTAACTGGGAATTGATTTTATATTACTGTAGATATAATTCTCAGTTCATAATGTGTAAATTTGTTAAGCAAACACCAAAATATCAGTTTGGTAGATACAGATATCTATTTACCATGGTAGCTGTATCTACCATGTGCTATGGTAGCTGACTTCTATTATATCTCATTCTAGCTAATATTCAAAGGCATCAAGTTGTACTGGTGTTTTCTGATTCATCTTCATCCTGGATATTGGGAAAATGATATCTTTTTCTGTTTATTATCTTTTGGGCTATATTCATAGGATATAAAAATTAAAATACACAAAGATAAAAATCCCAATCAACCTCCCCCCAAATCCAGTGGTTCTGACAGGTTTTTACCCCAGAATCTCAGAATGTCAGTTCACATGCCCAGTGCCTCTTAAGGTTAGACATGCTTCAGTTAAACAAGATATCTGGGGCTTCCCTGGTGGCGCAGTGGTTGAGAGTCCGCCTGCCGATGCAGAGGACACGGGTTCGTGCCCCGGTCCGGGAAGATCCCACATGCCGCGGAGCGGCTGGGCCTGTGAGCCATGGCCGCTGAGCCTGCGCGTCCGGAGCCTGGGCTCCGCAATGGGAGAGGCCACAGCAGTGAAAGGCCCGCGAACCGCAAAAAAAAAAAAAAAAAAGATATCTGCTATTTAAGTTGAAATAAATGTCTCACAAACCAGTCATTCATATACAACCTTCACAATTTTTGTCATGTTTTATAAAACTTTTTTCACTTAGCCTAGTAAATGTAAAACAAAATTATGTATCACCAATATAAACAGAAAATCAGTGTCGTTTGTCATAGAGAGGTTAATTAAAATTATTAATGTACATGTATTATGTGATCTAATTTTACCTGTTTAATACCTGTAGTAAGTGCTATATTTTTGGAAATACTTGTTTAAATAATTTCTGCTTCCTGCTCCCCTGCTAGTCCTAGCCTAATCAAGCAATCAATCAGTTAATCAATCAGAAACTAGGAATTTACTCCCCGCAGTTTTGCTCCTACCCCTGCCCAGTCAATAGCCATATAAATTTCTTGAGGCCGAGGATCTAACAGAAACTGGCTCACCTTAAGATCCCTACTTCTTAAAATTACTGTGTCCCAATCTGTCCTGTAGGTGCTACAACCATCTTGTCAACATCAACCCAAGGACCACAGAAATCCCTAAAGAAAGGACTGCACGTGACAAATCCATGGGTTTCCTTTTTTGAGAGAGAAATGACAGTTTCAGACCTGATTTTCTTTTCTTTGATATATTGATTTCTAGAAATCAGACGTTTTTCTCCTTAACTCACTAGACGCAATTTCTGAAAAGGATGTTAGACTTTTATCATTAATGTACACAAAGCTAATCATAAAATAGAATTTTAAGGAGTGAAAGATGGTCCTACCCTTCATTTCCACATTATACAGAGCACACTGCATTTTTCAAAAAAAATACATGATGTAAGATTATATAATAGTTGAGACTTGGTATCATGTCTTAAATCTCTTTCTTTATGATGCAAAATTGCTTTAAAATAGACCAAGATATTGTTTGTACTCTGGACATGTTGATTTAATTCTCTATTACCATTAAAATTTGACATAATTACTAAAGGAATTTGAAAAAGTTAAATCTAAATTTTGTCAAACCAACAAGCGCCCCTGAATCTTCACCTTCTGTTTGGCAGAGAGGACTTTATAGAAAAGCCACAAAAATTTGACCTACTTAGTCTGTCACAAGAGTTGTCCTTCTAAATTTGAGATCTGTCCAGTTGGCAGTGTGACACTGACAGGCCTAATCCCTCCAACCAACTGCCATTTCCACAGCTAAAAAGGATTACAGGGGGTCACACTGTCCATCTGTCATCCTTTCCAATGAGTAAAATTACTTTAGATTTAATTAAAAAACCCATGACCATTCCCCTGAACTAGTGGTACAGTTGCTTCATATCCTTTTGTAAGATGCATTTCTATCCTTATAATGACGACCTACTAAACCCTTTGAGGAACTGCCTTACCTGTGTATGATGTTTCACCTGCACGCAGCAGGGAACAGAGAGGAAGTCCGAGAGCAAATGTCTATCCTAAAATTAGTGGTTTAAATTGTTCATCAATATCAGTCTCATTATTATAATAGTTCATACCTACTGCCTTTCATTTTGCACCATATATTGCATAGACAATATGCATCATTCTAACAACAATCCAGCACAATGGGAAATTATACTCATTTTTCTGTTGGAGAAACTGAGACTAAAATGTTAAGTATCAAAGCAAGGCTGTGTTTCACATTGAGTTCCAACTGGCATCATCCCTAACATTTCTATTTTACCCCATAATCTTCCCTTTTAATCCTGCATGCTTTTTAAGTCCGGAGTCTACATGATTGACAATCAGAGCTACTGATTGGCATGAGATGACCAGGTCAACAACCTTGAGGTCATATAACGTGCTTAAAAACACCTTTTAAAAGCTTTGTTTAACCTATGCATTCTGATTGAGGGGATTCACTGGCCTCAAACTGTGTCTCCAGCACTCCCCGACACAGACACAAAGTTGTTGCAAATAAAGTTCCTGAATTCTCTACTTTCCAGGACTTTCTAGAACACTGGACTTGGCTTGGCTGTCTAAACCATGATTCTAACAGGCTCTCTCTACTGAATTCTGTGTCCTTGATTGTTCTTGACTGGATTTGTGAATCGTTGGTGACCTAGCTTAATAACTTGTCCTCCTAGAGAACATCTTTTCCAGGCTCCTTCTTCTTAATCAATGTCTAGCTATGGTCCCTTTATCACTTTTTTTTTTTTTTTTTTTTTTGCGGTACGCGGGCCTCTCACTGTTGTGGCCTCCCCCATTGTGGAGCACAGGCTCCGGACGCGCAGTCTCAGCGGCCATGGCTCATGGGCCCAGCCACTCCGCAGCATGTGGGATCTGCCCGGACCTGGGCACGAACCCGTGTCCCCTGCATCGGCAGGCGGACTCTCAACCACTACGCCACCAGGAAAGCCCTCTTCTATCACTCTTTGTATCAGGGCAGAGGCTATTAACTAGCAGCAAGTGGGCCATACTCTCCCTCACACGTGTTTGGTTTATCTAACCCAGTGTTGTTGTTCATTGTTTTCTGGTATTGTGACCACATTTAACATTGAGTAATTTTAGGAGCCAGACACAAAAGATCACATACTATATGATTCCATGTATATGAGATATCTGGCGTACATAAGTCTGTAGAAATAGAAAGCAGATTGGTGGTTTTTAGTGGCTGTAAGGAGGAGGAACAGGGAGTGATTGCTTAATGGGTATGGTGCTTTATTTTGGAGTGATGGAAATGTTTCAGAACTAGATAGAGGTAGTGGCTGCACAGCATTGTGAAAGTACTCAAAGCCACTGTTCACTTCAAAATGGTTAATTTTATGCTATGTGAATTTCACATAGATGAATGAATGGAGTGATTTCAGATTTTCTACCTTTCTTGGGAAACTGCTCTCTGATTCTCACTATTGTAACTGTCAGCTAGAGCTAAGCTTTAGATGAGAATATGTGCTTTAGGGACCGCATTGCCAAACCCTGAATTTTATTTTTTTACTTTTTATTTTTGCGGTACGCGGGCCTCTCACTGCTGTGGCCTCTCCCGTTGCGGAGCACAGGCTCCGGACGCGCAGGCTCCGTGGCCATGGCTCACGGGCCCAGCCGCTCTGCGGCACGTGGGATCTTCCCAGACCGGGGCACGAACCCGTGTCCCCTGCATCGGCAGGCAGACTTCCAACCATTGCGCCACCAGGGAAGCCCAAACCCTGAATTGTTGACTTGAGTCTGAGAGTAAAAGTCAGGGCCAAGATTCTACATGCCCTAGCTTTTGACTGTATTGTAGCAGAGAGCTATTTCTCTGCGAGCTCCATCAAAAGCAAGAAAATAAAATATTTTCTGAGAGAGCTAAACCATTCAAGAAGAAAGGAGGGGTTAGTGGAAAAGTGAGGAAACCCATTTCCTTTATGGAAAAGAAGGATATTCTTTTGTGTTTAATATGTAAATGAAGTATATCAACGCTGAACCACTATCAAATGGGAACTTCACTCCTTTAGTTACCTCTGTGGGTATTTCTACAGGTGATCCCTACCTCAGAGTGACTAATCGTAGTAATCGGAACTAACAGTAGTGGAAGTGGAGCAGGAGAGAAAGGGAATCAAATGAAATAGAGACCTATTATGACAAAGAGGAAAAGAATAAAACAAATAAATATGTTCTCCCCTACTATCCCTGACACTCTGTATGGTGGCAAGAAGACAGTTACTGGTTCTCTCCTTTAAGGGACATCATTAAATAATGTCTGAAATTAATTGAAAATAATCAGTTTGGATGCTTTGCTCCTCTAATTTTTTTTTTTTTTCTACTAGGAAGCCTGTGTAGTAAAGAATTTAACCTTGCTCAAAAAGCATTCTGGCCTTTGACCTTGGCTTCTGGGAGGTAATCACTAAGCCCTTGGAATTACAGGCCTGAAAAAAGTGTCTATTTTCCTGGGCCTTGGTTCACCAGATAGTCTAGCACTATGCTACATAGTGGGCACTGGCTATACCCAGATAGTCTTAGGGTGGAGCCAGCCACACTAGAAAACCCAGCAATGTTATTTAGAATTATGCTGGGTCAGACAACCACATGGGCAGTGAGCCCATCAATCATATCTATGTAATGGAGCCCCAGTAAAAACTCTGGACACTGAGACCTGGCTGACTTTCCCTTTTTGGCAGCACTCCATGTGTTTTGTCACATATTGGTGCCAGGAAAGTAATGTGTCCTGACTCCATGGGGAGAGGACAGTGGGAGCCCCATGTTTGGTACTTCCCTGGACTCCACCCTGTGTGCTTCCTCTGTTGACTGACTTTCATCTGTATTCTTTCCCTGTAATAAACTGTAACTGTGAGTATAACATTTTCCAGTGAGTTCTGTGAGTCCATCTAGAAATTGTCAAAACTGAGGGTGGTTCTGGGATCCCCACAAACTTGCAGTTGGTGTCAGAAATGAGGGTGGTTTGTGTATTCTGTGTGCCCTCTAATTTTACAGTTGGCTAAACTCTTCCCAGTCTCACTCTTGATTTTAATTTAATACACACACATATCATATCTTGATTACTTAATGGCAGTAGAATTCATGGGGACAGGGACAAATGTTACCTCCTACTTACCCACTTCCATACTGTTTTAAATTTTTATAAGTACCCATTACTTAATAATAAAAAACATTTTTAAAATTTAAGAGTCTCATCTTTTCAGCATTACCCCTTTATCAAGCAAGAATTATGGTGGAGAAGGAAGATGGTTTACAAAGATAACAGAAATGTGAATCTGGAAACTAATCACAGAAATACGTAATTAAGGTGAAATTATGCACAGTACATTATAATTTATTTTAATCCTTGGCAATATTTTAAAGACGTATGTTGAATTGGGCATATAATGTGTCTAATTTTGAATAGCAATTAGATCATTTAAACTATAATTAGAATTTTAAAAGAAATCATCATCATTTCTCTAAATATGAACACTGAGTCATAGTATTGCTTTATGGAAACCACATCAGAAAACTATTTAAGTAAAGCTTGGAAACTTTCATGAGTTTATGTCTATGTATGCATTGGACAAAATAGAGTTTTTCAGTCTGAAAAAAAAAATGAACTCTCTAAATGCCAAATTTGGGACTAAAATAAAATAAATATTTGGAAATAGTATTGGGAGATAGTAGAGTTTAAGAAACACAGAATACTAAAATAAAATAAAATAAAATAAAAAAGCATCTTCTGATTTCTCTCTCCCCTCTTCCCTCTTCATCTTGGGAGGTGGGGTAAGATAGGACCCTGAACTTAGGCTCAAGGTGGAACTGTTTCATGATGTCAAAGACAAAACTGCATCAGAGACAAAATGAGCAAAGGCTGTTGATTCATAAACTGGGCAAGGGAACCCATCTGTCATTGCTTTCATTTCGGCAGGAGTTCTAAGGTGGTAGAAAGGAGAATATGTTTACAGAGTAAAGAGAGGAAACACAGTCTCTGACTGGAAACACTCTCTGGAGGTGGGATTTTTGCAAGTGAGGGGGACTTGCTGCTTGGACTCCAGACACACTCATAATTCCTTGGTTGGCTTCAGGGGGCAAGTGAGCCACCCAGGGACATTTCTAAAGAGGAAGATGTGTTTAGTGTTGGGAGTAGGGGTGTTCTGGAGGTGGCTATTTCCTGGAACAAGTTGGGGTCCATGGGATCCTCTTTTTGAGGTCCAACTATCATAATGGCACATAATGGGCAGGGATGGCTACCATGGTAGATAGTTTCTCATTGAAGACAGGGTTGGACAGCTATGCACTATTACTCTAGGGGGAATGGTGTATTCTTCTTCCTTTTCTTCCTTTTCTTCTGCCACACCCTCCCTCATCCACTCTGCATCCATCACTTTGACCTTCCTTCTGATCCTTAGATACAAGACACCAATTTCTGTCCTGGAGCCTCTGGTCTCTCTCTCTCTTTTCTCTCCCTGGAATGTTCTCCTCTTCATCTGGTTCAATCTTCCTGCTACTCAGGCCATACCTAATTACCCCTTTTAAACCAAGCATTTAAAGGAAGGGAAGAAAAAGAAATAATCTATATTCAGATGTGTTTATGCATGCATAGTGATACTCTGGAAGTTACATGAGAATCCAACAACAGTGGTTCCATCTGGGAAGGAGCAGTGAGAACACCTGAGAAAATGGAGGTGAGCATTGGAAGGGGAGATTTACCATATATCTTTTTATAAATTCTGATTTTTTAAAGCATGTGAATAAATCACCTATTCTAAATGTTTTTTTAAGCCGAAAGTACATTAACATGAGCAGCAGCCACTTGGCCAGCCACCATCACTCTCCCTGTGCATGTGTTTGCCTGAAAATGACTTTCTTCACCTTCACAGTTAGTTAATAATTTGAGTATAGAAGTTTAAGTTGAAAATAATTTTAACACAGAATTTTGAATAGATTTTTTCTTCATTATTTTCTAGTATCTGGTGTTCTGATGAGAAACTGAATGTGCTTTTTTTTCTGTAGGAGACCTGTCTTTTTTCCCCCTCCCCTTTTAGGACCATTTCTTTATCTCTAGTGTTTTTTTTCCCAATTTAAAAAATTGTGGTACAATACAAATAGCATAAAATTTACCATTTTAACTATTTTTAAATGTACAGTTCAGTGGTTTTAAGTACATTCATATTGTTGTACAGCCATCACCACCATCCATCTCCAGAACTCTTTTCATTTTGCAAAACTGAAACTCTCTATCCACTAAATATAAACTCCCCATTCCCACCTCCCCCCAGTCCCTGGCAACCACTATTCTCTTTCAGTCTCTCTGAATTTGACTATTCTAGATACCTCATGTAAGCAGAATCATGCAGTATTTTATATCCTGCGTTTTTATAGCACTTTTCAGCCTTTTCTTATTTATTCATTTGTTTATTGTTTGTTGCCTCTATTGCATTTTAAGTTCCATGAAAACAGGGTCATTGCTTTTCTGATCATCCCTGTAGCCTCAGAATTCAGAGTAATGCCTGGAACAGAGTAGAAGGTGACTTGATGAATGTTAAACAGTTCCCATCATGGCAATTCTTCCTAGGGGAGGGATTCTCTACACCACTTTCCCAGAAGAGGTTTGAACCTGGCAGACATTTAACATGTCATCAATTGCCTGGGATATGGGGCGGGCTTGGATTTGCTCTTTATTGCCTGAATTTCTGACTTGCTGTCTTTGTGATATTATGATGGAATAACCAAAGCAAGTCCCCATTTTGTATAATTAGGATCAAATTCCCACTGTAAGGAAGACAGTTTCGGGAAAATTCTTATGATGCAAAATCAAGTGGAAGTTCTCAGTTGGCGAAGAACTGGTCCTCTTTACCTTCTCTCTTGAAGCAGATTATTCTACAGTCATCAGATAAATACCAGCTTATCTTCTACTTAGGAAAACCTTGGCTATGATCTTGTTAGAGTGCCAATCTTCCTTTCTTTCTAGGATAGATTTAGGCTAAATGGTGGGGGGGGGGGCGTGTCAGCAACATTTTCTTAAAGGACCAGACACTAAATATTTTAGGCTTTGTGGCCGTATGACTTCTGTCCTAACTACTCAACTCTGCTGTTGTAGCACAAAAGCACCCAGGACAATAGACAATATGTAAAGGAATAATAACACTTTTTTATGAATACCGAAATGGTAATTTTCATGTGTCATGAAACATTATTGTTTAGATTTTTTTCCCCTACCCATTTAATAAAAATCATACTTAGTTCGTAGGCTATATAAAAATAGGCAGTGAGCTCGATTTGGTCCATGGGCAGGAGTTTACCCCCCTTGAAGGAAGGATTACCTGTGAAATGTAAAACGTAATTCTCAGAGAGTGCAGGGCACACAGAAGACAACATATAAATGCTCACAGTTCTTTCAGTGTAGACGTTCTTGAAACCAACAGGAAGAAAACAGCTTTGTTAACCTGCTTGCAGGAGCAAACACTGTGTATATAAACACCACTAAAACATGCTACCACATGGTAATGACTTTCACTTCTCTCCTAAAAGAAATTACTCTAGCTCTAATATTAGACACTAACTAAAAAGCCTGAGCAAAGCTGAATAAGCTATTGCCTTCTTAGTGGAAAGGAAAAGTATCATGTTGAATTGGTTGCACAAAGAGTTCATACTTGTGTATAAATTCTCACTGTTGCCCTTGGTGTTCTTTATCTTTAACCACTCAGCTTAAGGATTAAGTCTATGACATGCTACAAGGGTTTGTGTATACATGCTACAAGAGTTTAAAGATGGGAGAGCCAAGGCACAGAGTGGTTCAGAAAGTCGCCTAAAGTCACACAGCTATTGCATGCAGAGCCTGATTCAGACCCTGGCAGTGGGACCCTAGAATTTGCTCTTTTCACCACTGTGCTATTTTTAAATCATCACACCTTTTAATTTTCATGCTAATAATAGTCTTTCTCTCCAAGGAAAATTGTGCCCTCTATAAAATGAGAGTGAGAGTTTAAAAATATTTCACCTCCTTCAATAAATAAACTGTGATAAATAAACATTCAAGTTTTAAGTACAGTCTATAATATTCTCATCAGCCTGGCAAAGTGAGTCCTAGTGAAGACCTAGTCAGGGACCTAGCCCACCTGGGCTCTACACAGACACAAGATAGCCTTTTTAGAAGGAGGTTTATTTAGTATTAGGTTTGTGGGTTTTTTGGGTTTTTTTAGGTAAAAACATAAGATGAAAATGCATTCTTCTGTAGAACTGCTCACTTTGCCAGATTTCATTATATTGTAAAACAATTAAATAAATAAGATTTCAAATTGGTGCTAGTAAAATACCCCTCTGACAGAAATTTTTTCATCTAAATATTAAAAGCTAAGCAAATGTCCATGTTATCTTTAAGTACTAATTGTAGAATGTAATTCAGGAGCTGTT
Organism: Aethalodelphis obliquidens; assembly: GCF_003676395.1. NCBI lineage: Eukaryota > Metazoa > Chordata > Mammalia > Artiodactyla > Delphinidae > Aethalodelphis > Aethalodelphis obliquidens. The sequence goes on along the minus strand of NW_020837945.1, from coordinate 97,677,842 downwards.
GTCTCTTGGGGGAAGGATGTTGGTCAAAGGTCTATTCCAGAATGCTGATATAGGTGCTGGCAGGTGAGTGATTTTCTCTTCATCAAACATACCTGGGAAACTATATTATAAAGAAATGAGACCCTGTGGTGATAATTCTTCTTTCCCAGTGGTTAATATATTTTTAATCTCATAATTTATCATTGCCATTGATAAGTTTTTTTTAAAAAGGTGATGTAGGTTAGCCTTGAGTTATTAATAAGGATAAAGTTAATACAGAAAATGCCACTTTTTGATGAGGCAGTTATTCAGTGTGCTTTGTTCTCATATTTAAAACCACGTCCTATGGGCTTCCCTGGTGGCGCAGTGGTTGAGAGTCCGCCTGCTCATGCAGGGGACACGGGTTCGTGCCCCGGTCTGGGAAGGTCCCACATGCCGCGGAGTGGCTGGGCCCATAAGCCATGGCCGCTGAACCTGCGCGTCCGGAGCCTGTGCTCCGCAACGGGAGAAGCCACAGCAGTGAGAGGCCCGCGTACCGCAAAAAACAAACAAACAAACAAAAAACCATGTCCTATATCTTCAGCCACTTCTATCCCAAATAATAAATAACTTATACTGTATCATGTAATTTAGGAAGCATTTTTGCATATGTGAACTAAGTTTATCTATAAAACACTGATAGGTGTTCCTGCTCCTTTTTATGGAAAAGGAAATTGAGAAAGATTAGATGAGCTTGCTAGGATAATTTTATTCCTATTGTCTCATTTTTTTTTGAAATGGATCATTTGATTACCCACGGTCTCATAAGAAGACATGTAGAGAAAGGAGACTATTATGAGTATTCTATAATTCTTCCTGGTAAGTGGGTAAAGATATGTAACTCTGGGAGGGATAAGAGAAAGAAATATTGCTGTTTGTCCTTTGCTTATATCTCTTAATAGTATTAGCCACCACCTATTGAGTTCTTACTTTAGTTCTTACTCTATTGAGTTCTTACTAGTATAAAGCTTACTTGTAAGCTTTATAAAAAAACGTTTAATTAGCACGTTTAATCATCGTAGTACCCTAAGTGGGTATATAATACAGACATGGAAACTGAAGCGTGGAGGTAGTAATTTACCCCAGAGTGTACATCTAGTAAATGGTTAAACAGGGTTCAACCCAGGCCATCTGACCCTAAAACTTGATATCTTCTATATTCTCCGCTAATTCTTTAGACTACTAGTACTATATTCTGTATTTTCCTTAGCTATATCCTTTTATGGCCCTTGTAGGGAACCACGTTTCCTGTATCTTATATAAAAACTAAATAATTTGAAAAAAGCTGAGATTGGTTTTAGGCTATGTATTTTTAAAAATTTTGTTTTGTTTTTGATAACATTATACACTGTGGAGGTTAGAAAGATGAGGTTTTGAAAAGGCAAATGTCAGAAGCTTCTACTTACTACTGTTCATTTTGGAATATAGGATGTGGCAACTGGCAGAGACACAGGAGAGATAAGATTAGGTAGCTATGAGGGACAATCTTGAAAAAGTAGGTTGGGTTCTCATCAATAAAATCTTAGTGAAAGTTTCCATAAAAATGAGTCAGGCTTAAGATAAGGCTAGCCTACTCCCATGGTATCTTACATATTATGGGGCCATTTGCTTCCCTAAGACTGTTAAAAACAGGCCCAGACCTTAAAAAACATGACTCCCAAGTGAGGGTTCCAACAATAGGGACAGATTTGCCCAACTTTACCAACTTGCAATATGGCAGAGCTAGGTCTCAAGCCCAAGTCCTTTAAACATTGTTTGAAAGTAGAACATTACTTTCACGCAAATACGACCTGGGCAAATCACAGGAGGCACATTTACAGATTCTCACCTCGTTTCCCTGGACCCCAAGCACTCAGGACCTGCAAACTTTCCTCAGGAGTAAGAGGGTTTTATTCTGCCACCCCTCCCTGAGCAAGGCAGTGCCCCCGTGACCACGCCTCCATCCTCTGCCCCTCAGTGCACTTCCCTTTCATCTAGTTCAGCAAGTGGTGCAGGACCCGCTGATGACTCACGCACAGTAAGGTATGAAGGACTGACAGCTAGCATCCCTGGCCAATCAGTGTTTTAATGCAAAGGAAGAATTCTGGTGTTTGATTAGCAATACCATCCCCCCAGAAAAGAATTCTGGATGGTGGAATTTCCACAGTGATATATGGCTCAGAGTGAGAAATGGGGTAGAGAGGAGGGAGAAATTATTTTTAGGAGGAAGTTCATCTTAAGGCTAGAGTCGGCAGAACTGGATTTGAGTGCAAGCTCTACAGTTCCTTAGGCTGTGTGAGCATGTCCAAATTATTTAACTTGTCTAATTCCTAGCTTCTTTATCTGTAAAATGGGGCTAATGATGAAATCCACCTCCAAGGGTTGTGGAAATTACGTAATCTCATGGGTGTGAAGCATGAGATTTACATGAGAATGAGAATTGCTCTACAGATACTGACCATTATTTTTGGCCTTAGCGCTAGGATTGGGGCTGGTTCATTCAAATGCATAACCAAACATAATCAAATAAAAACGGATGGATAGAATGCAATGGGTAGTTAGCAAATTGTGTCTAATCAAAACTCGGCACATCCAACTCTTCATATCTACGCGCACATGATTTTGTTCATGAGCTTTCCTTGTGTTCTCTTATGTTGCACACTGTTCCTTATGGGGGAGATTGTCATGTAATGACAATCATGTAATGATGACAAATAACTGTTCAGTGTTTTTCTGATATGTATATTTCAAAAATTGATTTTAACATGAGTTATCACCAACACTAATTTTTGCCATTTATCAAAATATGGTTTGAGACAAGCCATTCTAGTCAATAAATGTTCTAAATATTCTCTATACCAGAGATTCTCAGAATTTACTGTGCATTAGAATCACTAGGGAGGTTCTGGTTAAGAATTTTGTTTCATAGGCCCCTCCCCCAGAGATCCGGATATAAAACATTGAAGATGGAGCTTAGGCAGCTGTATTTTTTTTTTTTTAACATTTTTATTGGGGTATAATTGCTTTATAATGGTGTGTTAGTTTCTGCTTTATAACAAAGTGAATCAGCTATACATATACATATGTTCCTGTATCTCTTCCCTCTTGCGCCTCCCTCCCTCCCACCCTCCCTATCCCACCCCTCTAGGTGGTCACAAAGCACCGAGCTGATCTCCCTGTGCTATGTGGCTGCTTCCCACTAGCTATCTACCTTACGTTTGGTAGTGTATATATGTCCATGCCTCTCTCTCGCTTTGTCACAATTCACCCTTCCCCCTCCCTATATCCTCAAGTCCGTTCTCCAGTAGGTCTGTGTCTTTATTCCTGTCTTACCCTTAGGTTCTTCATGACATTTTTTTTCTTAAATTCCATATATATATGTTAGCATACGATATTTGTCTTTCTCTTTCTGACTGACTTCACTCTGTATGACAGACTCTAGGTCTATCCACCTCATTACAAATAGCTCAATTTCGTCTCTTTTTATGGCTGAGTAATATTCCATTGTATATATGAGCCACATCTTCTTTATCCACTCATCCGATGATGGGCACTTAGGTTGTTTCCATCTCCGGGCTATTGTAAATAGAGCTGCAATGAACATTTTGGTACATGACTCTTTTTGAATTTTGGTTTTCTCAGGGTATATGCCCAGTAGTGGGATTGCTGGGTCATATGGTAGTTCTATTTGTAGTTTTTTAAGGAACCTCCATACTGTTCTCCATAGTGGCTGAACCAATTCACATTCCCACCAGCAGTGCAAGAGTGTTCCCTTTTCTCCACACCCTCTCCAACATTTATTGTTTCTAGATTTTTTGATGATGGCCATTCTGACTGGTGTGAGATGATATCTCATTGTAGTTTTGATTTGCATTTCTCTAATGATTAATGATGTTGAGCATTCTTTCATGTGTTTGTTGGCAGTCTGTCTATCTTCTTTGGAGAAATGTCTGTTTAGGTCTTCTGCCCATTTTTGGATTGGGTTGTTTGTTTTTTTGTTATTGAGCTGCATGAGCTGCTTGTAAATTTTGGAGATTAATCCTTTGTCAGTTGCTTCATTTGAAAATATTTTCTCCCATTCTGAGGGTTGTCTTTTATGGTTTCCTTTGCTGTGCCAAAGCTTTGAAGTTTCATTAGGTCCCATTTGTTTATTTTTGTTTTTATTTCCATTACTCTAGGAGGTGGGTCAGAAAGGATCTTGCTGTGATTTATGTCATAGGGTGTTCTGCCTATGTTTTCCTCTAAGAGTTTGATAGTTTCTGGCCTTACATTTAGGTTTTTAATCCATTTTGAGCTTATTTTTGTGTATGGTATTAGCGAGTGATCTAATCTCATACTTTTACATGTACCTGTCCAGTTTTCCCAGCACCACTTATTGAAGAGGTTGTCTTTTCCCAATGTATATTCTTGCCTCCTTTATCAAAGATAAGGTGACCATATGTGCGTGGGTTTATCTCTGGGCTTTCTACCCTGTTCCATTCATCTATATTTCTGTTTTTGTGCCACTACCATACTGTCTTGATTACTGTAGCTTTGTAGTATAGTCTGAAGTCAGGGAGCCTGATTCCTCCAGCTCCATTTTTCTTTCTCAAGATTGCTTTGGCTATTCGGGGTCTTTTGTGTTTCCATACAAATTGTGAAATTTTTTGTTCTAGTTCTGTGAAAAATGCCAGTGGTAGTTTGATAGGGATTGCATTGAATCTATAGATTGCTTTGGGTAGTAGAGTCATTTTCACAATGTTGATTCTTCCCATCCAAGAACATGGTATATCGCTCCATCTATTTGTATCATCTTTAATTTCTTTCATCAGTGTCTTATAATTTTCTGCATACAGGTCTTTTGTCACCTTAGGTAGGTTTATTCCTAGGTATTTTATTCTTTTTGTTGCCATCGTAAACGGGAGTGTTTCCTTAATTTCTCTTTCAGATTCTTCATTATTAGTGTATAGGAATGCAAGAGAATTCTGTGCATTAATTTTGTATCCTGCAACTTTACCAAATTCATTGATTATCTCTAGTAGTTTTCTGGTACCATCTTTAGGATTCTCTATGTATAGTATCATGTCATCTGCAGACAGTGACAGCTTTACTTCTTCTTTTCCGATTTGGATTCCTTTTATTTCCTTTTCTTCTCTGATTGCTGTGGCTAAAACTTCCAAAACTATGTTGAATAAGAGTGGTGAGAGTGAGCAACCTTGTCTTGTTGCTGATCTTAGTGGATATGGTTTCAGTTTTTCACCATTGAGGATGATGTTGGCTGTGGGCATGTCATATATGGCCTTTATTATGTTGAGGAAAGTTCCCTCTATGCCTACTTTCTGCAGGGTTTTTATCATAAATGGGTGTTGAATTTTGTCAAAAGCTTTCTCTGCATCTATTGAGATGATCATATGGTTTTTCTCCTTCAATTTGTTAATATGGTTTATCACATTGATAGATTTGCATATATGATGAATCCTTGCATTCCCGGAATGAACCCCACTTGATCATGATGTATGATCCTTTTAATGTGCTGTTGGATTCTGTTTGCTAGTATTTTGTTGAGGATTTTTGCATCTATGTTCATCAGTGATATTGACCTGTAGTTGACTTTCTTTGTGACATCTTTGTCTGGTGTTGGTATCAGGGTGATGGTGCCCTTGTAGACTGAGTTTGGGAGTGTTCCTCCCTCTGCTATATTTTGGAAGAGTTTGAGAAGGATAGGTGTTAGCTCTTCTGTAAATGTTTGATAGAATTCGCCTGTGAAGCCATCTGGTCCTGGGCTTTTGTTTGTTGGAAGATTTTTAATCACAGTTTCAATTTCAGTGCTTGTGATTGGTCTGTTCATATTTTCTATTTCTTCCTGATTCAATCTTGGAAGTTTGTGCATTTCTAAGAATTTGTCCATTTCTTCCAGGTTGTCCATTTTATTGGCATAGAGTTGCTTGTAGTAATCTCTCATGATCTGTTTTAGTTTTGCAGTGTCAGTTGTTACTTTTCCTTTTTCATTTCTAATTCTATTGATTTGAATCTTCTCCCTTTTTTTCTTGATGAGTCTGGCTAATGGTTTATCTATTTTTTTATCTTCTCAAAGAACCAGCTTTTAGTTTTATTGATCTTTGCTATTGTTTCCTTCATTTCTTTTTCATTTATTTCTGATCTGATGTTTATGATTTCTTTCCTTCTGCTAACTTTGGGGTATTTTTGTTCTTCTTTCTCTAATTGCTTTAGGTGCAAGGTTAGGTTGTTTATTCGAGATGCTTCATGCTTCTTAAGGTGGGCTTGTATTGCTATAAACTTCCCTCTTAGAACTGCTTTTGCTGCATCCCATAGGTTTTGGGTCGTCGTGTCTCCATTGTCATTTGTTTCTAGGTATTTTTTTATTTCCTCTTTGATTTCTTCAGTGATCACTTCGTTATTAAGTAGTGTATTGTTTAGCCTCCATGTGTTTGTATTTTTTACAGATCTTTTCCTGTAATTGATATCTAGTCTCATGGCGTTGTGGTCGGAAAAGATACTTGATACAATTTCAATTTTCTTAAATTTACCAAGGCTTGATTTGTGACCCAAGATATGATCTATCCTGGAGAATGTTCCATGAGCACTTGAGAAAAATGTGTATTCTGTTGTTTTTGGATGGAATGTCCTATAAATATCAATTAAGTCCATCTTGTTTAATGTATCATTTAGAGCTTGTGTTTCCTTATTTATTTTCATTTTGGATGATCTGTCCATTGGTGAAAGTGGGGTGTTAAAGTCCCCTACTATGAATGTGTTACTGTCGATTTCCCCTTTTGTGCCTGTTAGTATTTAGGCAGCTGTATTTTTAATAAGCACTCCCAGGTGACCTGATACAAGTGGTAAGAGATGCCCATTTTGAGAAATTCTTTTCTATTACTTTTTTTCTAGTCTGGGGAGAAACAACTGTTTATCTGGCCCAAAGTTTCCCATTTTTCCCCAGCTTCATTCTCCTTTCAATCTCAATTCAGGAAATCTGATGGCCCAACCTAGATTTGCATGTGAAAGAACAACCTACCTGCCATGTATCTCCAGAGACCACAGTCCAAACTTTGAAATACTTAGAGAACCTGCATTTGAATCTCAACCTAGACACTTTTCTCCCTATTCTGAGGCTTAAAGTATCCCTACACATACATAATGATAAATCTCTCTTTTCTGAGTAAGACATTTTGTAACTGTTATTTTAAAAAATTTGGATCTCATTTTCTTTTCTTTTTCTTTTCTGTTCTCAGAAGACCTCAGTAATTTTTTTTTTTTTTTTTTTTTTTTTTTTGCGGTACGCGGGCCTCTCACTGCTGTGGCCTCTCCCGTTGCAGAGCACAGGACGCGCAAGCTCAGCGGCCATGGCTCATGGGCCCAGCCGCTCCACGGCATGTGGGATCCTCCCGGACCAGGGCACGAACCCATGTCCCCTGCATCGGCAGGCGGACTCTCAACCACTGCGCCACCAGGGAAGCCCTGACCTCAGTAATTCTTGTTTCTGAGTTAAGATAAAATGAAAGACGGGTCATGTATGCTAAAATGTGTAATTAGGCGATGCTAATTAAGTACTTTAAAATGATTAGACGAAAGCACCTTATGTGTACTTCCAGCCTCAGTCAAGGGCGTGGCTTCAGGCTAACATCAGAGGTAATTGGGTTGCCTTCCCTGACTCAAACTGCTTTTTTGCCATGAATCCTATGGATCTTGCATTTCAGATTTCATTTCTTCCTTCAAGCAAGTATAGGAACAAAGTATCTTCTTCCTATCCCTTAATCAAAAGCCATAATGCCGGAACTCTTCTCTGTGCCTCCGTAGAGTGTTTTAAAGACTCCCGTGGAGGCCTTGGGTTCAGGGATACTATGTGAATTGGACCATGAGGTAAAAGCAGAGGAGTTGCTTTTAACTCATAGTTCAATTACTGTGAGACTTGGAACAAGTCACTTTGCCTTTTTGATATTTGATCCCAGGAGTTGTTGTGAGACTTGGTGATATAATATTTAAAACACGTGCAAAATATTTAGCACTTGATAGATAATCAATGAATGCCAGTTATTATTATTACCTACTACTGTATTTACCAAACCCGGATGATAAGCCAGTACAACTACTATGGTAAAAATCTGGGCTTCCAAACAGCAAGTGAGATCTGAAAACATAATGGGTCTAGTATTTGTTCTTAAAGGCCACATATGATTTAATCCTTGAAGTATTTTTGTCCTGTGGAAAAAGTAAAAAAGGAAGAAGGAAGGTGGTTTGGAGAGCTGGCAGTGTATTGCTCAGCTGAGCTAGACTGGTAGCAAAAGCCAGCATTAGAGAGGATTCTTGGAGAGGCAGCCTATAACTGTGAGGGCAATGGATCCTCTGAAACTTCTTCATATTATAGAGCGCTCGTTGTTTTCGGCATTTCCTTTCTATCATTTTCTCTTTCTTGGGTCATATATGCATACATTGAATTACGTGGAAAATGTAACCGAAGATCAGAGCCTTTCTTTTTCTTTTTGGATCCCCAAAAAACAGGAGTTTACTATGGTTTAGAAGTCAGAATGACGGTACATAATAATTAGGTTTAATTGACAACACTTTTTATGAAATTTCTGAATTTTTGCTAAGTTTTATACATTATCACTAGCTTGAGTTTCCCCCTCTGTCTTACTTTTATTACTCGAGTCACCAGAAGGGAAATTTAAAGTATTTCAAAAATAGCTGTTTCTGGGCAAGTCACCCAGCACACACTCCTCATGTTTCCTCTGGTTTCAAACATAAAGGGGAAGCCGGCTCAGAAAAGAACAATCCTTGCTGCACACCCGCCAGCTCGCGCATCCCCCTTTTTATTCCGAGAGGCTCCAGCTCAAAACAAAGTTACAAGGTTAAGCGCTACTCTGAGTTCCTGACACAGCTAAACCCTGCTTGGTCTTCAAAAAATAGAGGTCTGTAATTCCTTTTTGAACATGCCTTCAAAGTGGAGGTCTTCAGCCACGAGCTCCTCTTTGACGCCATCTAGTGCCCACTGGTGGTCGGTCGGCTCCAAAGCTTCCCACCGTCTTAAAAGCTTTGTTGGTGTCTGCGGGCATGGCCATGGCTGCTCCAGTCATCTGTTCCTGCATCATCCGCGATTGGTCAGCAACATTATCTTGGCCCCAAATCAGAGAGTAAATGCCCCGAAGCCCAAAGACATTGAGGAAATACCAGGATGCAGAACTCACCCAGGAGGCATCTAATGTGAGTAGTTTAATTCCTTGCTGTAGCATGGGCTTAAAAGGCAGGGTCAGTGGAAACGGGACCTTGGTTGTGACAAAGCCTGAAAACGTCATGTTGAGCCATCCACCAATAAGAATCATAGGGAGGACACATGTGGCGTTGCCTTTCATCATGTCTATGAGCATAGCGGGGAGGGGGGTCAATCACAGGAGAAGGAGGCACATCCTTCCTTTTAGTTTTTTTGGAAAAATCCATCCTCTGGGTTGTTGAAGTAATATGTTTGTGCCAGGAGAGACTGTTTGGGAATGTATTTTCCATTTTCCCTGAGGCCTCTGCTTCGAATGAGGGCTTGACTGTCGGAGACTTGTTCCTGGGTGAGCTTCTTGTCGCTCTGCAGCAGGATGGACACGTAGTGGTGAATCATGCCCACGAAGAAGGTGATGATAACGATGGGCAGGACCACCCAGAGGCGGATGTTGGAGTCGAGTAGCAGCTCGGGCCCTTCCATCCTCACAGAGAGCCAGCTCCCGGCTTGCTGTAGCTGGGTTGATTTTCACTGGGGCGCGGGGCTTCTCGTCGAGTTTGCCTCCCAGCCTTCTCACGCCCCTCAGCCAGGCGAGCCCGGGACCACTGGGCAGCCCGCAAGCCCTTATTTTATTGACAAGTCAGGAGCATCTTTACCCAGAGGAAATGCCAGGTTACTGAATTTACCCACAAAACTCTTCCGAATCCTTTGTTACTTTGTGTGGATTTGATCTGTATAGATGACACATTAATAATGTTCTAGGGCCCAGAGAACTAATTATTTACCCACAGATCAAATCTGTCTTTCTCGTTTGTATACCTGGCAACTGCAAAGGATGAGAGTTGGCAAACTTGTTAGCACTGTGAGAGTCTGGATACAGAGAACATTTATAGAACAAATTCTTGTCTGTGTTTAGGCATGGATGCCGATCTTAAATACTTTTGTACTAATCTACTGGGGCACTTGATTCAGGAAACATTTACTGAAGACCTGCTTTTTATGCTGCCCAACGCTGAATATAGCCATTGCGTTTCACTGGGTGCAGGTGTGCATTTCATAAAGGAAACACAGCAGTACAAGAAGGAAAGTACATTTCCTTTACTAGGGAGAAGTAGCAGGTAGAAGAAATGTTGAGACTTTTTTCCCCCTCTCTTGCCCTGAATCTTTTCTCCCTGTCATCCAGAAAGTCAGGTCGTTTATTCTGCTTCATCCCTTCCAAGGAGGATTGTGACACTCCCCAAAGAAGTCACAGCAAACCTTCCTGGATTTTGTTTCCAAAAGTCTAAGCCAAGATGAACAAATCCAAACACTTAGAAGGGTCTGGCAGATAAAGTGATGGGAGGAGTGAGCTGGATGGCTCTGTGGTGAGTGGAGGGCATGTGGTTTGCATAAAGAAGGCATCTGCTGCGCTGCCCCAGATTTGTTTCGTTTTGTGAGCCCAGAGAAGCCAGACGTCCAAATTTCTAAAGGAAATCCAACTTTTGGTACAAAGAACTACCGGCCCCAGCCTACTTGGGAGAAGAGAACTAGATGAAGAGATAGGTTCCCTGAGACAAAAAAAGGGATTTTCCTGGGTTCAGAAAGGAAGATAATTTTGTGCGCTCTATAGAAATAGAGATCTTTACCCACAGCCTCATGGCAGCCTCTGGGTTGATGGAGAGGAGAGAGATGACTTCATGGTGCCCTAGGGAGGTGGGATCCCAGGCACTGAGATTTCCAGGGAAGCCTCCAAAAATTTCAGTCAGCCAATAAGATGAACTTTGGTGTAGAATCCCGTTTTAAGGGAAGACAAGGAACTATGGATATAAAAAATAAACTTAAAATGCTTAATTCCTTGCATAAGATAGTATTTTATCGAGGTGCCTATAGCAGAGTGGTTTAACATAACCTGGTTTCAATTACTGAGTTCAGACCATGAATCACACATTTATTTGCTGTGAGTCTTGAGGGAACATGTAAACTCTCAATGCATCAGTTTCTTCATGTTTAAAATGGGAATGGGGGCTTCCCTGGTGGCGCAGTGGTTGAGAGTCCACCTGCCGATGCAGGGAACACGGGTTCGTGCCCCTGTCCGGGAAGATCCCACATGCCGCGGAGCGGCTGGGCCCGTGAGCCATGGCCGCTGAGCCTGCGCGTCCTGAGCCTGTGCTCTGCAACGGGAGAGGCCACAGCAGTGAGAGGCCCGCGTACCGCAAAAAAAACACAAAAAAACAGGGAATGGTACTTAATAATACTAAGCCTACTTCAGTATTATGAGAATTAAAGTAAATAATATGTGTATATCTGGTATGATGAACAAGCAAGATGCATGAGATACAATTAGAAATCATCCTTATTTTAACTTCCTACTATCCTTTTAAAATTTATTTAGAAGAGAAGTCCTTCTTCTGCTGCTGGTTGAAAACACAGGCTGATGGATGAATTTTCGACTTCATTTTAGATATTAAGACCTTTTTCAGATTTCAAGGTTGCAAACATAATCTTAATTCTGAATATGGTCTGATCCCACATACCAGTAAAAACTCCAAATTTGATTTATAGTTCAATCTTCTCCTCGCTTTCATCTGAAAGATGGGAAAGGAGGGAAGGAAAGCTCTCCCTTGTTTGCTACTGCTGTAAGATGGCATTGTGCACACTGGGCCTGGCAGTTAAGTATGGATGACTCCTTGGCCATTTTATATATCCTTCGGTGCCCCCATGAGAACTTACCAGTACAAGCTGTACCTTGTCTTCCAGTTGCCACTTTCTCCCTCACTCCCTCAGTCCCCGTTTTCTTTTCTTTTTCTTTTTTCTTCTGGAGGTCCACAGAGCAGACTCTATTGCCTTCTGTCCTATTACTTCCCCAGACAGTCCTCTGGGATAGGTTTTAAAACAGCTCTATGCTGGCACATGGTAAGTGTTTTTAAAAATGTCATTATTATCACCACAGTTGGAAATAACAGGTTTGAGAGGATTGTATGAAAAGACATATTTATCTAGTTCCAAATTAGGCACCTTATACTATAGATACATTTTTTTATAGATACATTTTAAGAATGTTTCTTTAAATGAAAATTTGACAATTTGATGCTTTTCCCATGTACCTATTGTAAGTACCATACATGAGTTTACAAAGTATGAATGGGCCAACATAGGATTCATTTACTAAATATATGTGGATTTTTATGAAAGGGGCATTGAAGGCTTCCTGAAAGGAGGCAGCATTTAAATGAAGCCTTGGAATTTGAAGAGAGTTTTACCACGATAGGCCCAGATGGTGGGAAGGGGAAGGAGTGGGAAACCAGAGGCAAAAGAAATGTGTCTGGAGCTAATACTCATGAGTGACAGTGTGTTACAGCAGAGGTTGATTACAGGTAAAAGTTAAAGCTAGTATTGACTGAGGATTTCCTGAGTGCTTCATTTGGACTACTTCATTTATTCTTCTCAAGTTTGTGAGGCAAGTACTGTGAGTATCCCTCTGTTATGCATAAGGACATTGAGCCTTAGAGAGGTGATGGTAGTGGCCTGAGTTCTCCCAGCTGGAGAGGGCAGGACATGGGATTAGATCTGGCTGTCCGACCTGGGCAGGACCATGCCTAACTACTGCATTATGCAGGGCCCTTAGTTGTTAGGGGTTATAGGTGGCATTCACAATACACATTGGATCATAAAGAAGGTTCAGGATGGTCTGCATAAGAAAAATTTTAATTTTGTACATCAATCTTTGAAAAACTTACCGTTTTTCACTATATAATACTTTTAATAATTTCCTGCCATTCCTTTCTTCTTCTTCCCCTCCTCCCTCCCTTCTTTCTTTTTTTTTTTTTATCAAGTTGTTATTAATCCAGGGACTGTGTTAGTCCCAGGATATATAATGGTGAACCAAAATATATGCAGTCTCTGCCTTCATGGGAATTATATTCTCTGGGTGGGAGGGAGATAGATATTTAAATAGTTTCTAAGATTAAAATTGCAAGTGTGACTTTTACCTAAATGAATGGAAATTTGAGCTATTACAGCTTAAAGTGGGAGCTTTGATTTGAAAGGCCAGGGGAGAATTAGTGACTTTGAACCAAGTTCTGAAAGATAAATGAGAGTTAACTAGATGAAGTGGGAAGAGAGGAGTGCCCAGGCAATAGGAGCAGCATATGCAAAAGTCCTGTGGTAGGAAGAAGAATGGGCTATAAAGGCCTGAGTGGCTAAATCTGAGCATACCAGAGTGGGGCAATGTACAGAGCAAGACTGGAAAGGTGGGGGCCTGGTCATGCAGAGTCTTGCTGTACATGTCCGAGCTAGATATTTATCCTAAAGGCAAGGGGTTCTGACTTTTAAAATGAAGCATTTTAAGCAGGGGTGGCCCCATGCTCAGATTTCATTTTGAACATACAACCCTAGCTGCCCTGCGGGGAGCAGATTGGAAGCGAGAGAAGTGGAAGTAGTTGGAAGAAGTAGATTATTCAGTCAGCCAGGTGAGAGGCATTGCTTAAACCAGGGGGTGGCAGTGATGAAGGGAGATGGGGGGATTCAAGAGACGTTTAAGGGGTGAAATCAACAGGACTTTGGGATTGACTCCATATGAGGGGTGAGAAACAGGGGTGGCATTAAGCAGACTCTATGTTTCTGACTTGGAAACTGGATGGTTTGCAATCATTGAAAAAAGGAAGGCTAGCGATAGTTTTGTTTTGTTTTGTTTTGTTAAGGATTGGGTTGAGAGTAGCAGGGAAGACCATGAATTTTGAGTTAAATCACCTTTCAGATCTCAAAGATTTTTGGTAATGGAGTTTTAGCTTTGACTTACACTTTATCCCACCAGTACCCTACCTCTAATTTCCCCATTCCTGGCTCAGTTCCTATCCTGTGTGAAAACTGGGTCATCACAGACTGACAGTCAAGGGCTGCTGTCCAGTCGTTCACTGGACATGCCCTATAGCCCCTCAGATTCAACCTCTCCCTCCTGCAGATCCCAGAGCCAGCCTGGATGCCCAGAGTAGACCTCAGATAGCTCAGGTGCTCTAGGCTTGTTACCTCAACTCAGACTACGATGTGCGACCCCTCCTGGTGCTGATAAGGGCTGTCCAGCTGCTCCTATCTCGCTTCACTCTTGCTGGTTTGGTTTTATCATCACTGGCTCCCCTCTGCCCATGTCTTGCTTGCCACCTCCTCTCCACCTCCTTCCCAGTAGTTCCCAGCATGTCTTATGGAGGGCTCCACATTATATGACTAGTGGAGATGAATAATTCCTTCCTTCCTTCCTCTGGTCCTTCCCTCTGTCCTTCCTTGGAAACAATTCATGATTCTCAAGTGAAGCTGCTAACCTGAAAACTATCCACCAGATGGCACCAAAACATTATATTCCAAGTGTTCGGCCCTCAGTACACCTTCAAGAAAGCCCAAAGGTTTCAATACTACGAGATGATAAAGCAGAGCCCCAGGTGCCAGTTCAACAGAAATTAAAATTCCCACTCGAACCTCCCAGAATATTTGGTTTTGGATTTTGTCAGAGAGAGAGAGAGAGAGAGAGAGAGAGAAAGAGAGAGGGAGAGAGAGGGAGAGAGAGAGAGAGAGAGAGAGAGGAGAGAGAGAGAGGGAGAGGGAGAGCGAGAGGAGGGGGGGGAGAGAGAGAGAGAGAGAGAGAGAGAG